>NC_053136.1:47269652-47597673 GCF_016808335.1 Panicum virgatum | reverse complement strand
TTATTGCTCTTTGCTAATCCCATCACAGTTCGTACTAGTTTTCTTGACTAGCTCCACCTATAACTGAACTAACCAAGGCACTATTATCTAGACACTAGGTGATACTGAATGTCTGAATCTTGTCAACCTGTATTGCAGTGCAGCTCGTTAGAGGTTTGTCTGTTGTTATTTGATACCTCTTACCTGAAAGATCAGCATCTCTTTTCTATCAGAACGCGAGATCCCAAAGCGATATAGCCCATGATTGCGGTGGCGTCACTCTGACGGCCCCGCTTCGTCGTCCCGGCATCACGAGTCCCGTTCGCGACGTTGTTTCCCCTGCATCGCTAGATTTTTTTAGGGGGGGGGGGGGGGGGGGGGGGGGGGGGGGGGGACGAAGAATTTTTATTCCACAGATCCCGGCAAGCCGGTGATGTTAGAGGTTTGTCCGTTGTTATTTGATACCTCTTACCTGAAAGATCAGCATCTCTTTTCTATCAGAACGCGAGATCCCAAAGCGATATAGCCCATGATTGCGGTGGCGTCACTCTGACGGCCCCGCTTCGTCGTCCCGGCATCACGAGTCCCGTTCGCGACGTTGTTTCCCCTGCATCGCTAGATTTTTTTAGGGGGGGGGGACGAAGAATTTTTATTCCACAGATCCCGGCAAGCCGGTGATGGAAGGGTGCAAGGCACCAACTTTAAGGCCCTCGGCCGAGTTACAAGAAATTTGGGAGAGACTAGAGACAATATGAACAACAGAGATACACAAAGAAGCAGAAGAACACAACTCACTAGCAAATCAAAGGCTAGCTAAGACCGAAGCTGACGACAAGCCACCGATCATCTGCTAGCACCACCACCGAAACAGCATGCTTGCCGGAGTCATTGGGATCATTGCATCCACACCACCTCTTGTATCTACACCGCTCCGCTCTCACCCTCCATCTGAGGGACCGCCCTGCGGAGTGGGGACTAAAGGAGGTGCAGACCGCGCAAGCAACAACTCGCCGGAGAACGACGACCTTCCTTGGGAATGATGGTGACACCTGCGGCACATCCGAGCTCCACGTACTACCATCCGACGCCATCCAAGGGGAGGAAGCCTTGAAGGGGAATGACGGAAGAGGTGGAAACGCCACTCGGCATTAGATTTGATGGAACCACCAGGAAGAGCGCCGACGAAGCAGAGGCACCGGGAGAGGATACTAGTCGAGCCACAGCAACCGCCTGCAGCTAGAGCAAGCAAACCAAGAGGAGTAGCGAGTACGAAGACCCCTGAAAACTGCCAACCCGCTGCAAGATCTTCAAAGACGGTGCCCACAGCTAGGACACGACATCAGGGATGCCGCCACCGCCCGTCCGGTAGAACCGGAGCAAGGGTTTTCACCCGAAGATCAAGCGAGAAGGAGCAAGACGGCGCCTCCAGGGAGGATTGCGGCGCCAAAGGCATCGCCGCCGTCAGCCCGAGAGCGAGCAAGGCTTTCGCCAAGAACTCCTTCACGCCGAGATGCGAGAGCAATGGAACAGGGGGCTTCAGAACCATCTACCTCACCAGCACCGGGGATTCGGGAGGCCTGCTTGGCCCGCCACATGGGGTCGTCCGGCCGCCGCGGACACAGGACAGGCTGTGCAAGCTGCCGCACGGGAGGAGGCTGCCGTCACGGACCACCTCCATAGCCACTCGTCGCCCGATGCGCGGGCCGTTGCCGCGCCGCAGCACCCCATGGGGACCCGGATCCTGGCGCGAAGCATGGGGCCGCCGCCCAGAGGTTGGGGCCGCCGCCGGTTCAGGCTGCACGCTCGCAGCCGCTCTGCCGCAGCGGGGGAGCCTGGACGCCTGCGGCCGTCGCCGCGGGGAGGCAACCGCCAGATCCGGGGCAGGAGGCGCGAGATCCGGCCAACGAGGGCCCGGATCTGCCCGCCGGCCACCGGAGTTGAGGGAGAAGTGGAGAGGAGGTGAGGGGTGGAGATGCGGAGAGGAGAGGGGTTGTGGGGACTGCGGACGTAGCTCACTTGAGCGCCGCCGCTGCCGCCGCCCGCCGGAGAGCGGCGGCGGCCGGAGGGGAGGTGGGAGGGGGCGGCGGGGAGGGGAGCGGTGGTCGCCTCGCGAGGGAGACGACGCGGAGGTTTCTCCTTTCTTCGCCCCGATTTGTTTTTCAATATGTCTTCCCTGCATCGCTAGATGATAAAGAGGATGTCTCTCTTACCAATTTGGCAGCTAGTTTATTGATACTCAGACTCAGCTAGCGCCCATCTATACAGAAACAACAACTTGTTGCACTGTGTGGCTAGCTGAGCCTCTGAACCTGGTTATCTTCACCTCCCTGTATCCAGACGCTAGACCGAACGATCAAGTCTCCGTGGAATATACAGAAGAAAAGCCAAGCTATAGCCTTGAGTCGCCCGATGGGCTGCTCCGTTTGTGCCATGGGGGCCGGTCCAAGTCCAGGAGAACGGAACGGGTGGGGACAGCGACGCCCGGGTCGGCGCTTCTCTGCCAGTTCTAGACGAAGACGAACTCGCTTGGTGTTTCCTAGTCACTGAACCAGTTGAACGAATGTGAACGGTTGAACGAATGAACACGCCCGCGGCCCGCCCACACCCCGCGCATGGCTGCGAGTCTGCGAGGCCTGACTGCTCGCGCCGTCGCGCGTGGTCCGGGCGCGCGTCCAAGTGGCCCTGAAAAGTCGGGCGCGCCAGCAATCCTTGCACATGCTCGCACACTTGCGTTCCTGGCCATGCGTGTTAGGCTTGGGGCTTGGGCTTGGATGTTTGCATACGCGCTCTGAAAGAGACGCCGCGTGTTACTGACAACAGATAAGAAACATGCATTGTATTGTATTCTGGTATAGCTAAACAGGATTTGAAATGTGATCCTCGCAGTGCCGACCTGCCATTCCGCACTGCGGTTGCTTAACGAGGTGATCAGCTATGCTATGTAGTATTGGGTTGCACCCACTGTTTGATGGGAGAAAGAAATCTGAAGATTTGCTCTAAGGTTCTGTATCCAAATTTCTGCACTGCTTCTACGGCTGCAGTATATACATTTGGTCTGGTAAAACTGCGGGTGGGTTAGTCCGAGTCCGAGCATGCCATTCAGGACTAGTATCTTGTTTACATAAGCAAACTTGTGAATCAAATACGATGAATTGGTTGCCTCAAACCACGAGGCAACCGTGGTTAGCAATCAACAATCATCGCAACAATTGGTTGCCTCAAAATGAAACATAATTGATTTGTTAGCACGATGATACAGTCTGATTCAAGACCAGCTATAGTTACAGCACCCGCTGCATATTTTCATGTTTCAGCTGTAGAAATGCTACTAACAACAGCTCTGATCATGTCCTCAATGTTGAAACAGGGCACTGCACGAGAAGGACGATGCTGCCGCCGCAGGTTCGCGCCAGATCTCCCGCTCCAAGTTCTTCATGGTGGCGCTTGCGTGCAGCTTCGCATGGTACGCCGTTCCAGGCTACCTCTTCCCGGCACTGACATCCATCTCATGGGTGTGCTGGGTGTTCTCCAAGTCCGTGACGGCGCAGCAGCTGGGGTCGGGCATGAGGGGCCTTGGCCTCGGCGCCTTCACACTCGACTGGTCCACGGTCTCCTCCTTCCTCTTCAGTCCCCTCATCTCGCCCTTCTTCGCCATCGTCAACATCTTCTTTGGCTATGTGTTCTTCGTCTACCTGATCATGCCGATAGCATACTGGGGGTTCAACCTGTACAATGCCAAGACATTCCCCATCTTCTCCTCGCACCTGTTCATGTCAAACGGCACCAAGTACGACATCCCTTCAATTGTCAACAGTCAGTTTCAGCTTGATAAGGATGCGTACAATGAGCGTGGCAAAGTCAACCTCAGCATATTCTTCGCACTTACTTATGGGTTCAGCTTCGCCACCATTGCAGCCACCATAACGCATGTCGGGCTCTTCTATGGAAAGTATGACATCTCAACTTAGTACATGGGAAACAAACACATGCTCTGATTGCGTGTGGCTTCCGAACTGAAATGCATGTTTTTTCTCTAAGACGGGACATACCTATGTGCAGGGAAATCTACCGCCGCTTCAAAGCATCTCAGAATGAGAAGCCTGACATCCACACAAAGTTGATGAAGAAGTATGATGACATCCCTGCGTGGTGGTTCTACTCGCTGATGGCGCTTTCCGTTACAGTGTCCCTCCTCCTCTGCACTGTACTGAAGCGTGAGGTCCAGCTCCCTTGGTGGGGCCTTATCTTCGCGTGTGGCATGGCATTCATCTTCACCCTTCCCATCAGCATCATCACTGCGACAACCAACCAGGCAAGTAGCAGATTAGCATGTTCAGATGTTTTCTACAAAATAAAAATAAAAATGAGAGATGCTTCAGATATTGTCTTGCATTGTGATCATTTACTTAAAAAAGTTGACAGACCCTCCAAAATGCATTGTGCAGACACCTGGTCTGAATGTGATCACTGAGTATGTCATGGGACTAATTATGCCGGGCTATCCTATTGCGAACGTCTGCTTCAAGGTTTATGGCTACATGAGCATGTCACAGGCTGTTGCTTTCCTCTCAGACTTCAAGCTTGGCCACTATATGAAGATCCCTCCCAAGTCCATGTTCCTTGTTCAGGTAATAAATGGAAGTCCCTAATGCATTGTTCTTGCAAGTAAATTGGTGACATGTATAAAAAACAAAAGGTACTAACCTTCAGGTTCTGTATTTGCTTAGTTTGTTGGTACTATCGTGGCTGGCACGGTTAACATTGGGACGGCATGGTGGCTGCTCGGCTCCATCAAGGACATCTGCTCAGATTCACTCCCACCAGACAGCCCATGGACATGCCCTGGTGACCGTGTGTTCTTCGATGCATCAGTGATCTGGGGCCTTGTTGGTCCGATGCGCATCTTTGGGTCAGCTGGGAATTACAGCGTCCTCAACTGGTTTTTCCTCATTGGCGCAGCAGGCCCAGTTATTGTATACGCTCTCCACAGGATGTTCCCCAACCAGAGGTGGATACCATTGATCAATCTGCCAGTACTCCTTGGTGCAACGGCCTTCATGCCCCCAGCAACGCCTGTGAACTATAACTCATGGCTGTTCATTGGCACCATCTTCAATTTCTTTGTGTTCCGGTACCGGAAGAAGTGGTGGACAAGGTACAACTACATTCTCTCTGCTGCGCTTGACGCTGGAGTTGCATTCATGGGGGTGGTGCTGTACTTCTCACTGACAATGGAGAAGAAAAGCATCGATTGGTGGGGCACAGCTGGAGAACACTGTCCCCTAGCCTCGTGCCCTACAGCTAAAGGGGTGGACTTGGGTCCCGATAGTGTCTGCCCAGTGTTCTAAGTTTGGATCTATAGGTACAGCTGCAAGATTAGTTGATCAATTCAAGTCATGTTGGGCCGTAAATTTGTGCTGTGTAAACATCATAGCCTGTATACTTATAGTCGATTTCACAGAAGGAAAGATCTAAACAACTGCCAACAACAGTGGTGTTAGTGTAACATGTTTGTCATTTGGGCAATGCAAATGCATGCTAGTTCCTGAATGCTAAAAATTTGCTCATCCCTCCAAAACCATGTACCTGTAAGAGAAGAACAATTTCACATAAGGAAAGATCTAAACAACTGCCAATATTAATGGTTTTAGTGTAACATGTTTGTCATTTGGGCAATGCAAAGGCATGGTAGGTCTTGAATGCTAAAAATTTACTCATGCATGGGACATGCCCTCCAAAACCATGCAGTATCAGTTTATATGATGACAGCGGATTTACACAGCGGAAAAATGGTTTGCAACAACAATATATATGTTCTGCAGGGTACACAGAGAAATTACTAGGGAAATGATACTGATTTAGGGCATTCATCTACGCAAAGGTGAACCATGCCTACAATAGTGCCCTCTGGGTTCTGGCCTCATCCCCTACTGCTAAAGGCATGCTACGTTCTAGGCTAGGAGTCTAACAGACCAAGAAATGGCTGCAATATCAGTTATGAACTTATTCTCCATTCCAGTTATGTTAGCGCCACAAATGATGTAAGGCATCAATCATTTGGATAGCACAAAGTCATGCTACTGATGCCAATACCTGGATGCTACAATTTTACTCAATCCTTGCACCAAAAACCATGCATAAGAATCTCAAATTTACGAAGGGCACCACCAAATATTCAATAATTCAAGTGACAGCACATTCACAGCTGAAAAACTTCATTTCGATTTGCAAGTTAGAGTACATACGTTCTGCAGTCTGCATAATAGTCCGCATAGAGAAACAAGCCCACATATGGTACCTTACTCGAACATACGACACCAATCTAGCCATTTATCGGCACGGAGAACAACAAAATTTCACAATTGGGACTATAAAAAGGAAGCTGAGAGATGCGATACCCATGGGGATTGGGAACAGCGACTCGCGAGACTCTTCGTTCCGCTCTACGGGAGGCGGCCGCGGTTGAGGAGGCCGAGTGTGTGGCGCGCGGCGTCGAGTAGGTCCCTGATGTTGTGGAGCGACCTCTCCTCGGCGCCGAAGAGGAAGATGGCGCGGCACTCCGCCTTCTTCGCCATCCGCGCCGCGTACCCCAGCGGCAGCTCCGGCGAGTTCAGCGCCCGCAGGATCTGCCTGTACAGCGACAGCACCACCGGCCGGTTCCGCGCCAGATCCTCCGCCGTCGCCCAGATCAGCCCGCTGCCACCGCCTCCCTTCGCCATCCTTCCGCCGCCGTGTTTGCCTCGCCGCACCACTGGAAACGAGAGGGTTTGGGTTGGGAATTGGTAGCCGTCGGGGGAAGAAGACTAGAGCGAGGCGCCACGCTATTGGGCCCACAACCCACTATATCTTCGTGGGGAGTAAATGGGCTTGATAGTCCATGACAGCCCAGGGGTTTGTGGTCCCACAAGTCGCCACGTCATAGTTCTCCAGGTTTAGGCACCGCACCACCGGCATCAGATCAGCCTTGTGCTCCTACGAAACCGCCACCAAAATGCGCGCGCGACGGTTCCATTTCTGCCGCCCCATTTCGTTCCCGTTCCCAGACGGAGGGCGAGGCCGTTGGGATCGCATCCGCGGAGGTGAGCACTCAGATTTTGAAATTCCTTCCGTTTGCGATTAAGCGTGTTTCTTATTTTCCCTGAGCAACTATGCTAGGTTATTTCACAGATGTATTTGGGGATCTTGATTAGGATTAGCTTGGTTGCAGATTGATGCCTGATAGATTGTGCTATAGGGTCTCTTGTTCGTGGTTGTCTGAATCTTGTTCATCGTTCTGGTTTGCGAATGCCTAGAATTTCGAAGCCTGTCCGTTTGTAGATTCAGACATTTCAGATTTCCTACCAAAGGCAACACAACGTTCTCTTTGATTTATTTAAATCATGTGTTATTGCTTCAAGTGGTACTGTTCAGATGCCCTTCGCCAAAGTGGATGCTTGCAATTTCTGTAAAGAAACATTTGTAGTCATTTCCGCACCCCCGCCCCCCCCCCCCCCCCCCCCCCCCCCCCCCCCCCCCCCGCCCCCAAAAAAAATGCTTAGCAACTTCATATTGAGATCGAGATACTTTATCTGGGCAAGGAATGGATTGTGTTTTCTGCGTTCCTCCCGTTCACTAGCTGTGCCAACCATTAATTTACAATCAAACTGCTGATTATTCTTTTCGTTTCATTTTTTTTTGAAGGCAAGCATGACTGGCACAATAAAGGTCCACAATGTCTCGCTTAATGCATCAGAGCAAGATATTAGCGAGTTCTTTTCTTTCTCTGGTGACATAGTATACGTCGAACTGCAAAGGTTAGTGCCGTATGATCTCCATGATATCATTTGTACAAAACACGCATTATTTAACCAAGAATGCTTTGTAGTTGTGATGAGCGGTCACAGTTTGCCTACATCACGTTTGGAGATAATCAAGGAGCAGAGAGGGCTATGCTTCTTACGGTATTGGACTATTGGTTCTTCCATTAGTTAACAGTCTTTGCTACAAACTACTGACGATTATGCTGATCCTAATACGCTTTAACTGTTGAATAAGTAGTGGGAATTACATAATGATTTTGTTGACAGAAAGATAGCTACACCAATGCTTTTCTTTTTCTAGCTTTTGAGTCCTATATTCGATATGAACATACAGCCTGCGTATATGGTTTCTGCCATGAAACTGCGATGCCATGTGTAGTGTGTTTATGTTGTCATTGGTCGCTAAGTATGAGTTTTTCCATCTTTCCTTGGATTTCCCTTTTGTGCCATAATATCTTTTCCTGTATTAATAATAAACTTTGTGACTTCGTACACTGTTTCTCTATCATGCAAATATGTGCTTTTGTGCAGGGTGCGACGATAGCAGATATGGCTGTCATCATCACACCAGCCACTGATTACAAGCTGCCGACATCTGTTTTAGCTGATTTAGAGGTAGAACCATGCCATAATAAAATCTCCCATTAGCAAATTACTTTCAGCAATCTCAAACTCCTAATACTGCTTCCGCATTATCAGTCAAAAAATGCTGGTGGCATGGAATCTGCCCTTCGGAAGGCAGAGGATATTGTCGGTTCTATGCTAGCCAAAGGATTTGTTCTTGGCATGGATGCTGTTGAAAAGGCGAAGGCTTTTGATGAAAAGCATCAGCTCACATCGACTGCAACTGCCAAAGTCGCTTCCCTTGACAAAACAATGGGCCTAAGCCAGAAATTCAACACCAGTACCATAGTTGTGAATGAGAAAATGAAGGAAATGGATGAGAAATACCAGGTTGCAGAGAAGACCAAGTCAGCAATAGCTGCTGCTGAACAGACCGTCTCAACTGCCAGTTCTGCTATCATGAGCAACAGGTATGTCCTTACAGGGGCAGCATGGGTAACTGGTGCCTACAACAAGGTTGCAACCACGGCAACTGATGTTGGCGCTAAGGCAAAGGAAAGGATGGTGGCCGAGCAGGAGGGAGAGCATCGAGACCGTGAACTCGATAGGACTCATTTGCCTGAAAGCTCCGAAGCGTATGAGCAAGAGTGCAGGCTTCAGGAAGGCTCTGGAAATCTAGGAAGTCCTGAAACAACTCAGCAGGAGAGCAAGCACCAAGAGGGTGAACGTCAAATGAGTAACGTGCCAGGCAACACTGAAACGGTTAAAGACCAGCCCAAAAATCAGGAGGGTGAAATCGCAGTGGCCCATGTGCAAGAAAACACTGATATAGTTGAGGAGCCTAACCACAATGAGACTGAACTATGCAAGTCCAATATTCCAGACAGCCTTCTGATGGCTGAACAAACTGAGCAGGAGCACAAGCAACCGAGTGGTGAGTTTGCCAAGACCCACGTCCCTGGAAGCCCTGTCACTATTCCAGTCACCATGGCCACTATTGACGGAAATTCTAGCAACAGTCCCAAGAAGCCTGAATCTGCCCAGGGATTTCTGTAATATACATACGATTAGAGTGACAACAATAGTTTCTTTCAGTTCTTGCTATTGGATCTGCTATCCTACAGGCTTAATTGTTTTCAGGCAATGTTAGTTTTCCTTCAGCTTTTGATGTTGGATTTGCCATCCTTTAGTGTTGTTTTTAGGCAATGATAGTTTCATTTAGCTCTTAGCTGTTGAATGTGTCATCCTTCAATGATGTTTTCAGACATAATGGAGGTGATAATTTTGTACTAACAATCAATTGGTGTTCTTTGGGTATTATTATCGTGAAGCTGCAACTTGAGTTGTCTTCTAAAGTCTTTTCTTTGGTGATGAATTGTTTTAGCATCTGTGCTGGGACTATGCCAGTACCTGTCCATTTCAACCTTGTTCTGAGGCTGATTCAACTTTGGGATCTTGCTAAAAAGGGGCATTTTGTATGCAAAACATGTCTCAGCTGGAAGGTTGTGAATTTGGACCATTATCCACTGCTTGAAGTGTGGGCAATGCTAGGTTCGTTGGACCATCACCCTCCATCAAGCAGGACCTTACATTGGACATGATAGTTGTGCCATGTGGTCACAAATATCAGCCATGGTGTCACCATATTATCCCAACTCCAAGGGCCCCCTTATCTTCACGTTATACCATCTCTTCATGTCTTGTTTCTGTGATGTGTGTTATCCTTAATTATCTTGTTAAGACAACTCTGATGATAAGGAAAATGCTGATAGTTAGAATTACCACCAAGGAAAGAAACCAGTGGCATGAAGCCCAATGCTTTCTTACAGGCTTATTACTGCTGGACAAGTACAGCTTTAGATGCTGCTCCATATATGAGCGCAAGATACATTGCAATATCGGATTCAAAATGGAAAACACTCCACGAACACGCATCTGATAATTGCTAAGAGGTCTATAGCATCATCTTCAACCTCCGGCTCCCAGATCTCACTCCTTCGCCGCCGGCGAAGCTCGACATATCTTGAAACGAACAGAAAGCGAAATCGCAAACCATACATCAGACGAGCAAATCATCACGCGCGCGGAGGCGCGGCGAGGAAGGGGGAGGGGGGAAACGTACCGGAGGCGGAGGGGTCGCGCGAGCAGAGGAAGAGCAGGAGGAAGCAGAGGAAGGTGAGCAGCGGGATGAGGTGGATGACCCTCTCCTCCCTCGCCGGCCGCGCCCTGTCGGCCTTGGAGTGCGAGGCCGACTCGTCCCCGGTGGCCGCCATTGCCTGCGCCGCCGCGTTGCCGGCGCCGTCCTGCTGCTGCTGCTGCCTCGGCGAGCTCGCTGACGCTGACGCTGAGAGGCTGAGCTGCCTGTGCATTTTTGTTGGCGCGCGCTGGTGCGGGGTGGCCCGAAGCTTTCCGCCAGTGCGGTTGGGGGCAGGCGCGCTTAAATGCGGGCGAAAGGGATTGGAGCGGGCGCTTTGTTTGGTTTGGTTTGAACTGCAAGCAAAGGGAGGGAGGGGGCACGCAAATATCTCGCAGGTGAGGTGGTGGATGGGGGGTCAGCTGAAGCCGAACCGCGCCAAACTAACCAACCAAAAGCTGGGCAGCCATGGTTCACTGGTTCGGTTCGTACCTCTCACGACTCAGCGAGCAGCGGCTTGGCATGGAGGTGCTTGCGCGAGTGCGCGACCGCTCCTGCGGGATGTGCACATGCAGGCCTTCTGTTCCCGCTGCTGCCACGACAGTCCACCACTGGAGATGGCCGTGTGCGCCGTCGTCCCCGTCGGCGTGGACGCCGCCGGCAGCCAGCTAGTCTTGTAGACGCGCTACCCGGCGCCGGACGGGGAACCGATCGAGGCCGAGGGCCACCTCATCATCAGCCGCATCGTCCAGCACGGGCATATGCGGTCACCGCCACCACACCTGTGGCCGTGACCTCATTCGTCCGCCCGCCGCGTCGAGGAGCGCGGCGGCCGGCACTACGTCCGCTGCAGGGGCGACGAGAAGTGGCACGCCGACCTTGAGAGCATCATGAGCATGCTAGGTGATCCTGTGGTGGGCGAGGACTATGGCGACCTGCTGCCCTCGCTGTCGCTGAGAAGGGAGCCGGACACATGCGTGCAGTGCGGCGGCCCGGTGCCGACCCCGGTCTGGGCGCGGTGCTCACTGGCGTGTTGATGACGGATCGAATCGAACTACCCCGACTACGGGGCGGGGCCGCTATTAGGCGAGCATTCGCCGCAACTTCTACTGGCGAACGAAATCTGGAAACACTTGGCAACGCACGTGCGTACAAATTAGCTAGCAGCGCTTGTTTTAGCTTCCACATTCCCCTGTCAAGCTTCTTTAAATTGTTTTTGTGCGTCCGTACGAATGAGATGGCTAGCAACGATACTTTCAACTCAGCACAAAAGTGATTTTAGCGCCCTTTTTTCTTCTCATTTCGGGATAGCGGGTGAGGAGGGTAGAGTACACAGGCGGGGAGTTTATTTCTACATCTATATGAAGGCAAAAGCAGCGTAGAGAAAATATCATGCCCATCCATATAATTAAATGGAAACCTAACGGATAGGAAATCGTAGCTCAGTGCATGATCTATAATATTCTTTTACACCAGAAATGCAAAAAAAAAACTTTGGAAAAGATCATCAGCCATGTGCAGGATATGTAATATTCAAATTACATGCTTAAGATCTTTCTAATTATAGTTTAGAAATACACATAGATTCTTTGTATTCTCAAGTTTCAAGCTACAATACAAAACTTCAATATTGAATATGAAAAGCTTTTAGCATACTTAACCAGAACTTTCTATATCCTATATTTCAATTCAACCATTCAAAGATCCATACAGAACATTTAAAAACTTTCAAACCTTGTACACAGAACTGTTCCTTATACCTAACTATGATTTCATACATTCAAAACATCACATTTGATTACTAAAAACTTTTCAAACCATGTGTACATAACTTTTTCTAAACTTACAACATGGAGATGACAACTTTCTATTTGTAGTTTAGGAGTAAAATTTTTTTAAGAAGTTCACCATAAAGAGTTGCATATTCAAAATAATTTATTATTGAACTAAAAAACTTTATCCCTTATTAAATCTTCTTATATCTACATATCTTAACTTTGTACAATGTACTAAAAATATTTCCAATCATATATTGAAAAAGTTTTTGCATTCTCAACTTTTTTATGAAACAAACTTTGGAACCGAGTAAACTACATCCTTCTCGATCCATTTGAAAATGATAACACAGTAGATACTTGTTCCATTGTAAATCATCTACAATAATAATATAGAACATAATTAGTATTAATATTTATGAAAAAAGAGATATAACAATATATGGAAATTATAACTCTCTGTATTCTTGCAAACTTACAAATTACATATTCAAAACTCATAATGGAATTATGGAAAACTTTTTGCCTCACATGTCCAAAACTTTATATGTCCTATTCAACTCACATATTCTAAACTTCATACTCAAATATCACAAACATACAAAAGAATCATGTATACTGAACTTTCTACATCCATTTATTTCAAATATTTAAAACTTCATACTCGGATTTCAAAAACTTTTGAATCATGTGCATTATTCTTTCTGCATTCCATCTTTCAATTCACATATTGAAAACTTCACAATTGACTTTCAGATACTCTCAGATCATGTATACAAAATTTTATAGATCTCTAACTTTCAATTCATATATTTTAAATATCATATATCCGAATTCCAAAAACTTCAAAATCACTTTATATGGTGTACTTACAAAATAACTTCAATGCAAGATCTGAGACTCAAGAAGTCAATTATTGAATAAATTATACACTAGTATGAAAAGTGTTGAAGCGTCCCCTCTAAAGAGGTGACTTAAATGTGATACAAATATCAGTTCCAGGAGGCTGATAACACATTTATTATATCAGATGGTACATCACCGTACAACTCTACACGATGGTGGGCAAAGGAGTGTCACTGTCGCGAGAACAAGAACTACAAACCAAACGTAAAAGCTAACTATATAGAGGTCATCATAGTCTTACGCCATGCGAAACTTCCTGCGGGTGACCCTAATCCACAGGCAAAGCTGGGTGCAAAATGAAACCCCCTACTCAACGTCCTCGGGAAGGAGCTCTGGATCTTCCTCTGTAAATATTAAGCAAGGGTGAATACTCAGCAAGTTCAACCACACCCACGGAGGGGGTATAAACAGAATATATGCACAGGATAAATCAAGGATAAGATTAAAATTTAATTTGCGAAAAGCTAATTTTTATGTATTGGTTTATTTTGAAAGAAAAGAGTTTTCAGAGTAATTATTTTGTACCGAGTAACACGTAGGATTGATCCACGCAGGATCCAGGTTTATAAGTTGCTGACTAAGAATTTCGCCCCGACTAGCCTACTGACCATCACAACCGTGCAGGCATGCAGCACAGCAGACGTATACGCTTGTACTGCTTAAAAAAAGTTAAGCTCCTGATTAATAATTTTCTTGGCTTTTAATACTTCTTGCGCACTTTACGCATCTCATCTCACTTGTCGCATTTTTCTTGCTGGAACATTGTCGAGGTACACTCCCGTCACGGGGGTAAGTGTGCATGTTTTGGTCAGAATGCTAGCCGTACGTTCAAAACTTCCAGGGGTACAGGCTGTATATATACACGATGAGAATATATTCCACCAAATACTAAAGGAAGCAAAACTGTGGATCATAAGGAATCTACGGTTTATAAGATGTAGTTTATCCAAACATAGTTCGTCAGAATTGGGGGAGAGATTTGGATGGATTTCGGATAGAATTTGGGAAGTTTGGGGAAGAACTCGGGAGAAGTGCTGAAGAGAAGAGGTGTGGTTGGGTTCAGAGTTTTTTTTTGAAGCTTCTCATCTGGATACAGTTGTAGTATCTGTTCATATATGTACTCACACGCACGTCTCACTCACACCACACATGTACAAATAAACCTACAACTACACTCAGATACGAAGACCGCGTCCTTCTTGAGATCACCGGAATCTTCTGACTCCGTAGGCAACGGACACATCACATTCTCATTGTGGGTCCATGCGTGGGCCCGTCACATTCTCATTGTGGGTCCACGCGTGAGAGACAAACATTTGAGCAGAGATCGGTGTGTAGCATCTGTTCATATATGTACTCACACGCACGTCTCACTCACACCACACATGTACAAATAAACCTACAACTACACTCAGATACGAAGACGCATCTGTTCATATATGTACTCACACGCACGTCTCACTCACACCACACATGTACAAATAAACCTACAACTACACTCAGATACGAAGACCGCGTCCTTCTTGATCACCGGAATCTTCCGACTCCGTAGGCAACGGGCACGTCACATTCTCATTGTGGGTTCATGCGTGGGCCCGTCATATTCTCATTGTGGGTCCACGCGTGAGAGACAAACATTTGAGCAGAGACTGCACAACAGAGAACACTGTTCTCGGTGGGAGAATCACGCGTTCGAGCACGCTCGAACCGTGACCGGCGGCCTCCACACCCGGAGGTCACGCCACGCAAGCTACGCTCGGTCCCCCGGTTGGGTTCAGAGTTTTCAGTTCTGCAGTATCGCTCGCGCCGAAGGCCCAACATCAGTTCTGCCCTCGGTACAAGAATGGGCCAAGGCCCAACATCAGCCGTTGCACGGCCCAAACACCACCACCTCTCGCGCCCAACACACACACGACGCAGTTCGAACTCGCTGCTTTCACTGATGCCGTTCAAGTTCTTCCTCGTACTCTGGTTTGGATGTGCTGCTGTTCCAGCACTGCTATTCTCTAGTGTCGTGCAAGCACGGACGTACTCCTTCCGTCCGAAAAAAGAACGTAATTCTTTGACTCTTAGAAACTACGTTTGACTGCTCGTCTTATTCAATTTTCTTCTTACAAATATTATCACTTTTATTATGATTTTTATTAGTGATGTAATAAGTCATAATAAAAGTAATAAAAGTTCCCAAAAATTTTCACCCAAAAATTTTCACCTCCCCTTTAAACACATGTATGAAGTACTAAATATAATTAAATAACAAAACTAATTACACAGTTTAGATGTACACGACGAGACGAATCTTTTAAGTCTAATTAGTACATGATTAGCTATAAGTGCTATAGTAACCCACATGTGCTAATGATGCGGTCAAAGGCCTCAAAAGATTCGTCTCGTGATTTCCAAGTGAGTTCTGAAATTAGTTTTTTAATTAGTATCCGAAAAACCCTCCCGACATCTGGCCAAACTATTAACGTGATATCCAAAATTTCTCTTGTTTGGAACTAAACGGGGTCTAAAAGAGCTAAAAGCTGATACTAGCGTCAGAGGTCTGACCATCTCACCATCTCACAATGGCACCATCTCTCTCCTCCCTCTCCATTTTTTATTCAACCGGGCACCGGTTAATGTTTTTGCACTGCTTCTAATTTTTCAAGCGTTGGCACCGTGTGTTGTAGTGGTGGGAGTGATGCTTATATGTTCTCTCTCCATTCCAGGTATCACTCAAAGCCCACACTGTGGAAGGCCTTAGTGTTGCAGCAGGTAAGCGTATACTTGTACACTTATCCAGATCGTTGTGCCATCAGAAAACAAGCAGGGCAAAAAGTAGCTACTAAAGAGTTTAGATCGCCTCAAAAAAAAATTCGCCTAAAAAAAGAGTTTTGAGTTTTGAGCCACAATTACCGGTGGGGGAAAGGGTGACGCTCCATCCATTCACTGTGCCTACGACGCAAAAGCCTCAAAACTCACATCATCATTCACCAATCACCAGCTCTCCCTTTGCACTTGCAGATCCTCCTGCACACTCAAAGGTGCCA
The DNA here is from genome assembly GCF_016808335.1 of Panicum virgatum. Lineage (NCBI taxonomy): Eukaryota > Viridiplantae > Streptophyta > Magnoliopsida > Poales > Poaceae > Panicum > Panicum virgatum. The sequence goes on along the minus strand of NC_053136.1, from coordinate 47,581,481 downwards.
TCCTTTTAGTTCCCTGTCACAGAAACAATAAGACCAAAGGTACCTTTGGAGAGAGCCCAGTGACGGCCACGGCGGCCTCACACGTGCGAGTCGTGACGGCAGCCGCACCGCGCTTTGTCCCGGCGTCCCGTCCGCCGACGCCGAAGCCCCCGTTTCGTCAGTACCGACGCCCGGCTGACAGCAGCAACAACGGTCACATCTATCCTCCGTCCAAGCGAAACTGCAAACCAGGCCACACACACACCCTACCAATATTTTCTCCACAGCGACGGGTGCTCTGAACTTAAACCTAGTCTAGACCCCAGCTTTACAAACTGCTAGGTGGTTAGATAAAAAAAAAGCCAAAATAGTCATATTGCCCCTCAACTTTACTGTAAGGATCAAATTCGTGTCTCAACTTTCAAATTGGTTAATATAGTCCCTCAAATTTCATTTTAGATCATACCCGTCCTTATGGTGATATTATACTCCATAATAAAATAAAATAAATGCAAAAGGTCATTTTTACCTTTGGCTTCTTCCCCTCCTTAATTTTTACTCTTCATATGTCTGCAATACAATGCGACGCATGGATAAATAAAATTTTATATTCCAAATTTAAAACTTGTGATGTTCACCTCCTAAATACATTGATACTCAACCACTATACTAATTGCTTGCATTGGCTAAATATTTTTTTAGTAATAATAAACAGTTGAGAAATTTAGAAGAGAAAAGAGATAAGGTAAAAAGAATTTTTTGCATAAACCTCATATTATTATGGAGTATAATATAGCACAAGGATGAGTTTGTTGAGGGACCATATTGGGCTATCTAAAAGTTGAGGGATGAACTTGACTCTCAAATTAAAGTTGAGGGACCAAAATACCTATTTTGCCATAAAAAAGGCGGGGCGTGCGGGGCCTTTCGTTCGAAACCAAAAGCGACACAAGCTGGAGATGGGTTGCGCTCTGTGTGTGTGTGTGTATTGCTTGTCTGAGCCTGCTTTTCTTCTGAACCAAGTAAACCGAGCAGTTGATGACTTCAGTTGCGAGTAACAGGCTAGCACTCGTAGCCCTCGTTTAGCATACTCGTGTTGTGCATTATTTGTTGTGGATTCGGAGAAAAATGGCGTGCATTTGCAGCGTGGCCTTCTTGCTCGTATTTCATCTTACATTCTTTGCCATGGATGCACCTGGATGGCCGGACTGGTTGACACCATGAAAGAAGGGAAAGGTTCCCAACTTACGAATTACGATCTCCTTGTACTGCTTTTCGTGGGTCTTCTTTCTCTACTTTTTTTTTTAATCTTCTTTCCCTACTTTTCCGTTCATAGTCCAACTTCTCAGAAAAGCCTCGTTTTCTGAATATTCAGTGGCATTCAGTTATTGGGTTGCAGACAGAGCGAGCCATCAAATTCTGCGGAGCCACATATCAAGAACTGCATTTGCTTGCGAGTTTTACCATATATATCAGCATCATGATTTAAAATGTTTCTTTCCACGTCAATAGGCTACTTTTGAGTTTTTGCAAAGTCAATATATAAACTCAATTGACTGGATTAGCATTTCAACGTCAATAGGCTAGACTTTTGGTGTTTCTCACAAACGAGGAGGATCCCAAGCTTTTCTTACGTTTGATTATTTCCATTTGCAGCTATCTCTTCAACCGTCAAATAGTAGTAGTAGAATTGTAGTAATTATCAGGACGCATGATCAAACAATAATACGACAGAAACAGTGGCCTATCGGAGTAGGGTGGGGGGGGATAGGATTTTTATGTAAAATTATCCATTTTTTGTATGAAGTCAAAAGTCAAAACATACAAAGGTTCCACAATTTTCACTACTCGATCATGACAGGCTATACAGTATACATAGGCCTGTGTTAAATATGCTCTTATCAACGACCATTGTTAACAGCATGTGAAATCCCAAGTAGCTCGTCAACATCCACCGCAAAATCCTACATGATGGTTCACACTTGCTTAGTTGCTTATGCTTACCTTTTTTATTTTTTAGGTTACGGAGTATCCCTTGAAACCTATGTAATCATGTGTACGACCCATTGCTTCAAAACCAAATGCATACCAAGTTAACGACGACTACTCACACCACACTCATCATTAGATCGCCCATGTTTCAATGATGGGCAGCTTATTATTACTTGTGAGATCGGCATGACATCATACATGTTGGTGATATGCCCAAGAGTCCATCATCACAATACGGTTTAAAGGCCCAAAAGGATATTGATCCAAGAGGGATTAGGGTTACTAATGGGCCTATGAGATAGAAGCTTATTAGTACGCCCTATATATACGAGGGAGGGGCTAGGGGGGCGAGACCCCTGTGAGCCGCGCCACCTCCTAGCCGCCGCCCCTCCCTCTCTCTCTCAGCCGCCGCCCATGCCGTGCGTGTGGTGCTAGCACACCGAAGCCCGGCGTTTCATCCCCGTACGTGTGGACTCCGTGGAGGCGCTGCTGCGACTGCTGTGCTGATCGGCTGCTGGGATAAGTACGAGGAGCTCGGTTCGTGGGACGTGATCGACTACTTCCTCTACATCGACGCGCGACTTCTTTCGCTGCGCTGCGCGTCTAGTGGTAACGATCTATGATCTTCTACTCGCAAGCATCTTGGGTATATGCGGTAGTGATGCTAGCGTAGCCTACCCGTTTACCTACAGTGGTACCGGAGCCATCTTGCGTAGTTTTTGGTCTGGATCATTAGCATATAGGTGATATGTTGTTGTAATAGATTGGATCTATTACTTTTGCACGGTTTGATTAGATCAAATGGTCATAAGGGGTTAAAACTAGAGTGAGTTGATTGTACGGCATGTGACAAAAGATTAGTTCGTGTTCTTTCTCTATTATGCATACGACATGTCCCTACCGGCTGGAATCATCATCAGGGACTAACTGTGTGCATAGTCAACAGATTGAACCAACAGATCGAGGTCATGTGTAGATGCACTCTTCTCAAGTGCAAAATTTGCACGGTCAATGTGATTGGCCTAGTGAAAATTGAGGCATTATGAATGGCTCGGATTTGAGCCGTTGCTTTCTCGCTGTAGCGGCTTCCTAAGCGCTACTTTGGTAGAACACGTCGTACGCCTAACTTGTTTTTGCAGGGTGTGATGTGAATGGTATGGCCTCAATGTCATGTGATGATCTATGTGATGATTTGTGCGGCCTGCGTGTCGCAAGTTAACACAACCGGGTTGAGGTTGCACCATTATTGTATAACGACCTGCGTGTCGACTTGTGATGTTTGAATCCTCATGTAATTATTTCACTAGCTATTAGATGTAGTAGCTTAGTATCTTTTCATGGAGGCTTCAATCATGATGGCGATGATGATCACCACAAGACAGGACGGATGGCAATGGAGGTCACCTTGGAGCCATGGCGATGGAGCCCATTGTGATGCAAGAGGCCATACTATTCACAATATAATATGATTATATGCCTGTGATGTTTATTTTCCTGTCATACTATTCTTTCATGCTTTTACATATGGTGGATGCTTTAATCATGATAGAATAGCTTCCCTCAGAAAATGTTGAGTTTTTTATGCCTTTTACCAATAGCTGCACCTATAAATTTTGATCGTTGTGTGGTAGGTTTACCAAAGTAGAGTACCCTCAGCTATCACTTTTGTATAGGGTGGATGTCGGACATTCACAAGCATAGTATTGGTCTACTCAGCAAAGCTATCAAAACAGTTTTGGGCTTTAAGGTATAGGGTTGGGGCCGGGGCATTGGATGCCACCCAACAAACAAGAGTCGCATAGAGATGTGATTAGTAATTTGTTACTTACCTGTATCACTACTTTTCTAGCCGTGATGCTAAAGCTCAGTAGAATTTTAGTGATTATGGATCTTGAACCACTATATGTCATTAGAGGGAAGATGACTTTAATATAGTAGGTTGTCTTTTGTTAAATCAGTTAATGAAAGTCTTTACATAAACTTAGTGTTAAAATCTTGCTTTACTTTAATGTTGTAGATCATGTCTGCCAATAACAATTCCGCTTTCAATTTGCGTTCTGTTCTTGAGAAAGAAAAGTTGAATGGAACAAACTTTATTGATTGGTACCGCAACCTGAGAATTGTTCTCAGACAAGAGAAAAAGGAGTATGTTCTTGAGCAGCCATATGCTGATGATCTCCCTGATAATGCAACTGCTACTGATCGCAGAGCTTAAGAGAAGCACTGCAATGACTCACTTGATGTCAGCTGTCTGATGCTCGCCACCATGTCCCCCTGATCTGCAGAAGCAGTATGAGCATGCGGATGCTCACACCATGATCGAGGGCTGCGTGGGATGTTTCAGAACCAAGGCAGGACTGAGAGGTTCAATATCTCAAAGTCCTTGTTTGCGTGCAAGCTGCCAGAAGGTAGCCCAGTCAGTCCTCATGTGATCAAAATGATTAGTTACATTGAGACTTTGGACAGACTTGGTTCTGAACTTCACCAAGACTTGGCTACTAATGTTATTCTCCAGTCGCACCCGGCGAGCTATGAGCCTTTTATCACGAACTTTCAGATGAATTGCTTGGATAAAACATTGAGTGAGTTGCATGGGATGCTAAAGACAGCAGAGGAGAGCATTAAGAAGAATCCCAATCATGTGATGATGATTCAGAAGGGGAACAAAAAGAGTAAGCGTTGGACGCCGCCTAATCCCAAAGGTAAAGGCAAGGAAAAGAGTTCCGGTGGTGAGTCCTCGGGCTCTAAGCTAAAGCCAGCACCTAAGGCCAAATCTGGCCCTACTTCTGAGGATGAATGCTTCCACTGTCATGAAAAGGGATATTGGTCTAGGAACTGCAAGAAGTACTTGGAAGAAAAGAAGAAGAAGGGAAGTGAGACTTCCACTTCAGGTATAAATGTTATAGAAATAAATATTGCATTATCTTCTAGTGAATCATGAGTATTTGATACTGGATCGATGATTCACACTTGCAAATTGTTGCAGGGTCTAAGTGAGACTAGAAGATTTGCAAGAGGCGAGTTGGACGTCCGTGTCGGCAATGGCGCAAAGGTTGCGGTGTTGGCGGTCGGCACCTACCACTTGTCTCTACCCTCCGGATTAGTTTTGAATTAAATAATTGTTATTGCATTCCTGCTTTGAGCAAGAATATTATTTCTTCTTCATGTTTGGAAGAAGTTGATGATTTTAATATTGTAATAGAGAACAAACGTTGTTCTATTTTTTGCAATGGTATTTTTTATGCTCATTGTCCATTGGTGAATGGATTATATGTTTTTGATCTTGAGGATAAATCTGTCTGTAACATTAATACTAAGAGGCTTAGACCAAATGATTTGAATCCCACTTTTATTTGGCATTGTCGCTTAGGTCATATAAATGAGAAGCGCATTGAACAACTCCATAAAGATGGATTGTTAAGCTCATTTGATTTTGAATCATTTGACACATGTGAGTCTTGTTTGCTTGGAAAGATGACCAAAGCGTCTTTCGCTGGTCATAGTGAGAGGGCGAGTGACTTGTTGGGACTTGTACATACCGATGTATGTGGACCAATGACCTCAATAGCCAGAGGTGGTTTTCAGTACTTCATTACTTTCACTGATGACTTTAGTAGATATGGCTATATCTACTTAATGAGGCACAAGTCTGAATCATTTGAAAAGTTCAAAGAATTTCAGAATGAAATACAAAATCAATTAGGCAAGACAATTAAATTTCCGCGATCTGATCATGGAGGAGAATATTTGAGCCTTGAATTTGGTGGTCATTTGAAGCAATGTGGAATTATTCCGCAGCTAACTCCGCCCGGAACGCCTCAATGGAATGGGGTATCCGAACGGAGGAACCAAACCTTGTTGGACATGGTTAGGTCCATGATGAGCCAAGCTGATCTTCCATTGTCATTTTGGGTTATGCTCTTGAAACTGCTGCGTTCACACTGAATAGGATTCCAAGTAAGTCTGTTGAGAAGACAACATATGAGATATGGACTGGGAAGCGTCCCGGATTATCTTTTCTCAAAGTTTGGGGATGTGAGGCTTATGTCAAACGTTTGATGTCAGATAAGCTCACTCCAAAGTCAGACAAATGCTTCTTTGTGGGGTATCTTAGGGAAACCAAAGGATATTATTTTTACAATAAGGTGGAAGACAAAGTGTTTGTCGCTCGCAATGGTGTTTTCTTAGAAAAGGAGTTTCTCTCAAAAAGATTTAGTGGGAGCAAGGTGCAACTTGAAGAAATTCAGGAAACACCCGAAACTGTTTCAGCAACCACTGAACATCCACGGGATGTGCAAGATGTTGCACAACCCGTAGTTGAGGCACCAGCCCCACGAAGGTCTATAAGGGTACGTCGCGCTACTGACAAGCTCAACCTTCTTATTACGGAGGAGCGCCACGTATTATTGATGGAAAATGATGAGCCCTTGACCTACAAAGAAGCAATGATGGGACCCGACTCCGACAAATGGCTTGAAGCCATGGAATCCGAGTTAAAATCCATGCATGATAATCAAGTTTGGAACTTGGTCGATCAAATTGACAGTGTAAGACCTGTCGACTGTAAGTGGATTTTTAAGAAAAAATTAGACATGGATGGAAATGTTCACATCTATAAGGCACGATTGGTGGCGAAAGGTTTCCGACAAATTCAAGGTGTTGACTATGAGGAAACCTTTTCGCCCGTCACAATGCTAAAGTCTGTTCGTATTCTCCTAGCAATTGCCGCATATTATGACTATGAGATATGGCAAATGGATGTCAAAACCGCTTTCCTTAATGGACATCTAAGTGAGGATGTGTATATGACACAGCCTGAAGGTTTTGTCGATCCTAAAAAATGCTGGGAAAATATGTAAGCTTCAGAGGTCCATCTATGGATTGAAGCAAGCATCTCGGAGTTGGAATATTCGTTTTGATGAAGTAGTCAAAGGGTTTGGCTTCATCAAGAATGAAGATGAGCCTTGTGTTTATAAAAAGGCTAGTGGGAGCGCACTTGTGTTCCTGGTCCTATATGTGGATGACATATTACTGATCGGAAATGATATTCCAATGCTTGAAGCCGTTAAAACCTCATTGAAAAAGAGTTTTTCGATAAAGGATTTAGGAGATGCGGCTTATATTCTGGGTATTAGGATCTATAGAGATAGATCAAAAAGACTAATTGGATTAAGCCAAGACACGTACATTGACAAGATATTGAATCGGTTCAATATGCAAGATTCCAAGAAAGGTTTCTTGCCAATGTCACATGGCATTACTCTAAGCAAGAGTCAGTGTGCTACGACACCTGATGAGCAAAAGAGGACGAGTACGATTCCTTATGCTTCAGCCATAGGGTCGATCATGTATGCTATGCTTTGCACGTGCCCAAATGTTTCCTTTGCTCTAAGTGTTACGAGCAGGTATCAATCAGATTTCGGTGAAGCTCACTGGACAATTGTAAAGAGTATTCTTAAGTACTTGAGAAGAACTAAGGATATGTTCCTAATATTTGGAGGCGAATATGAGCTCCTTGTAAAGGGTTACACGGATGCTAGTTTTCAAACAGACAAAGATGACTCCAAATCGCAATCCGGTTTTGTTTTCTGCCTCAATGGTGGGGCAGTGAGCTAGAAAAGTTCCAAGCAAGATACGGTGGCTGATTCGACGACAGAGCCCGAGTATATTGCAGCTTCCGAAGCTGCAAAAGAAGCTGTTTGGATCAGAAAGTTTGTTTCTGACTTGGGTGTTATTCCTAGTGCGTCCAGTCTAGTGGACCTCTATTGTGATAATAGTGGTGCCGTTGCACTAGCAAAGGAGCCTAGAACAACTAAAAAGTCCGGACATATACTGCGAAAGTATCATCTCATCCGTAACTTTGTTGAGAGAGGTGATGTGAAGGTTTGCAAGGTGCACACGGATTCAAACGTTGCTGATCCGTTGACGAAGCCTCTCCCACAACCAAAGCATGAGGCGCACATGAGATCTATAGGTATTAGATACTTACATCAGTGATTCTAGTGTGCGAGGGAGATTTTTGTGTCATGAGTATGTTTATGTAATGATAAATAATTGTTATTTGTTCCATGGATGATTATTTTTTTACATTGATTATCAAGTATGTGACTTGTTCGTGAAACTCTTTGTTGACAATGATATGATTCTAAATTATCCCTAGTTTATGTCGTTGTGTGGGACAACAACGACGTTGAGACTAGCACATGCATTAATTGATGATCATGTTTCACGGATCATGGATATGGAGATATCGGATTAATGATGTGGACACATGTTGGTGAACATGATGTTGGATTGACCCACTCCAAGACAATGTTGGGATTGTTATTTTGTATGTGCCATCAATTGTTCTTGAGTGGTATACCTACTGGATCCTTAGACCTGAGATCGCCATTGTTTCTCACTGTGTGTAGTGGTGCATCTTGGGGCTGCTAAACGCTACTCCGTGACTGGGTAGTTACAAAAATAGCTTACAGGTGTGTCATGAAACATGGAATGGGATGTGAGCGGATCAAGATGGAATTTGCCCCTCCTAGATAATGGGAGAGATATCTCTGGCCCCTCGAGATAGTTGGATTTGAAAGTGCATGGCCATGCCAAAGTGATTAAAGAGTTAATCATGATGACTAAAGGTTAGTTATGAACAGAATCCACTATTAGATCGAGAGAATGGTCGAGCTATCACAAAGGTGGCACGCATCTCGCTTTGAGCTTGACTGGTATCGTGTGGCAAAGGGATCGGTGTATGAGTATATCTAAAGTTCGGCCGATATGATCTTTATGTGTATTAGTGAGTCACTATGCCCTGCTAGGTGCCGCTATTGACTTGTGATTCGGAAATGATTTCCAATCACGACCACCTACACATGAACCTAACGGGTCACACACTTAAGGGGTTTGGAATGTTGGAAAGCTTGCCTGTATGATTGTCTCTAGTGCAAGTGGGAGATTGTTGGTGATATGCCCAAGAGTCCATCATCATAATACGGTTTAAAGGCCCAAGAGGATATTGATCCAAGAGGGATTAGGGTTATTAATGGGCCTATGAGATAGAAGCTCATTAGTACGCCCTATATATACGAGGGAGGGGCTAGGGGGGCGAGACCCCTGTGAGCCGCGCCACCTCCTAGCCGCCGCCCCTCCCTCTCTCTCTCGGCCGTCGCCCATGCCGTGCGTGCGGTGCTAGCACACCGACGCCCGGCGTTTCATCCCCGTACGTGTGGACTCCGTGGAGGCGCTGCTGCGACTGCTGCGTTGATCGGCTGCTGGGATCAAGTACGAGGAGCTCGGTTCGTGGGACGTGATCGACTACTTTCTCTACATCGACGCGCGACTTCTTCCGCTGCGCTGCGCGTCTAGTGGTAACGATCTATGATCTTCTACTCGCAAGTATCTTGGGTATATACGGTAGTGATGCTAGCGTAGCCTACCCATTTACCTACGATACAGTCTAGCGAGTGTGTGATGCAGAACTGCAGACTATAGTGTGCTATGTCTACGCCTGCGAGGTCCTCCGTTTAGACTGCACTGTCTACTTGCTCCACACTTGGATGGAGTAAAAAATTGTACTTGACAGCCAAAATATCTGACGATAAGCTTACTTGTACTAGTATCTGTACTTAAGACTTTTATACTTGTACTAGTATCTGTACTTAAGACTTTTACTTCTACCTTAAGACATTTACCAAACGTACCCGTGCAGATGTTGACATGGTTTTTTTATCTTTGACCCGCACGGAAATCTCCAGAACGTTCTGCCCACGAAGAAAGTGGAGCACGCTATTTGTTTATCCGAATTATTGTCAAATTATATGATTGAGGAAACTTTTTCAATCAAGCAAGGCAAGCATTTGTTTACACCAAATTCAAAGTTCAAACATCTCCTTGTCAATGCTAAATCAGCTGGATCGGACCGGCCACTTGTTCAGAATTTTGTTAGTTGGAGAGCAAGTAAGATATCTATCTATCCTTGAAGACTTGCTGTGCCGAAGAGACAGGCAAACGAAGTCAGTCAAATGAAGAAACGGGCCCCTGATAGCTATTACTACTTGCAACAAGCCAACAAGACAGGCAGCCATGCGTGCAACTGGTTCAGTAGTATCTTCTCTCTGGATACGGATTCAGCAGCAGTTTCTTCAGAAAAGACAAGCGCGCTGATTCAAGATGCTCCAACAATCTTCACGATTTCACATGGACATGGGGGGCTCGGCCGGGCTTCAGCTTCTTTACTGGAAACATGGCGGCAGTGGCAGCGATCAACAAAAGGCAGGAAGGCACCCAATGCCAATGCCGCCTCAGTGGAGAGACAGATAGTCCGGCCGGGACACCGGTTTGGCAGCTCGGCGCGCCTCCGGAATCTCGATCGAGATGCGCCGAATCAAGACGCCGTGGTTTACCGGTACACAGGTCACTAGGTCAGGCAGCAGTTGGAGTATCCATGTTGAGAAAAGAAAACATCCCCGTTTCTGACTGTTCTCGGCTAGCAGCCTTTCGCATCGCAGCCAGGTACCCATCGGGGGCTCCAGCCTACTTCGGCGACTTGGGCGAAGCTAGTGACTGCGAGCGATGTCCTCTCGAGAATGCAAGATCTATATCTATCTGTCAGCAAGACATGTCTAGCTAGTTATTATCGCGGCCTTGAGGACGACATGGCGAGCGCGGGTCGCCGGGAGCAAGGCGCGGCCGGGCTCCTGAGACGCGTGAGCGAAGTGAACCGCTTGGAGCGAGCACGAGCCGGCCGGCGACCCGCATCCGGCGAGAAAGCCAGTGCGGTCGTGTGGGAGGCGGATTCATTGATGATGGGAATGGACAATCCTACTGCTGGTAGGAGTATCTCGGTGCACAGTGCAGTTGGGTCGTCGGCACGCAAGCAGCCGGACAGAGATCTATCGGCCTCGTCCTTGTATCTCCGAATGTCGGATGAACTGGTGAACCTACTCCGGTCTTTTCGGATGTCTTGTACGCTCGCTGCCCGTTCCGGGTTCAAAAAGCCAGTGTGTATAGGCTACAGACTTCAGGTTGGAGAACCGCAAAAGGACTAAAGGAGCATCTTTGTTAGTCAGTGCAGTACGATGTACAAACTGCAAAGGCGTCTCGGTTGCAAAATGTCTCGCGTCCTCCTTGCCCATTCACATGTATTTATTCTCATCGTAGTTTGAAGGACAATATATAGCGCAATTTGAAGGACTGTCACATCTATACTTTTTTTTAAGGTAATCGCCTAATCGGTGTGGGTGCTCTGCCTTTTCATCTAAGATAAAAGAAGTAATGTGTACCGGAACTGAATTTTCACGAACAAAAAAGCAGGATCCTAGAAAGACAGGAACCACTGCTACCTACTGTCTGATCATTATTCCCATTTCCATATGGCTATGCATAATGACATGAACTGCTACAGTGCAAACTTAAACCACATTCTTAATGTCGTAAATCCTTTTCAATTTATTATTTTACCGTCGAGATCATTTGAACAATCTCTATCGAACAGGTTCCATCGACCATCGTTCCCTGTTGATCTTTACACGTACACCTCCTGAAATAATAGCACCAAAGGACAGGTGTTTACTTGATATGGACACCAGCACTGTGTCGGGGGACGTCTCTCTCGCTGCTTCGAGTTCACTGATCGCAACCAGGCGTGCTCTGTTCAGGCGCGCGTTCAATGAGGTTTGCTAGAACGTCATCCAGGTGTAGGCAGGGTTTTATTTCCCAACCGGAAACCGGTTAGCGCCGCCCTCCGGTACCGGTTTACCGGACCGGTTAGGCCGGTAACCGGTGGAAACCGATTGAATTCAAATCCAAATTCAAATAAATTCAAATTTTTTCGTGCAACCGGTTCCGACCGGTTTACCGGCCGGTTTGACCGGTTTACCGGCCGGTTTTACCGGTTTGATCGGTGGGCCTTCATGGGCCGGCCCATTTTTTTTCTTTTTCTTTTTTGATTTAACTTTAAATTCCCACAAACTATACTAAATGAATGAATTTTTGAGAAAATTTGACACCATTAGATTCATCACACCTTGAAGTATTTTTAGGAATTTTTTTGGGAATTTTTCATTTTTTGAATTTAAATTTAAAATTTGAATTTTGGCCGGTTGGGTACCGGCCGGAACCGGAACCGGACCGGACCGGTTTGACCGGTAACCGGTCAAACCGGACCGGTTCCCACCGGTTAGGTTAACCTTGGGTGTAGGTAGGGGGACCTGAACTGAACCAAAGCTTGCCTGGATACCTCTGAACTCTGATCCGTGCCCCCTGACCTCTGCAGGACTGCAAGCTGACGAGCGACGTACAGTGGCCTATGCCGTCGCTATTTGGACACATGACGAATTCATACAGGTGCCACCAGATCAATAGGAACCATGTCAAGGGTTTGGTGCGAGAAGGTAAAGCAGCAGCAGGGAGTATTGGTCACCCTAACCCAAACGACTTGCGATCTCGTGCCTCGACCCAATCAGCTGCAGCCATGGATGGCTGGAAAGGGACAGACGGGTGGTTGGGACTCCATACCGGATCGATCGGCACCCACCAGGAGTATGCAGCAAAGTCCATAGGTGAGAACGGGTATTGCGACGGCAGCTGAGGAGCATGTCATGATTGTCATAAACCAGCAACGACTGTAAATGGGACTTCTGCTTGACGACGGCTGTTGCTTTAGCTTGGTACTCCTATATTGATCTTTCGCCGCCGTTGTCGGATTTGCTACATGATCCAGGTTTTGTCGTCCCATTGGTACGCCGTTTTGAAAATGTGGGGCTTGTGGCATAAAGTTTTGGAATTTTGGGAGTTCATGGTCAACTAGGCTCGAGTGACGAATTAGGCGCATTCTTGCCAAAAGCATTACTGAACGTTATATAAATAGGGCTGTCATGCCTAATAGCATGATTATTGATCATTGCGCAGTTAAAATTTTAAGGAAAAAGTCCGTTTACACCCACGAACTATTACAAAAGTCTGATTTTCAATCTTCAACTACAAAACTGGATAACAAAAGTCATCCAACTATTGAAACCAGGCAAATTTAGCCTCTTTGGTGGTTTTTCATTTTGTGTGAATTAAAAAATTCAATTTTAAACTAAAAAAATCATAAGTAATTTATTTTAAATCATAAAAATACGAAATGGGTATCAAAATTTTTCTAAAAATGTAACCTATCTATTGGCATGATACTTTTCAGTTATTCATGTCCAATTTTTTATTTTCATAATATTTGGTTGCTTGTAGTTATGTCTATTATTTTTAAATAACCAAGATTCAAATAGAGCAATAATAGATAGGTTACATTTTTAGAAAAAATTTGATACTAGTTACAATTTTTTTGATTTAAAATGAATTATTTTTTATTTTTTTAGATTTAATTAGAATTTCTTTATTTTTTAAAAAAATACAAAAACCACCTTGGCAACCACCCCAAGGGCCAAATTTACCTAGTTTCGACAGTTGGATGGTCTATATTTTCCGGTTTTGTAGTTGAAGGTTGAAAATTGGACTTCTGCGGTAATTCAGACTTTTTCCAAAATTTAATAGTTAGTTACTTGTACTGACTTAATAACACAAGTAGGTAGTTTGTGTTTTGGACAATGCGTGAGCATGCCAATACAAGTAGGAAGGACAACAGCATGCACCCTCCTATAGAAACTAGATACCGGGAATCTCACTGACGCATGGAGTGACTGTCATCATAACGCAAACTAAGTCACAGTTAGGATATCACATCCATTGCATTTCTTTTCGGAACAAATGCCAATGTCTTGCAGACACGACTGCCAGAAACCTTTAGAAAGACTCTAAAGCTACAGAATCAGTCTGGAAAACGTCTAGCGCATCCAGAAACCATCTCATTCAACGTTCTGAACAGACAGCGTCGTCTGAAAACTAATGTGGACTTGTGGAGAATACTAGTACTGATTGATTTTTCTTTTCTTTTCTTTTCTTTTCTTTTCTTTTCTTTTGGTTTATTCCATTGAAATAAATTAAAGTTCTGCCAGAAGATGCAATCTCTGTGTGTCGGAGGTAGTCCATTATTTCACAATAAACAGTTTTAGAAAGCTGCTGTGCTATTGAAATACAGTAGTAGTCTAAAAGAAGAACAGTAATACCTATAACTATATGGATTTATTTTCAAGCAAACTGACCTAGCTTCATAAGTACTTTTATGGGAGAAACAGTTCCCTTCAGAATTTCCTTTTCTAATAATCTTCCAACGAAAGCATATTTAGGTTTGATGTGATTTAATAAAATTACGTCGCAAGTATACTAAAGGATTCACATTCCTAAAGGAAGCCCCCCAAAAACATTCGGTGGCACCTAAGCATGGTATCTCACTTTAGCTAGATATTCTACTCAAATGCACATTATAGACACAACAGCTCGGGGTGAAAAGCATAAGAAAAATGGAGTTAGATAGCCACAGGCCCCACGAGGTCATGCGGTGACATTTCAGCCAATTGCCCATACCTTTATCACTTGATGGGCACTCTTCTGAGTTAACCAGACCTGATCTTACAGCCATGACAACACTGACAGTAACTTAAGGACGGTTGATGCTACTTGTTAAAGGCCTCACCATTCCATGAACTGACCTTTTTTTTTTCTCTTTCTTATAAGTTCTCTTATACTAGTCGATTGTCGGCACCGATTAACATGTAGTACTTGATGCTACAAGAATCAGACTAATAATAGCGATGATATGAACTCATCTGGAACAACTAAAAGAGGCAATGGGTTTCAAATTAACAAATAGAACTCCAAATACAAATGGCAAAGGATAAACTTGAATAAACACTGCAATCCAGTACAGAAAAAAGCCAAGCTTTTAAATTTTTTTTCCAACTACTCCAAAAAGTCCCTCACGCCAATTTCTTTGACAAGCATTAGGAGCTTATGATTATCCTTAGCCCGTACACGTGTAGGATCCCCAGGCGTACTAACTCCAAACTGTGGGCATGTCCCGATTAACAACCGTCCGTAGGCCCTCGCCTGAGAAATCTGAGCCACGAACGGCTTCGCCTCCCCAGAGCTGCCGGCGCACGGGCGCGTTGCTTTCCTGGGACAGGGGTTTGGTAGGCGCATTCTTCACAGGTAGGCCCGGGCAAGGGGGCAACTGCTCGGTCTGTCCGTCACCTGTCACCGCCGCGTCACTGCCGCCGGACAGCGGCCGCCCACCTCGGCGCGTGCGCATATATACCACCACCCTGCCCCTCCCCGAGCCGTGTGCTCTGCTCACTGCTCAGCGCTCCGCATCGTCCGGGCAGAACCTGGGAGCGGTGACAGGGGAGCTAGGAAGAGGCAGGCAGGCATGGGGCGAGGGCGAGCACCGTGCTGCGCCAAGGTGGGGCTCAACAGGGGCTCTTGGACGCCGCAGGAGGACATGCGCCTCGTGGCGTACATCCAGAAGCACGGCCACTCCAACTGGCGCGCGCTGCCCAAGCAAGCAGGTAGCTGCCGCTACTAGCTGGGCACTGCAGAATGAATGCGCATGGCGAGTTGCAGGAGGCAGAGGAGAGAATGCGCTGATCGATTCCCCTTGACCTGTGTTGCTCCTGGATAGGTTTGCTGCGGTGCGGGAAGAGCTGCCGGCTGCGGTGGATCAACTACCTGCGGCCGGACCTGAAGCGCGGCAACTTCACCGTCGAGGAGGAGGAGACCATCATGCGGCTGCACGGCATGCTCGGGAACAAGTAAGCGCCAAGCTGGCTGCCGCTCGTTGCATGTGCAGGGGGGATTTCGGCACCATCCCTCTTGAGTATCTGGGGTTCTTGGGTGTGGTAGTACAGGGAATGGTGTTTTGAACAAATTTGATCTGTTTATCAGGTGGTCTAAGATCGCGGCGTGCCTGCCGGGGAGGACGGACAACGAGATCAAGAACGTGTGGAACACGCACCTGAAGAAGAAGGTGGCGCTGCGGGAGCAGCAGCAGAAGGCTGGCGCGGCCACCAAGAACGGCGCCGGCGCCGGAACTCCCGTCACCGATTCGTCGTCGGCGTCCTCCTCGACGACTACGACCAACAACAGCTCCGGGGGCAGCGACTCCGGCGACCAGTGCGGCACGAGCAAGGAGCCCGACGCCGCCGCCGACGCATCTCCCCTCCGAGACATCGACGTCTGGGATATGCTGGTGGACGCGCCCGCGGCGGCGCAGCCAATGCTGTCGTCGCCGTGCTCCTCGTCCTCCCTGACGACGTGCGCCGGCGGCGCGGAGGACCTGATCGAGCTGCCGGTGATGGACATCGAGCCGGATATCTGGAGCATCATCGACGGCGAGGGCGCCGACGGCTCTGGCGCGCGGCACGGCGATGCCGATGCGACAGCGCCGTGTACGGGCGCCGCCGCCGTCAGCACCAGCGAGGCAGGGGAGGCGGTGGGCGATTGGTGGTTGGAGGATTTGGAGAAGGAGCTAGGCCTGTGGGGCCCGACGGAGGATCCTCTGGCCCAGACTGACCTACTGGTGGACCACACGGGCTTCGGTCCACTCAGCGACTGCAACTCGGAGGGGGACCCAGTCTCCACCTACTTCCAGACTGGGCCCCACAATGCTGCAGCTGAACTCCAAGATGTGGAACTCCAACTAGAACTCGAACTCGAACTCGAACCATCATCATCTGCTGCCCTTGTGCTATGAGCATCGGAAATCCAGAGCACGGAACGATCTGATCGGACGGCCAGGGTCTATCGGCATACTACTTACTAGTCTACTACCATCACCGACGGCTCGGCCAAGAGCAGCGAACAGCTTTGGAGATGTTCGATGCAAAGCCAAAACAGAGAGCCAGCCATCTGAAACATCCCTAGGTCAATTAGAATGCACATAAAAAAGGGCAAATCCGTGCGAAAAAAAGGGTCCGGTAGTAGTGAAGAAACCGGTTCTATTTCAACAGTTTAACGCAGGTGTAGCAAACTAGGCTTGATTATTGGTAACACGGCGGCGCTCCAGTGCTGAAGAGGCAACGGGAAGTGCGGCTACGCCCGTCTGTGTTGCTCGGTTTGTGCAGTGAGTGTGCACATAGCATGACGTCGTCGTGACGTCAGCGCCTGATCACCAGGCCGGGAGGCCGGGAGTCCTACCACTACCGACCATGTATGATGATGATGCCTTTTGTGAATCATCACCGGGCTCTGATCATGATTTGGAACCCTTTTGCTTTTGCTAATGCGATGTAAACTTTTCTGCTCTGTGTCTCTCTTTTAATTCGCCGCTGTTGTTTTCTTTTATTTCCTTTTCCTTCTTTGTTTTTTTTTCTTTATGTGACATTGCACATCTGTTTTTATTTCTTCTTTTGCAATGTTACGTCTAGCCAGTAGGACTGTGAAAAAGGAAATCACATGTTACTCGATGACAGTGAGGTGCCGAAGTAGGTTACCTAACCAGAGAACGCATATGGGTTTCATATCTTATGCCTGGAGGCTGGAATTCCAGATAATTCCAACAATTAGGAGGTGTGTTAAGCTCCACGCCGGTCAGCCGATGAGTTGTTCACTCGGATGTTACATGCCAGCACAAGACGTACATCATCATGAAATATACTCTGCATCAGCCATCAAAAGATGAGTACCTGAGACAAAAGAACCACAGCCATGGCTGACACAGACAGACAGACACAGTGCAACTGCTGTCTGAAATTTTATTTTTGGGGACTACTGGGCCGTATACAAACGATGATGAGTCGCTCACAGGCTTTCTTCAGTTCCACGACGGTTATTCCTGGGCTTGATTGGACAGGCTTTTGGGCCAACAGTTCTTAGTAGAGAGAAATTTACAAGGCCTCATAGGGCCTTTTTCAAAACGTGCTGGGCCGAACAAACTTCTCAAAATCATCGTGGGATTATTTCCTCCAAGGCCTCTAGACTGTATAACGCGAAGGGACGGATCCAACGTGGGGCAGGGGTAACCCGGAAAGGATACTATAAAGGATGAAGCCATTGCCTAACCGTCTGTTTGGTTGAGGGTTGGGTGGGTTGGGTTGGCTCCGATTTTTATTTTGGGGTTGGCTCCAACTCTTCTCATGTTTGGTTGGAAAAGTTGGATTGGATCGACTCCAACTCATTTTTACGTTTGGATGGAGGGATTGGATGGAGGGATGGAGACAGACTTCATAGCGTTGCTACACCGTTTCGTGGGCCCCACATGTCATCGTCATGCTCCTTTCTTCTTCACCGTCGTCGTCACAGGGAAGCCCGCCGGCCGGCCCCGCCGCCGCGCCCCATGCCACCTCCTCCTCCGGCCCGCGCGCTGACGCCGCTCGCCAGCCCCTGCCGCCGCGCCCTACACCGCCCGCCGTCGCCACTACTGACCCGCTGGCCGGATCCGCGCGCGCCGCCGCCCCAGCTGGCGGATCCGCGCGCTCCGCCGCCGGCAGCGGCGGATTCGCGCGCGCCGAGGCCGCCGCCGCCTCTGGAACTCCGAGCGCGCCGGCTGCGGGAGGCGAGGCGGGCGGCGCGGGACACCGTGGCGGGCGGCGTGGGGCGGCGCGATGGTAGGTGAGGCCGCCACCGAAGCTCGCGGTCGCCACCGCCAGGGCTCGCGGCCACCGCCGCCCCCGCCGGCTCGCACCGCCGCCGGAGCAAGCGGCCGCTGCCGCCAGGGCCCGTGCCGGCGTCGGGGCTCGCTGCGCCGGAGCCCGGCCTCCGCTGCGCCTGTGCCGGCGTCGGGGCTCGCTGCGCCGGAGCCCCCCTCCGCTGCCCCGCATCCTCCATCGCTGTCTCCGTCGGTCTCCGTCATCGGACGTCGCGAGAAGTGGGTTCGCTGCAGGAGGTTCGCTCCGTCCGTCATTTTTCGAGGAATCGGCCGAACCCGCATATTGGAGGAATATTCCTTTGCGGAGCCAATCCAACCCACCTCAATTGCATCCAAACAGCCATGGGGATGGGTCCAACCCAACCCAGCTCGCTCCAACCCCCAACCAAACACACGGTAAAAGATTCTGGTGTGAGCTGGTGGTGTACAACTAGCCCATTATTTTTATTTCGTGCTGCTCTGCGCGGCCCAAAATAAACACCCAAAATAAGATTAGACTATCAATCTAAGGATGAAAAGGTGCCACTACTCGTGGAAGTCTGCTCCGCTATAAATTTAAGGCTGCTGCTACTCGATTGCAGCAGCAAGATCTTGCTACTTTCTCATTTTGATTTTTTCTACTTTGTTCTTCTTCTGTTACTAGTTTGATTTTCTCCCTCTACTTTCCCCTTTCATTGCACTTTCTCTTTCATCCATTCTTACAAATCTTTTTAGTCTTATTTTTTAATTTTATTTTATTTTTCTCATCTTATTTATTCTTCTTCTATTCCTAGGTAAATGTTTCCTCTATTTTATAACACATATCATTATTTTTCCGTTTCCTATATCTACACAAATTCATAATTGACTTTCTAGAAAAGAAGCGTGCCTTACTTGATTTTTATTTTTTTCATTATTCATGTTTTCTTTTTCCTTCCGTATATTTTTCACTCATTTTTTCTTCCGTTATTTTTTCTCCTTTTTAACATATTTTTTCTTCTTTCTTCTTTTTCACCTTTTTCTTTTCAATTTTCTTCCTTGAATTTTACGTTGACTTCCTTCTCTAATAAGAATAAATTATTCGTTTTGTAGATTAAATTGTTCCATGATATTGACTCATTTGTTCGCTTTGTAGATTAAATTGTTCCGTGATGTTGACTCATTTGTTCGTGATATTCACTTTTCATATCTCTCATATATAATCAAATGTTCGCGATATATAATATTTTGTTCGTTGTACATTATTATGGTGTTTCTTATATTTAATATTTTTATTTGTAAAAATAATTATTTGTTCACAGCATCTGAAAGTAATTATTTAGTGCTGAAGATCTTATCAAAGAAAGATAATGGTACAATTTAAATTTATGACAAGAAATATAATGGTTCCATTCAAATTTAATTTAGATGCACAGTTTAATAGTTATAACTTTTTTAGTTCGAAATTTGCATGCACATAGATGATGCCATCTTTGTTGTATTCTTTTATATGCATGCGCAGAACCTCTCTCCTATCTAGTAGCTGACAACATGCAGGTGCCAAACTTTTTATTTGTGATGTTCAGCGGTGTACTATTATTTGTTTGTCGGATTTAATATTTTGTTTGTAGTAGTCCATACATTCAAGCTTTATCAAAAAAAAATGATTAAAAAATAAAATTTTCCAAATATAGTCAAGTGTGGTCTTGTATTGAAGGTCTTGACGCAAGAAATATGATGTTGCAATCGGAATTTAATTTGTATATTCCCTCCAGGATTTATGGATTTTTTTGTTTCAAACAAGTTTGCATGTCGATGATGTTATTGTTTTGTTTTATCTGCATATCTATACATACGTTTTCTCTCTCTGTGTGCAAGATTTATTGGACTGGAACGTGGCCCACCATGTGTAGAGACGCTTCTTCAGGCAATGGTATCATGATGTATCACCTCAAGTGATATACAACTGCGCCGGGGTAACCCCATGTATGCTATCAAGCCCCCAACATTTTTCAGCTATGGATGATGAAGAGGGAGAAGAAAAGGAGGAGGAAGAAAAAAATGAGAGTAGGAGGAAGGGGAAATACCCCCCCACCCCCCCTGAGTCCAATTCTTAGATCTACCACTAAATGTGAGTACGCGACTAACGACTGAGAATACAATATCTCGTAATGAATAAGAGAGGAAGAATGGGGAGCATAAAATAGGATGTAGGGGCAGTGCTCACAAATCCAATTCCACAATCACTGTTACCATGCTTCGTGGCGCGCGACGAGATAGCGACGCGAGCTGTCTGCCGCTCCGCGTGCCTGTCATACATGTAAATGAGATAGAGGCTAGCTTGATTTCGTGCATGGGAGAATTTCAACATACGTAATGATCAGCTAATATGTATAATGTGATGACTGGCATATATATTAGATACATTCATTTTTCTCTTTCTAGTGTGTTCCTTAGTGGCAGAGCCAGTCCCAACATCAAGAGGGCTCCTTCCTCTTCCTCCCTTTTCTTCTTCTTCCTTTCCCCTCTCTCCCATCTTTCTTCCCCTTTGCCTCCAATGGAATTCCTAGAGATAGGGGACTTGAGCCCCCCTTTCCCCCATGCTGGCTCCGCCCCTAGTGTTCCTTTAAGTTATACTAAAACAAACAAGTATTTTCTTTTTTCCCCTTTTTGATTTTTTACTTTCTATTATGTTGTCTCCTAAGAAGTTTTTATTTGATAATTGTTTCATTGAAGTTGTAATAAAAAAATTCTCAAGAAGTTGTGCAGTGGACTTATGTGTAAAAGTTATGCGAGAAGTCTTCCTAGATAATTTTTCTCAAAAAAGTTATACATATATGTTGTACATATCATGAGAAGTTATACTAAAAATATTCTCAGAGTAGTTGGTTGGAAGAAGTTATGCACAAAAACTTTATTTAATACAAAAGTTGTGCTAAAAAATATTTCTTTAGAATTTATTTGAAAAAAATCATACGCAAAAATTATGTACATACATTATAAATTTCTAAAACTATACAGCTGTGGGGGAGAAAACGTTCCAGAAAAGGAAACTTACGTGTCGTCGGAGATCGCTTGTTAGCAGCCGTCCTAGCGAGCGAGCGCGGATTAGAAGGTGTCGACAGTCCTCAACCTTACTTACCCGTACAGGTCAAGCAGTGTGGCTCGAAGGATGGATAAAAATCGAGGTGTGCGGAAGATCTTCAAGCAATCACTTGCCCCCTCCCGCAACAAAATTACGGGTCCCCTTCCTCTATGGTTCAGAGCTCACAAGCTTATCCATTGCAGCAACAATTAAATAGCTTGGGGACTAAGAGCAACTCCACTAAAGTTTCTAAATTTGAGTGAGCAAATGTCCATTTAAAAACCTACTTCTAAATTTTAGTCACTCAAATATGGGCCTCCACTCCAGCAAGCTGAGTAAATTAGACTTCCAACAGTTGGCAGCCCAAATTGAGAAGATGGGGGAGAAATTTGGAAGGCCTACTAAAATGACAGTCCATTTGCTTCTCCTGCTGAAGATTGATTTTTAATGTCCACCGACTAAATATTTATATGGATGCCTATTTCTCTCGCTACTGAGTTACTCTAAGAGTATGTTTGGTTGCCGGCCCGTACTTGCCACATTCAGCTATGACTCCGCGACAGGCGTAGCGCTCAAAATGGCCGCCACATTCTAAGGCGAGATTCCTGCGTTTCTTAGATTCGTGTGGCTGCCTAAGTTGAGTTGCCTATACCAAACAGCTGCTTGAATATCTGTGACGAAACCGTAACTGTGATGTGGCTGCATGTGGCGGTGAACCAAACATCCCCTAAAAGCATTGGCCTGTGGTGGAAAAAACAAGATACCACTGCCATACCTTGCCATGCTGCTCTTCCACCACTGCGATCAAGAATTCATGTGGCCTAAGCCCTGTAGCCTTCATTATATTGCATTTTGGAGGAGCATTAGCTTATTACCATCTTCTTAAGTAGGAGAATCGACGTCAGATCGATAACGAACGCGTACGTGCGATCCCTACCAACTGAAATTAAATGTTCACTGGTGATTCAGATTTGAACAATTGTCCATGGTAGTATCTTCAGTAGTCATATATAGCCACAGTTGAATAAAAAGATGTGTGAACTAAACGAACAAAAGAGCGATGAATTAACCTGCATACAATTCATATTCCTCCGTTGGAGAGTACTACATGGATACGCGCCGTCGATCTACTAGTGACAAATCAAATCATGCCCTTTTTGATTGAGCACAGGCAAAACGAAAACGGAGAGGAAACATCAAAAAGTCCGACGAAATGCGTGCTCCAGCAAGGTCTAAACGCACACCCCAGTACCAGAGCTCCCCATCGACCGTGTCAATCTAATTAAAAAGCTCGTGAACCCACGCCTTGTTTAACAACTCTCGCAAGTAGCCTTCGGTCTTCGTCTTCCACACAAGTTTGTTTTGTGTAAAAAAAGAGCTCCCGTTACGCCAAAGTTCGACCAAAACGTCAGGTGGATGGTGACACGTACGTGATCATCAGTTACAGGCTTACAGCTAGCGTACGCTGCCGTCGGCCCCCTCTCTTACCAGTTCGTCGATCCATCCCTTTCCACTACTGCCGCTGACATTCATTTTTCTAGTACATTGTAAAACGTATCCGGGCATGCACCGAACCGAGTAAGATAAATCCACGGTCGATCAGGATCCAATGGCAATCAAGCACCGTTCGTTGCTCCTCGAGATCCGCAGAAGAGGAAATTCTGATGTGGACCGATGCAAAGCCGACGAGGTCTATGCGTGCGTAGTATGAGCACGCGCTTGCTTACTGGATGATTAAACATTGGCCTGGTGGTACCCCGTACCCGGCCGGGTTGATGGAGGCCAACGAGCCACTGCATGGATCGGGTCTCTTCTTAGACTCGGCATGGCATGATCGTAGTCGTAGTAGTAAAATAATCGCATTTTCCCAACTGCTGATGCTGCTCGTAACACGGATTACTCGACGTCACGTTTAGAGATGCACATGTATAAATGGAAGCCCGCTGGTCATCCCCATCACCACCACTCCTCCCATAGAATAGATCTCCTGCTGCTTCAGGTCAGCTCAGAGAGCTGACAACAAGCTCAAGTTCTGCAACTGAAAGCTAAAAAGGTTGAGAGCTGCAGTGGCAGTGTTGGAAGCTGCTAGCGTCGATCGAGCCTGTTGCCATCGAGATCGATCCAGCGATCGTCGGTTTGGTAGCAAGTGCAAGCATGATGAAGCCGTGGCTCGTGCTCGCATTGGCCGCGCTGGCGGCGGCCTCCTGGTCGGCGGCGCGCGCGTCCCCGCCCCTGCAGGTCGGGTTCTACGAGCGCTCGTGCCCGCAGGCCGAGGACGTCGTGCGCAACGCCGTCCGCCGCGCCGTCGCCAGGGACCCCGGCCTCGCCGCGGGCCTCATCCGGATGCACTTCCACGACTGCTTCGTCCGGGGCTGCGACGCCTCCATCCTGCTCGCGTCGACGCCCGGGCACGCCGCTGAGCGGGACTCGCCGGCCAACAACCCGAGCCTGCGCGGGTTCGAGGTCATCGAGGAGGCCAAGGCCATCGTGGAGGCGCACTGCCCGCGCACCGTGTCCTGCGCCGACATCCTCGCCTTCGCGGCGCGCGACGGGGCCGCGCTCGCCGGCGGCGTCGACTACCGCGTCCCCTCCGGCCGCCGCGACGGCCGCGTGTCCGTCGAGGACGAGGTGCTCGACGGCAACTTGCCGTTTCCGACCTCCACCGTCGGGGAGCTCGTCGAGAGCTTCCGGCGCAAGGGGCTCTCCGCCGACGACATGGTCACGCTCTCCGGCGCGCACAGCATCGGCCGCTCCCACTGCTCGTCGGTCACGGACCGGCTCTACAACTTCGAGGGCGAGCCGGGGCGGGCGGACCCGGCGCTCGACCCGGCCTACGCGGCGGAGCTGAAGCGGCGGTGCCCACCGCCGCCGTCGGGCGACATGGACGACGCCACAACGGTGGCCCTGGACCCGGTGACGCCGAACGGCCTCGACAACCAGTACTTCAAGGACGTGCTCGCGCACAAGGTGCCCTTCACCTCCGACCAGACGCTGCTCGACAGCCCCTGGACCGCGGGGCTCGTCGCGTTCCATGCCGCCGTCGGGCAGGCGTGGGAGGCCAAGTTCGCCGCGGCGATGGTCAAGATGGGCGCCATCGAGGTGCTCACCGGCGACCAGGGCGAGATCAGGGAGAAGTGCTCCGTGGTCAACCACTACTAGCTGACTCTGCTCTGGGTCAAAATGCAGTTTTACGACAAGGATTCAGTCGGTGGCTGTTGGCACAATTTCATATTTGAGCCTGGGCCAACAAGACTCACAGGGAAAGCAAAAAAACAAAAAACAAAAACAAAAACAAAAACAAGACTCACAGGGTGTGGGTGAGCAATTTATTTGGTGGAAGGTCCGTCCTCAAGGCGAAGCCCATCTTAAACTGGTGTTGCACCAAATGTTGTTAAAGGCCCATTCAAATGCGGCCAATTTCTTGTGATTTTTGTGTATTCGTTAAAAAAGGTTTGTCTTTAAATTTTCTCTTCTGAGGAAGTTTCTTTCTACTTAGCATGCATGGATGCAAAATGCACAGTACATGTTCGTTCTATCATCTGTTCATCAAATCTTACCATGCCTCCTTGATCCACTATTGGTAAATAAGAAGGGAATGTATTTGATGCAAACTAACATCTTGTACAAACTATAGAAATTAGATCAACATCCAAGGGGCACGGGGGATTGGGTAATTTTTCAATCTGGACCCGCCCTTGGATTGGGTAATCACACTTTTGCAAATCCCTCCTCCCACTCTTCTGTGCCCCTCCACTTGATGTATGTTGATCCGATGGTCCAAATTGAAATTTTCATAGTTTACACGGAGAGATTGATTTGCACCTAATATCTAATATATGTTCTCAACTAAGAAACGACCGAGGCAGAAACTGCCGTATTATTCTCCCAGCAACTGACAAATCACCAAAAGATACTGACAAAATCACTACGTCGCCTGCTATGCACCAGGCAAGTTCGCCTCAAGTTCACTGTGACAAAATCACAGTGCATGTTCGCCTCAAGTTGCAGCTGATCGATCGAAATTGGCACCTCTTGTTTCCGAATCCTGAATTGCTGATCACGTTCTCTTGCCCCTCGTGAATAAGCCGCCCCTCATTCTTGTTCCAGTTGGATTTGCATCTTCCTTAATCATTGCGACTTTATTTTCATCTTCAACCCAACTGTCGATCTCATATTAGGTTGTGTTGAATCATTTCCGCACGATTGGCAGTTCGCCATGGAAGTTGGCGAGCCACTCGTTGGTGGCGCCGCAAGGCGGACTCCCCGAGACGAAGGGATGACCAAGAAGCTCCTCCACGGTGGCCCTCTTCCGCCATTCCTTCTCGAGGCACCGCCGCACGAAGCTCGTGAACTCCGGCGTCGCAGCCACGGGCACATCCGGCTCGTCGCCGATGCACACCGCCACCGCCAGCGCCGCCCAGTCCGGCCTCTCCCCGGACGCCACAAGCGGGAATCTGCCCGCGTGGCATTCCAGGAGGACCACTCCAAGGGCCCACACGTCGCTGGAGAAGTCGACGGCGGCCGACGGCGAGGCCGCGCCGAAACCTTCGGGGTCCATCCTCTCCGGGCTCATGTACGCGCGCGTCCCCACGGCGCCGGCCGCGCGCATGGAGACGTGGCGGCTGGCGCCGAAGTCGGCGATCTTGACCTCGCCGTGGCGGCCGACGAGGAGGTTGGACGGCTTCACGTCGCCGTGCACGATGCCGAGTCGGTGCAGGTGGCGCAGGCCGCGGAGCACGCACTGCGCGACGCCGGCGATGGCGTGCTCCGGGAGGCGGCCGCGCCGCCGGAGCACGTCGCCGAGGGAGCCGTTGGGGATGTACTCGAGGACGAGGCACAGGAACTGATCACCGCAGGAGGGCCTAGGGAAGACGCCGTGGAGGCGGACGACATGCGCGTGGTCGGGCGCCGCGGCGGCCACACCGAGGTGCACGTAGGCCTCGCGGAGCGCGGCGCCGCCGCCGTCGCGCAAGCGCAGCGCCTTGATCGCGAGCTCCGCGCCCGTGCGGCGGTGCCGCGCCATGTAGACCGTGCCGTCCGCGCCGTGGCCGAGGACGCCCCCCTTCTCGAGCTCCGCGAGGCGTTCGACGACCGGGCCGACCGAACCGGTCGGCGTGGACGGCAGGCCGCCGAACGGGTGTTCCTGGTACGTGAACGGCGGCGGTGACGCCGGCGGCAGCACGGACAGCCTGAGCTGTCGGCGCTCTCGCAGCTTGGTCGCACCCTTGGCCATTGCCAACCAAAGGAAAGGTCAGTTCTTGTGCAATGGATTGGAGGAGAGAAGAGAGACAGGGAGAAGAGTAGCTGCTGGTTTGCGTTTACCGGAAGTCCTGAGAGGACAGAGGAGAGTGATAAATTAGGCGAGCGGTGTAACGGACTACCGACCACACGGCCGTAATGCAGGGAAGCATCTCTCCTCTGAGGCTCCGAGGCGTAACGGAAACAGCTGGGATTACGGGGAGGGAGGGGGCGTCATGCTTTCAGCTCCACGGCAGCTCAGAATAGACTTCCATATAGCTTTACTGAAGCAAAAAAAAACTTTAACTCAATGAGTGGTGAAATAAAATGAGACACAATTACACATTTTTTGCTACTTTACTTGTATTTTCCAATCAGATTTCAAATTCGTAAGCAACCAGTCACCAGTTTTTTTAGATCTAAAAATGCTGAGCCTCAATGGATTTTTCTTGTTCAAAGTTATGCTAGCAAATTGCCCATTCATAACAGATCTCATTATTGTTGTATCTCTAATAAAAAACAAGTGGACATGGTACCTATACAAATTCTAGTTTTTTTTAAAAAAAAACGCAACTTCTATTTTAAAGTAGTATAAAAAGTGATTGAAGAAAACAGAAAAGAACTGAAATTGCAGTGCATCTGTGGCTGAGAGTGGCTTCTGATGCCTATCCCAAAACACACGCGTGTCAGACTGTCAGTCCGTCGGTTGATATGCTGAAAGCCCTGCCTGCGCGGTTCCTCCCCTCGCCGGAGCACGGCGGGTGGCGCCGGCGGCCTCGCCGAGGGTCACTGCAGCCAGTTTCGGCGGCGCTCATGACCAACCCCGCTTACTTCGAGGTAGGCAGGTTCCTGGGTGGCTATGGCTTCATGAACATTACAAGGTAAGCTTTTCTGAATCTTGCTTGATTCCACTTCCATTTTGGTTTCATTCAAGAAATACGAGCGGACGGTGCGGTTATATACTTATATTCTGATTTTGTTTGGAAGTTGGAGCTAGTTCTGGAGTGTCTTGTATCATTGTGTCACTGAATGTCGGATTGGTTGCAACATTCGCAGCGTTGTAGCAGTTGCTTAGGCTGATTAGGTTAATTCTGCTTGAAATCCCTTCGAGATGGGCTGTGTGGGATTAAAGATGAGATCTTGGAGTGATGATTAATGGTATTATTCACCATTATTAAGCCCCTAGCCCTTCCCCTTTTTTTTGATTGAAATGAGCCGGTATCCTTGGGATTTTTGCTTCTGGTTATGTTAGGAAACTACGAAGGGATGACCAATTCAGAGAAATGTTTGGAGATTATTATGGATCAATAGTTTCTATGTACTCCTGGATGATTCCTTGGTGGTTGGTTACTAAGTTCCACATAAGTTGGATTCTCTTAAATAAACACTGTAGAAAATACTTTCCACATATTTTTGTATAACATGATGTATTGGTGCTGCATATATGTTATTCAGAGACCTGTTGAAAGAACCATCAGATGCTGCCTTCTGCATTTAGTGCTTATTGCGATTTTGCTATAGCATAAATGAAGGACCTGGTTTGCTTAAAAAATTAGTACAAGATTTGTGTAAAATGAAGATTGTCTAACTTTCTGACATGTGATTCAGTTACTCATCTTCTCAATTTGGAGAGCCTTCAAATGTTGCTGGTATTCAAGATCTTGGTCTTGGATATTCAGCAGAAGAGCTTGAGAGTTTGAGGGTCCAAGACATTGGAGAAGGAGAAGTGACGATTAGGTTATTCCCTTCTAACTGATGTTTGCTGTTTTTTTTTCTAGGAAAGGAACTTAATATGCTGAAAATTTACCACAGTAAGGTCATACTCATTATTCTTTTATCATGGCCTGTTTCCCAGACTTTACGAGGGAAGGGTTGTTCAAGGCCCATTAAGGGGCACACAGGCTGTATTTAAGGTATGCATAGAATTCTCACTTTGCTAAGTTCAGTTGATCAGCTGAAAATAGTACATCAGCAGAATGATGTGCCTTGAAAATTCGTTCAACAGACCGATCAAAATATTATTTGTAGCAGGACATATACTTTTTCTCTTTTAATTTTGGTTGCAATTTATGATGGTACCTTTCTCTGCCATAGATATATGAATATATTGACCATCTTATACGTGCTAAGACATAGGATTTGAAACAAAGGTATACCCTGGAGCCCGTGCTGGTGCTTCTGAAGCTGATTTGATGGCATTGAATGAGCTAAGGACTCATGCTTTTCTTCAGGTTAGGTAAATCATAAATTGCTAACAGAAACCACAAGCATGAATGATTATTTTAGACATGCTATTTACACCAAAAAAATCCCCTTGTCCTCTATTTGCAGAGTGATGCTAGTGACATATGTGACAACATTCAGTTTCTTTTAGGGGCCTTTGAGACAGCAACTGGAGAACAGGTTTAGTATTATAGAACTTTTTTGTGCTCGGATTCCCCAACATATGGCAAACTTTGTTGCATGAGAGACTGACATAGCTTTACTAAAGTGGCTAGCCTTCCGCGATGATGGGAAATATAGTGCTGCAGACTACGCAAAAATAACCAGTGAAAGGCAACTGAAGGAGCAATCTGGAGACATGCCATTTTGGAACCCTTTCAATCGAGCATACAAATTGGAGCTCAGGAGATACTTTGTTCTTAAGCTGCTTAATGGAGCTATGAGTGGCCTTCTTCACATGCACAATCATGATAGACTGCATCAAAGCCTTGGGCCTTCTTCGATTATTCTCAAGTATGCTCATACTTGTCTTAACTTTTGTTCCACATTGTAATACTAACTACTGATTAGTGCACCTTTCTATCCTATAGCACTGTAATGGACAAAGAGGGGCCCTATTTAGTTCCAAGGCTACGAGATTTGGCATTTTCTGTAGATATTGGGTATAATTTTCATCCCCTTCCTACCTTTGCAAGTGATATCAGTGAGATTTGGCATATTATGTAGATATCGATACGACAATATCTGAGAAATATTTTGAAAAATGACAGATATTCATCTGTTGGTGCTGGAGCATTGTCAGATGGGCTGTGGCGTCGGGCATCTGCTGCTGGAGCATCAACTCCTTTAGAGAAGCGAGCCTTTGGAATAGCTGATGACATGCAAGTATTCTTTTTTCCTTTTTTACATCAACAAAAACATCACTCAAATTTACATGTACTTGACAAAACAGTTATGGAGCCGGGCTGCTTGTTGCATACATGGCATTTATTCCATTTTGCGAAGCAGGAACTGTGGATGGCATTTCCTTGCAGGTGATTGAGGATACATATTAACTACATGTTCTTGCAAGAGGCATATTGCTCTCTGTTTTCCAGTCAAACACTTAACAGAATGTCAATTGATCGTGCAGAGACTTTTGGAGCGCACCTTCCGGCTTGACATTTATGCTGCAAGAGAGTACGAGTTGCTACTTGCTAACACAAAATAAGCTTCCTTTTTTGCTTAGTCCTAGAAAGTTTTTTATAGAAAAAATCTTTCTCAGTGAATAAGCTCTTTTTTCTAATTTCCCAACCTGATGACCAGTCATGATATTGAGATTCAGCACACATGCTTATTCAACATTCGCAATTCCTGTAGGTATTGTCTGGCAGATGACCGGTTGTCGGAAGCAGTAAATTTTCTAGATTTGGGGGATGGTGCTGGATGGGAATTGCTCCAGGTTTGCCTCTATCATGCTAATTGCAGTTATACTGCTGCACATCATTCACAGCATTGCAGTGGCCAGCTAGGGAATTTTCTGTTTCAGTGGTCAGCTTTGGTCCAGGATGCACATCTTCAGCGAAGATGCTAACTCTAGTTTCTGTTTCGACAGGCAATGCTTAATCCGGATTACCGCAAGCGACCTATTGCCGAGGCTGTACTGAACCATAGGTTTATAACTGGGGCTGTCTTACGGAACTACTAATCTGCAACTTCTGTTCAAAGTTCAAACTACCACGGAAGCCTGTAAATATACAATAAATTAAGCGGAAGCCGATACTACATTCTTGCATGAACAATGCTTGCTCTTTGTTTCTCCCTTTCAACATGTCTCTGCTTGGGTGGACAAATAGCTGATGAGATTTGAAGAAAGAGCATCCATTTGCAGCTCTCGGCTGAAGTTGGGTCAGCTGCACTGCTGGCAATCACCCCAGGGCCCGTAGTGCTGGGAGACCTCCCAGACCCTCTTCCAGCACAGCGCGCAGTACCGCGTGTGGCACGCCCGGCACACCAGGAGGTTGTTGGCGCCCGCCTGTCCATCCAAGAATCAATCAAAGCAGCTCTGACAGATTTCATCAACATGCCCCAAATCTGATGATTTCTGCTAGCTAGCAATGGCGGAAGCGTCGCTGCTCACCTTGGTGCGCTTGGCGCCGCAGGTGGGGCACGTGTACCTGAGCGCCCGCATCCACCCAGGCTCCTCGATCTCGACGTCCTCGTCCAGGTCCTGGTTGCCCACCCGCGCCTGCTGCCCCGGGAGCCTCCCCCTGCCGACGCGCTCGAACAGCCCGCACTCCCCGTTGCTGCGAGGACGCCAAAAATGGCAGCCGAAAACTGTAAGCTGCACGCCTGATGGGTGATGGCGAGCGGATTGGAGGCGTTGGGGTTTGCTTGCTCACACGAAGTGCTTGTAGCCGCTGATGGCGCGGCTGCAGCGGTAGCAGAAGAAGGTGCCGCAGTTGTCGCACACCGTCTTGTTGCAGGCTGCCAACGGGTACCCGAAACCCGATGGGTTTTTCTTCGTTAGAGTGCGGGCATAGACTAAATTCTATACCCACGGGTTTTTTAATGGGATAAACTTCGTACCCGTCGGGTTTGCGGGTGCGGGTTTGTTCTTCAAGTATCCAAACCCGCAAATCCGTGGGTACAATAAACCCGACAACATATAACCTAAAATACTAATGTCACAAGGTCTTGTATCAAAATAAGGTCCAATCACATGTTAAGAGAGACTTAGGCTCACGTACTTCCATTCCCATCGATGATTACCTATTCATAGACTCATTTGGCTATAATGCATTGTGTATTTGTTTATATTTTCTATTAAATTTTGTTGCTTCTTCTATCGGGTACGGGAAACCCGCGAGTAAAAAAACCCGCACGGGTACGGGTACGGGCATGAAATCATACCCGCGATGGGTATGGGTTTTTTAACGGGTACGATTTTATTCTGGCGGGTGCGGATTTGGGTTAGTAATACCCGACGGGTGGGTTTGTACCCGTTGGCAACCCTTGCAGCCCTCCGTCTTGGCGATGGCCATCCGGCACGCCGGGCACTGCCTCGTGCTGCGGAGCACCTCCCGCAGGCTCAGCAGCTCCTCCACCTTCCGCTGCTCCCGCAGCCGCTGCGCCTCCGACCGCTGCTCCTCCCTCGCCGAAGCTTTCAGCTTCTGCCGCTCCTGCCCGGCCGCCGGCCGATTTGCGCATGCAATTCATCAGCAAAGAAAGATGAACAGCGAGTGTCGTGTCGCGTGTGGAATTGCCAGCGCGCGCGCACGCGTACCAGCAGGTCGTCGAGCTTGTCCTCGGCGGGGACGCAGGCGTCCCCGACGTGGCGCCGCTCCCCGCACCGCGCGCAGAAGGTGAAGAAGCACGCGGGGCACTGCGCGTCGTCGCCGGCCGCGACGCAGGCGGCGTTGCACCGGGGGCAGTAGGCCACGTCGGGCATCGTGTCCAGCGTCCTCCGCAGCGCCAGCGACTCCCACCGCGTGTAGCCCTCGTCGGCGAGGAGGCGCCGCAGCACGGGCGGTGGCAGCGGGGCGCGGCACGACGGGCCCGGGCACGCCAGCCGGGTCACGCTGCCTTCCTTCACGTGGATGCCGTAGTAGGACTCCATGCACTTGACGCAGAAGGAGTGATCACAAGGGAGCCGGATGAAGTTTCTGCCTGCAAAAATTTGAAACAAGAAAGGATCAAATTCTGAAACAAAAAACTCACCAGCAAAACTTACTGGATGAATTCTCGGCGATCGGCACCAGTATTTTCACTGAGACAGACTCCGCACTCGTGGACGCTCTGATCAAACGTCTCCTGCGACCTCTCTTCGCTGTATCTTGTAACACCCCAGGTGTTAATCACCTTGCATTAAAGCTAAGCACACGATTAACCTCATTATGAGCACTGAGTTTGCACACCTAAAAATATTGGATAAATTTTTACCAAAAATTTTCACCTGAG
The DNA here is from genome assembly GCF_016808335.1 of Panicum virgatum. Taxonomy (NCBI): domain Eukaryota; kingdom Viridiplantae; phylum Streptophyta; class Magnoliopsida; order Poales; family Poaceae; genus Panicum; species Panicum virgatum. The sequence continues at coordinate 47,548,554 of NC_053136.1, read as the reverse complement.
ATCCTTTAACAAGTTTTCAAAATGAAATCAAATTGAATTCTAGTTTAAGCATCTAAACACATGAAATGATGAGTTCAAGTATGGTTAGAAATTATGTTTCAATTTTGAAATGATAAGAATTTGAATTCGCAAAAACTGAAACCAACATTACCAAAAATTTAGTTTGGCTCGGTCAGAACCGGTCTAACCGGTGTGACTGACCAGTCTGACCGGTTGCCCACGGCCTTATCCATTTGTCTTGACCCCAAAACAAATAAAAATCACTCATTCTCTCCGTCTCACTCACTCACTCTCCCTCTCTCACGTTAACTCTCTCACTCTCTTCTCTCAACGTGCCCTCCCTCTCCCCTTAATCCCCAACTCCAAATCCCCATCTCCAAATCAATCTCATAGCCAACGAAGCTTCAAATCCACGTGGAGGACTATCTTCCCCGCGTATTCCTCCCCGGGGAGCTTTGGATTTCAAGTTCTTCGCGCGGGGAAAAGCTCATTCAAGGTACTCCAACTTGTGCCGGCCCGATCTATCTTTCTAGGAGGTTCTAAGTGATTTGATTTGGTCTATCATCTCTATATGCATCCCTCAACTAGGATCTAAAAGGGTTTTGATTTTGGTGAGTTAGTTTTTCCCCAAGAAGGATTTTTGTTTTTGGGCGATTCTTGTTTTGGCTGAAAATGTACTCATCGGAACTTCCTACACTTTTGTCGGAACTTCCTATGAATTAATTTGGGTAAACCGAGCACCCTTTATCGAAACTTACTTGAAACTTCCGGCAGTTGTCGGAACTTCCTTTGACTGGGTCAGAACTTCCTATAAACACTGTGCAGCAGGACTTGCAAAATATATAGAAAATTGCAGGAAAACCAGAAAAAATGCAAAACCAATTTCCTTATCTTCGTAATTTCATGCTCTATATGATAGAACCATGAAATGTATTATTTGGCAATATTTTATATACAGTTTTAATTATGCTACATAAATGCTTCTATAACTCATTAATTGCATAAATGGAGTTGGGAAATTGCTAAAAATATAAAACCAGTTTGGATAACTTAGTTTAGACTTGTGTAAGATTTAGTTAACCTCTGCATGTGTAGTTGTAGCTTGCAATGTGTAAACTTAGGGCATGCCTCGGTTAGGACCGGTCTGACCGGTTGGAGGAACCGGTCTGATCGGTAGTGTAGCCAGTATTAATATAGGACCGGTCTGACCGGTTGGATACCGGTCTAACCGGTAGCATTAGGGCTGGCAAGCGTAATTGTATGTAAATCGTAGTGTTTATACTCGGTCGATAGTTATTTATTTTATGTGCATTAATTAGCATTTCATATGCATTCGTATAGAACACGTGGTGAGAACTTCGACTACAGATGGATCGTGAAGCTCAGGATCGGTGAAGCATGATTGAGAGGGAATTCGTGAAGACCCGGCCCAATGGTCGGAAGGGCCCAAGGCCGGAAATAATATTAGCACTGACTTAGTATTACCCTCAGGCAAACCCCGGTGCACATCCTATTATTTTAAATTATGACACCTATATATGTCTCTATTACTTGTGCATTAGGTTTAGGAATTGTTTAGAACTCTAGTTGCATGATCCCTAGGTTCCCTTGAGTTATACTAGTATGTATAGGACGATAGAAGTGCTATACTTATTAGTTCCCGGTAGAAGACGAGTGATCTTTGGTCACTCGCGAGAAATAAGATGTTTAGAAGTCGAGTAATTTTCGGTTAATCGTGAGACGTATAATATTTTATAATCCAGTTCCGAGTTGTTGAATTTGATATAAATGGAAGTTTGAGACCGGACGGGAAGTGATGATGATATATAGGTATGGCAGCAGGACAAGTTTTCTGGGTGTCTTAGTCCCGTTTGTGTCGGTTAAGGACCGTACCGTTGTTGGCCCTGCTGATCATGTTTGAATTGTACTAACCGCATGCCGGGAGTAGGAGGTAGTCGAAACCGGTAAGCCGAGTACTGCTTTGCTTCGAAAGTACAGGAACCCGCACCCAACTCCTGGAGTAGTCGAGTAGTCGCAGAGAAATGGGGATGCATATGCTTACTTTTGGTGGTCTCACGTTGAGCTCGGCTGACCATATGTCGTTGGGTTGGTTCCTGTAGTTCGAGGCGGGGAGGGGAAAGGTCGGTGTGTGGGGTCCGACGGGCCTTTTGCGTGCCGTGTCGATTAGGTCCACCTTGCAAAGTTAAATCGGATCGATTCGCCGTCAGTCGCTCTCGGATATGGGCACCTTGATCTTCGAGTCACATCGTAGTTTATATTGGATTGATAATGGTAATTATAATTGTGAGTACATTTAATTATTATTTATTGCTCCACAATGATTGTTATAGATTGTTTATGCAAATGTTAGATTTTGGTTAATTTATATTGAATCTAGGGCTAAAATATTAAAAATAAAGACCGACTTTAGTTTCTTTTCTGCAAACAAACCACCAGCCAAACGCTTTGCATGTCTAGGTATGTGGGCTAAGTTATACCCACTGGTCGGGTAAGTCTTGCTGAGTATTAGTTGCTCAGGGTTTGTTGTTTATCATATTTCAAGTATAGGAGCTAACTAGGTTTCACATCGGTGGGCTCGATGTGGCGCCTTGTAGCTCTCGACTTATTAGTTTATTTTATTTATTCTCTAGTAAAAATGCTCTGTAAGTTAGATTCTCTTCCGATGCTATCTCTTCTTTTTTGTAAATTTTTAAAATTTAAAGCTGTTTTGTAAAAGTCTTAAAATTATTTACTATTTTTGTAAGATTTTATCATGCTGGTACCTTCTGCGCTCGTCTTCTGGTGTGTTTCGCTCGGCCTGTGGGTTAGAAACAGCCTGTCAAGTTATATTTAATTAAACTAATGCACCTGATGTGTTTAAATAATAGCGGTTAAACTTAATTAAACGTTTTAACTCGGACGGGTCTGTCACATATCGGCGCATCAGAGGGATGGTGGAATCAAGGATGAGGCTCCTGCCAATGGCGCGCTCATCTTCACCAGCCGAGCTCGCGTCCGGACCCAGCACCATCTGGTCATCCGAGGCGATGCAAGACCAGGACGAGCCGCTCAGCCAGTCCGCCCACCTGAACACCACTTCTTGCCCCGGCAGCTCTGCCCAGATCTCGTCAAGAACAGAGCAGAACCTCGAGAGTCGAGACCTCCGGCTCGTCCAGCCACTTCGCCGCGACCGCGAAGTAGGGGGCGCGGGTGCTCGGGTACGACCGCGGTAGCAGCCAGGTTAGCGTTATGGGCGGCAGATGCCGCAGGCTGCAAGCGTACAGGAGCCCGTCGTCGGCGTCCTCATCGTCGCCTTCGTCTCCGGTTTCGGTGGTTTCGTTGGTGCCGACGTTCATGTACACCTGAATCTCACCTTGAAGATGATAGTGCAGAGATATCTGGAGGAGGATTTAAGGACGTGTGCGTTACGGTGTTTGCAGAAACTGCACCAGTCTGAACGATGGCAGATGAATACTTGGGAATCGGGATGGGGTTCAGATGTTTAGTTACCTGAAAACAACGAAGGCCGTCCAGGCTGTCAAAGTTGACCATGTCATCCCCATAGATGGCTTGCAGTGCCAGCAGCTGGAGATCAACCACAACATGTCATCAGATGCTATTGTTAGTAGCAACAACAGTTCGCAAAATCACACATATGATCTGACAGTATGCCAGCAATCAGACACATCAATGCATCAGCTTTTTGTCTGAACGTTACTGAACTTGCAATGTACTACAGGACTTGCGACCCCATGAGAAATCGAAGGTTTTAACTATGATGAGTAACCAAGAGAAAATAGGAAGAGAGAAACTGATCAAAGCGATAGCGTCATCCGTTACCTCATCTTCCTGTATCTGTCTGTTGCCCTGAAACTGCTCCTCGGAGAGCTCGTCATCAACACGAGCCGCGGCGGCCTCCTCCCGTGCCGCCCAGTACCCGGCACCGACCTCGCCGGCCGGGGCCGAGGACGATGGTTCCAGCGACATCGTAGCTGTATTCCGGCGAGAGCCTCGCCGCCGCTCGACTGCTTGGTGATAGTCTCGCGCAGATGCTCACGTCACGCCGGCACGTCGCACGTACGCACAGCTCGTATCGATTTGCCCTTCATCTCATCATCATCATCCAATAAAAAATAAAAGTAATCGTGCGCTCGCGGGGTTGTATTAACAAGCAGGAAGTCAGGAACTCGTATACAAACCGGTCTGGACTGCTGATGGCATCGCACACGAGTACACGACTCACCATCGCACGTTATTGCAAGAACTTCCAACTTCTCTGCCCTACGAGCAACTGAAAAAAAAAATTCTACACTTCCTGCAGGTTATTGGCGCTGAAAATATATCACATAACTTTTCTTGGGCGACCTCCAGGCTTTACCGCTTCATGTAAGGATCAAATTAACGGTGGAAGTAATTGGCGTCAAATTGTAAGCAGATCAAATTAGTGGATACATGCATAAAACGAACTGAATCTTCAATCGTTCGCCAAGAATTGAATCTTCAATCTACAGTTAATAGAATGCCCTGTTCCGCTGTTCATTACATGGCGAACCATTTGTTCTTGACATCAAAGGTCCTAGCTAAAATGCTACCATGGAACCTCCCAATTGCAAATTTACATTGTCCCTGCCAACAGGAATCCTCTCGTCTTGGACAACAAGTGGATGCAAACACTGGAAGTGGCGAAGATGTTCTGTACAAAGGTGTTATGTACTGTATACAGCAAGATTTGGAGTCTCAAGGATCTGTGTGTTGCTGGCAACCTCTCGGTCCATAGTGTTTGGAGCTCTTCAAAACCCTCCTCCGGCATAACGCACAGTAGTGGCCTCGGCAACCCATGCACAATATATGATTGTTTGTGCCCAGCTGTCAATAAACCATGGTATTGCATTGAGATGTTAGTCGACATGTTTTGTAAGTATAATAACCAAAGCAATTATAAGCAGCAGAATTCATTCGACTTTCTAGAAGAAAACTGCTACTTCCAGCAACCATCTGCACATGTATGGTGATCATACGAAGATAAAAAAGAGTAAATTGAAAAATTGATACAGAAACAAAGAAAGGTCAATGAGCGTGATAGAACTTGTGCTAAACTACACACGATTTACATAAATATTTCTTTTGTAGCATAGGGCAAAGATGTACATTAATGGATGTTGCCCTGCTCTAGATGCAAGATAGGAACTGTTGCTAACCTTTTCATTACGGCGGCCACAAATGGGACAAGGATAAAGCCATGGCAATTCAGGCTCTAGCTCCACTTGATCTTCATCATCATCGTCTAATTCTTCATAGAGTCCAAAACGTCTCCGTTGATTGGTGACTTCAAACAGCACACAATTTCCATCCCTTGAGTGGCAACAACATTTTAGCTTCTGGATGAGTATAACCAAGATTGAACACAAAATATTTGAGCATGAATCAAGATTACCAGAAATGGTTATATCCACTAATTGCCTGGTTGCAACGATAGCAGAAGAATTTCCCGCAGTTCCTACAGGTCATCTTGTTGCAGCCTTCAGTTTTTGAGATAGCCATTTTACAAGAGGGACATTGCTTAGAATTGCGAAGCACTTCAATGACATTTAACAGTTCATCTATTTCCCTCTGTTCTCTCAACAATTGTTTTTCTGTCATAGAATATTTCTGGTGCCGTTCCTGTTAAAAGTAGAATATGTCAAGTGTCATGGCACTGTGATGGGTATTCATAAACAACATATACAACAACAACAAACAACAACATAGCCTTTTTTCCCAAGCAAGTTGGGATATTCATAAACAACATATAAAGAAAAAAATCTCAAATGTATCATACAAACATAAAACGCAACTGCCAAATACAGTAGCATGCTCAAATAATATCATTCTCGTTCTTCAAATTATTATTACATAAAGCGCATCGTCACTTAAGAATTAGATATGCATCTACAAAGTAATTCCTCTAGTCACAAACGAGTGACATTGTGAACAAACCACAGTCCTCAAAACACAAATTTTGTGATGACGATTTCTTTGTATTAATACACCAACCAAAAAGGACGATTAAGTTCACTAAAGAGACTATTAAAATCATGCACTACATACAGTATGTGGATAAACTATAGTCAAAGAAAGCTGAATACCTAACTTCACCAAACCAGGTCACATCAGAATCTTGGAACAATAACAGATACTATGATTAAGATAAGCAACAATACACTCATTCAAGTTAAGTACCAAAACAAAATCAAATGATGTTTATTTCAAGAAAGTAACAAAAGATGCTGACTGTATAGATGATTAATTTCACTAAAAGAAAGTTAAATCATTAACAGTTTATGCAATATTTACCTTCAAAATGTTAATTCTCTCTGCTGGACCAACACACTCCTTCCCCACATGACGTCGTTCTTTGCACAAAGAGCAGAAGGTGAAAAAACACTCTTGGCATTGGGCATCATTGTCAACCTCCAAGCAAGCAGCATCACACCTGGGACAATATACCAAATCAGGCATTGTATCTAAGAGTTTCTGTAGCGCAAATGATTCCCATCGCGTATAGCAATCATCTCCCAAAAGGCTTTTCAATATTGACGGTGGAAGGGGGCTGCGGCAAGTTGTATCAGGGCATGTCAGCATTGTTAAATTCCCTTCTTTCACATGAACTGTACAGTGAGACTTCATGCACTTCATGCAAAACAAATGGTGGCATGGGAGCTTGATAAAATTTACGCCTGGTAGAGTGAAGAAATGAAGAGGGGAAAACAGAGTCAAAAACTACTAAACAAGGTTCAAGCTTCAAGCGATGAAAATACTAAGACACCATATTTTGCATGTTTTCTGCTTTGGGGATAATAAAGGGCAGGCAGCTAAGTCACCGTATAATCCATAGTTTTATAGATCCTGCCACTGCTAGTTTTTAGAAAAAAGTACAACATCAAACTAATTTCATTAAATCCACCATGAAATATATATTGATAGTGTGGAAATTTACACATTTTCTTATAAGCTTGATCAAAGTTAGAGATGTTTGACTTAGAACAAAGCTAAAGTGACAAGTAACTTGGAATGAAAGGAGTATTGTTTTGTTTCCTAATTTGAGATCCTAACTTTATTTCAAAAATAGAACGATGGTGAACAAAATAAACGAGAAAGCAGTGATGGGAACTTGAAGGTACATAAGTCAGCAAATCCAAACACAAGCATCCTAACTACATAAGGTAGACTTACCAGTATTTTCACTAAGACAAATTCCACACTCACGTAGGCTTTTCAGAAATATTTCATGAGATCTATTCTCATCATAATCTTGCATCAGAGGAATAGTAGAACCAACAAGAACTTTTCTTGCAATAGCACGTTCATCCACAACATCTGAAGTTGCACCTGGAACTAATATTATGCTGTCGTTCAAAGAAATGCACGACCATGAAGAGCTACTCAGCCAGTCCACCCATCTATACACTACTTCTTGCCCTTGAAGCTCAGTCCAAATCTCATCAAGCATGGCACAGAGGTATGAAACTTTTGGTTCATCCAACCACTTGGCTGATATAGTAAAATAAGGAGCCCATGTACTGGGATATGAACGCGGCAGCAAACAAGTTAACACCACAGGTGGCAAATGCTTTAAGCTGCAAGCATAAAAGAGTTCACCAACATCTTGGCTCCCCTCATTATCAGTTCCAATTGTAGTTCTGTTTGGACAAAGACTCAATAAGACCTTACTGCCATTAGGAACTGGATACCGCACAAAAATCTGGGGAAGAAGACATGAACATTACACTCTTGAAGAATGAGAGAGTTAATTAGGAGGACAAAGCACTGAAACAGACCTGAAAAGAGCGAAGACCCGCCTTATCCTCCAAGATGACCATATCATCCACATAAATAGCTTGCAGTGCCAACACCTGAACATATTATGGTATGCTACTGCATATTAGCGACAACAGTAGTTCGAATGGCTATCCTGTGAACACAGCTATTACTTAGAATTGACTATCCTAATTGTCCAGTCCTAAGTAAACTCGGTTTTAGGCGGTAGATGAACAAATTCACCATCCTAACTAAATCTCCAGTCCTATGTCCTAAATGAGCATACATTTTAACAAGGGAAAAACGAAATAATCTCAATGCTATAGAAGGGTGATTCCGTTACATCCTCTGGCATATCTGAATTCCAGTTCAGACCGCTAGGTACAACGATTACAGCGCATATTGTACATGTCGTCACAAGTTAGTCCCTGCAGCTCCAGATATAATCCACCGATTTCCGGCGCGCGCTAGTGAAGCAGACAAACTCGCAAGCCACAAGCAATTGGGGGCGCGAGAAGCAATTACCTCGTCCTCCTGGAGCTGGTTGTTGGTCTCCAACTGTTCCGCCGAGAGTTCGTCCTCCCCACGAGGCCTCGCGGCCATCGCCTCCAGCCGCGCCGCCGCCTCTTCCCGCGCCGCCCAATATCCGTCCCCGGCCCCCGCCGGCGGCGGCGAGGACGATGACGAGGCCCCGCTCGACATTGGAGAATCCCGGCGAATTGATTGCCCGCTCGCCCCCTACTCGAAGAGAGAAAAAGAGTTCGCAGACAAGCTGGAGTCGTTGAGTTCAATGTCCATGTCCCTCCTAGGCTCCAAGTAGGCTAGCACCGAAACGAAAACGAACGTCGACTTCGACTATGGGAACGGAACGGTCGGTTCGTGCTCTCCGGTTCGCCGTGTCAGAAAAGCGGTTCACGGGTTCAGCCGCTGTCTGGAAAAATATAGTTAAACATGCAGTCACCTTTTCGTGAAAATATATATATGAAAAGGTTTAAAATATAGTTAAAAAGTTCTTAAAACATTTTCAAACGATGCCTTCCATAGTGCATCCATATCCTTAAAGTTGCGATGCAAAATTAATTTTAAAAAATCTTACAAGATGATAAATTCTAGGCCTTGTGCATTAGAAGACAAAATTCTTAGGAATTTATCTTCTAGGGCACAGGCACGTCAAATTTGTTATTTTTTATAAATTTTTTATTTGCATATTAACTTTTGCATAATTATATATGGATGTACAGTGGATGTTCATCTTCAATTTTTTTGAAAACTCATAACTATACTTTCTTAGGAGCAATGCCATGGATGATGGAAATTGGAATACGGAGCGACTCATAACTCCAATGTTCAAAAGTTTTCAAAAAGTTCGAGGAACAATGTCATGGATGATGGAATACGTCGCAACTCGAAGAAAAGGAGACACCACCTATTTGGATTATTACGAACCCTCTTGACAGTTCAGCATCGGCTAATGACACCCAAATCAGCCGATTAGCTTCCTGACCTCCTCCCTTCCTGGTTCTTCTCTGTCCACGTCCAGGTCGTCGCCGCTCGCCCATCACCACCTCTGACCTCCCTCGATCCCCTCCGTCCTCCCACCCTCGCGATCCGGCCTTCGCTGCTTCTTCTCCCCCCTCCTGTATATCGCGCTCGCCGATCAGCCTCTGGCGTCGCCGCCGGCGCCGGCGCTTTCTTCTCCCCTCCCCCCTCTTTCGTCGCGGCGGCGGCGGCGGCGCCACCACCGAGCAAGCTGCGATTCGCCGTGGCGCGCCTGACGCGCACGGAAGCGGTTGCACGCCTCGAAGCGGGGAGTCCACTCTCCCGCACGGGACGCTTCTCGGGCCTCCCGGCGAAGAACCTGGTCGGTCGTCGCCGCAGGCGGACTGCTCATGTTGGACCCGAGATCCGAAATCTACCCCACCATAGAGTATCGCCCTATCCAGCCCTCCGACCTCGAAGCTTTAGAGAAGATTCATCTAGCTCTCTTTCCCATAAGGTAGCTACTACTTTTGCTGCTTTTGTTAGCTTGTTCCTTGTTTTTACTATATATACATCGCTTACTTACTCTTACCGAATTCTGTTACCTGTTGACAAATTTACCGTAGCTGCTGTATTTGATCATGTAATTCTTTTCATTTTGTTCAGGTACGAGAGGGAGTTCTTCTTGAACGTTGTCAACGGCCATGGTATTGTTTCCTGGGGCGCTGTGGACACCAGCAGATCAGATGACCGCAGGGATGAGATAATAGGTTTTGTAACCACGAGGATGATCGCCGCAAAAGATAGTGAGGTATCGCATACAGAATGTCCTGGAAATGGTATTATCTAACTAGTTAGCTTGGTGGAGCTGATGACTTTGATATGCAGATTGAGGACTTGTTTAGGTATAACAGTTCGCGCAAAGATCTAACACTTGTGTATATATTGACGCTGGGTGTGGTGGATAGCTACAGAAACCTTGGCATAGGTTAGTTACCTTGTCTCTTCATCTTAGTTTTATAGTTTATCTTGTGAATTTGATATTGTTGATCCTATAAGAGTTCTCTCTTTCAGCATCGTCACTGGTTCGAGAAGTGGTTAAATATGCAGCAAGTATATCAAATTGCAGAGGTGTTTATTTACACGTCATTTCATACAACCAACCTGCTATCAGCTTTTATAAGAAGATGTTGTTTAAGCTAGTTAGAAGGCTTCCAATGTTTTACTACATAAGAGGACAACATTATGACTCCTACTTGTTTGTGTACTACGTGAACGGTGGTCGTTCACCTTGCTCACCACTGTAAGTATTTTCTTTTGCTTTGTCCAAGGACCATACAGTTACATATTCAGTAATTGTCCAATGCTATGTTTAACTATGTTTATTTTCTGTCTGCGAAGCTCAATTCCTTGTCAGAGACTCAGAGTAATATGTCAAATCATCCATATATTTTCTGTGGTCAATTGTTTGATCCTTGGAGTGTGCTTGATTTTCTAGTTAGCTTTAGGACTGTTAATGTCTGACCTGATCCTGGCAATCATCTACAATCCTGCCTGCCCACATGGGAGAGCCGGTAGATGTTGCGCATCCTCTAAGGAATTGGCTAATGGCTTTGTACTGCCATGTTATGTTCCTCGTCACACTTTACTCTACACCCCTTCTCTTTCTTTTTTTTTCTTTTTGAAAGGGATCGCTGCAATGCTGAAGTTAGAAGATGCATCTCCTGATTGTTTAGACAAATGAGATTCATCGAACTATTTACCCTGACAAAGCTAAATCTAATCTGAATAGCAAATATATAGATCTTGCATCCTAAAGTATCAACCAAGCTCCAAACAATCAGCTAAGGAAACCACCTTCTTTGCTTGCATTGTTGACTGTTACCTCCTTATGCACCCTTTGTTCAGGCTATATTTTCATGAATGCATTTTTGGGTGTGTCCTTAGTAGTTATTTAAAGGGCTCTTGGTAGCTTTCCGTTAGATTACTTCCATGAAGCATCTTAAACAAATGACAGGAAGCATGAACTAAGTTTCAGTAAAATATTAGATGACATGCAGAATTACATTTAAACTATTTTACTATGTTGGTAATACAAATGTCAGGATGCTTCCCAAATTGTAGCAGGTTATGCCTTATTAATGCCATAATTGTGCTTAGCTTCCTTTCAAAAGACTAATTCTGCTTAGTTAGTGATGTGAACTGCCAACATTGTTTGGCACTCGGTTGCTCAAAGAGGCATCAACCTTGATGTCATTGTGTGAACATATGGTGCTTTAAAGTTCTCAACACTCGACTGGGGATGCCTAACTGTTTGACATAAATCAAAATCATCAAATGGCAGGTGTTTATTAAAAATTGATATAAGAAAGACCAAGTAGGACTTTTAATTTGGTGGGAAGTACTCTTTATTGCTATGAGTTAGCAACTTAAACTGTAGCTATTTCCTTTAATGTCTTTGAAACGTTTTTTTTTAGTTTTTCTAATATATATAGGGTTTATGTAAGGATAAGGCAATGCTTGTCATCTAGTCATGAATTCCTACTTAGAATTCACTGCATGAAAGAAGATTATTGATTCTATTGCATTACAATCTTCTTTTTTTGTTCCCATCTTGGTTTGGTAGCACCAAACGGATAAAAACCTACCATAATAGACATGTAGTACATCTAGAAGTTGATTGTTAGGTTCTTTGTATTGTGATGAAATCATCCCATGTTCGTAGGAACATTATGGTGGTGTTAAATGATAATGATATTAATAACACATGGCAATCTTGTGCAGGGAGATTGTAACTTCATTTGTTGTTGACTTCAGGGCTTTCGTGAAGATGCTGGTTGCCAAGTTCTGGACCAAAGAGGACCATTGTAACCCAAGATGGACCAGATGTCAGGAATCAAACACCCTCTTGGCCCCACAAAGCAATAAACGGATCATCAGCGGTGATAATACCAGATGTCATGTCTAATTTCAGGTGCTCTTGTGATGCTTTCTTTTGTTTTTTTTTCTTTGCTACTTTTTTGGGGAGCCGAAGTTTGGAGAGACAGTCGCATGTGATGCTGTTGTACACTTCTGATACGGGTACATAATTTCTCAGTAGTTAATAGTCACATTCATTGTAAAGAGAGAACTGTGAGAACTTGAACTTTCACCTGCTTCTGATAACGTTGGCAGTGACGTGCAATGTTGAAAAGTTGTGTTGATTGAACGGAAACAAACCTTTTTGTGTGTATGGCATATCAGATCTTTCACTGTTCAAAAATAATTACGTGCTCTTTTTACTACTATACATGTTACCACTAGTTATATATCGATCGATTGGCATGAACAGAGCAAGATCCACATTGGTCTGGAGATATGGAAGCCCAGAGTAGAAGCCTGGATGAAAGACTGAAAAGAACTGACGTGGGCCATGTTTGGTTGATAATGTGAAAAAAATTTCACAAAAAGATGAATGCATGCATGGAGGATTAAACGAAGTTTATTTGCGAAATCTTTTCACGGATGGGTGTAATTTTTCGAGACGAATATAATGAGTCAAGTTTCACCATAATTGTCTACAGTGATGCTACAGTAACCGTACCTAATCATTCTCTAATCATGCTGTTAAAGCCCTCATTAACTACAGCACATGCTACGGTACAATAATTGTGAAGGTTGTTTTATAATTAGACTTCATTTAATATCTCTAATTAGTGGTCAAAGAAACAAAAAGTTTTCATAAAAACTTTTTCACCCCCTGAACAAACACGATCGAGAGATACGAACAGGGTGCGTTAATGCACGCCAGAAATTACTTCGGCTAAAAGCAACCGCACCTTTTTACGTTTTACCCTCCGGCACCAAGTTGACTGCACAACCTGCCGAATCTTCCGCGCGACTTGCCACAAGCTTCGCATAAATACTGGTGGTGCGTTTTTTTTTTTGCGGGTAAGACTGGTGGTACGTTGTTAGCTTTGGATTGAATGATAAGAATTCACCCCTTCAGAATAAGCAAAGTTACACGGCAAAGTCTAGTACAAGGAGATCCTAAACAATTCCGAGTCCAACTCCACGCAAGGTAGCGTTTAAACTTCGGCCGCGATCCGTGTGGCTGCTACGCGCTAAATGAAAACCGCGTCCAGACGAAACCGTCTCCGCTTCGCACGCCTGCACGTTCGGCCGCGGGTGCGTGCCTGCGTCGCACGCACGCGCTCCCCTCCCTCCTTCCCGTCCGTCCGTCCCTCCGCAGGCAGGCCCCGCCCACAGCACCGGCTAAACCCGCAGCCCCACGCGGAGGAATTGCACCGCGGAAAGGCTCGAGTCCCAGTGGGAACGCGTCGCCATAAAGAGGCGAGGCCGCGGGCCCGCCGCCCCGCTTCGGTTTCCGCTGCTTGCGCCGCACTTTACTTGCAGTTCCGGAGGAGTAGGTTCTCCGATCGGGGCGTCGAGAGCCGGCGGCGCGCGGCGGGGACCGAGAGGAGAGGGATCGAGGTCCTCTGCGGTCATGCGCACCAAGCACCTCATCCCGAACCACGCCGCGGGGCTCACCTACGCGGCGCGCGACCACGCCGCCCGCGAGGACTTCGGCGGTGGCGACGGCGGCGGCGACCCGTTCGAGGGCTTCCCGGACGCGGTGCTCGGGCTGATCGCGTCCAAGCTGCCCTTCCGGTCCGCGGTCGCCGCCTCCGCCATCTCGCGCCGGTGGCGCGGCGCGGCCGCCGCCGCGCCCGCGCTGGACATCGACTTCGCCGCGGCGTTCCCCGCCGCGCCGCGCCGCAGGGCGGCGTTCGCGGCCGCCGCCACCGCCGCGCTGGCGCCGCCGAGCCCGAGCCCGCACCCGCACCCGCACCCGCTCCGCAGCCTCCGGCTCGCGCTCGAGGGCCTCTTCGACCAGGCGTTCGCCGCCGCCGCGGCCGGCCACCTCGCCTCGTGGCTCGCCGCCGCCGCCGCGCGCGGCTTGGAGCGGTTGGAGCTCCGCCTCCCGCGCTCCCGCCTCGCCGTGCTCCCGCCCTCCCTCCTCGCCTGCACCGGCCTCACGTCCCTGACGCTGCGCCTCGACCACTACGCGCTCCCTCTCCCTTCGCTCGCCCCATTCACCCGCCTGTCCCGCCTCCACCTCGCGTCCGTTTCGCTCACCGGGGACGATGATTTCTTCGGGGACCTCCTCTCGCACTGCACCGAGCTCCGCTACCTCATCCTGGAACAATGCCGCATTGTTGCGCTCCGCCTTGTCGGTCCGTCGCGGCTGCGCTCGCTCGCGATCACGGACTGTTCGTGGACGCAGGAGTCGTCTCTCGCCGTCTTAGAGATGCCAGAGTTGCGCACTCTCCGTTACTCAGGTGCCATGGCAACCAGGCACATTATCGATGGCGACGTTTCTTTGGACGAAGTCCTTCTCGCCATTGAGAAGCCACAGGTGAAGCCCCGGGAGGCTACTCTCAGAGAGCTTCTCACTTCGGTTGGCAACGTACGGAGCCTTTTGCTTTCACCCTGGTGCATTGAGGTATACCGTGTATCTCAAATTCTCTTGATCTAGTGGAATAATTTAGTGTCCAATGAATCTAATTACTGAACTGTATAATCATTTGAAGCAATTTGCTCGGGCGGAGGAGGGGTTGAAGGTGCGGTTAGGCAGGGTGAGGCGGTTGTCATGCGTAATTGAGAGGAGGGAAGAAGGTGCTTTATCCATTGCACCATTGCTCTCAAATTGCCGGAATGTTGAAGAGCTCTGTGTGTCTGTTGTGGTGAGATATGCCTTTTTGTTCAGTGCTCTGTTATCTCTGTTAAATTGTAGGGGTAAACCGATGATATTCGTTGCTGCAGCCATCGCAGGGCAAACGGAGACGGTGTAGTGATGGAGAGTGCTGTGTGCCGCGTGGTAAGGGGGTGACAGTGAAGCATCTCAAGGGAGTTAGTATGCAGTACATTGATGAGAGCAAAAGTGGATTAGAGCTGGTGAAGATCCTGCTCAAGAATGCCCCAGCATTGGAGACAATGAACATCGTGCCTTCCATGGATGGCCTTGAGCAGGCCAAGTTTAGGCGCAGGGTGTTGAAGTTTAGGAAGTCCTCTCAGAATGCCAGCATCCAGTTTTGCACAGCTGGATGATGTGTAGTCCATTAGCGAAGCCTAATGTTGCAATCCAGGAAATAAGAAATTATTTGCCAACAGTAAATGAGGTTCTTCCTCTCTTCGTCTGGTTACTTTAATCTGTATATAGCTACTAACTACTGCTGAAATTTCTTAGATGATTAATGGAATCATTGCCAAGATTCATTTAGCTTGATAGTCATCAGATTCCAACTATTTGCTGAAGTAAGTATCTTTAACTTACTAGTTGGATGTTATCTTTAAGTATCTTTGTTGGATGCCAATCAGCAATCTACTCTAATTAGTGATAATCATGAAAATAGGGTGACAAATTACCTTGGAAGCTAAACAGATAATCCTTTATGCACACTTTATGGGCCATTTCAGCCAAGAAATGGGCTTGCTATAGGCTATTTGTACAAACATAACCTGCAGGCTAAAGCTCTGTAAACCTCCTCCAACCATCATTGTGCTCTTTATTGAAGAGGATCTAAACAAACTTCATTTCTGATTTTCTTAAATTTATCTTGGTCTAATTGATTATCGAAGCATAAGTGCTGATGATATGTAGGTTCATAAGAAATTTTGCTTCTTGACACCCGCTTTGATAATATAGCTGGTTTTGCCAGAATCATTTTATATTAGATATGGGCATTTTACACCAAATTAAGCTAATCTTTTTTTGTCATTTCTATAGCTTAGGGTTTTCAAATATAATTTAAAACCATTTCCAGTAGAAATTCGGTGGTTTCAGTAATTTTTTTTAGTGTCTGGTTACAATTTGAGTCTTTTTGGATGAGAAGAAATTACAGCTATTTCTCATGACAAGGCCGGGTGAGAATCCCCCATATCTTTGCTTACTTTCAACTCTGGCTTAATCTTGTCCTCCAAGAACATGGAAACCAGCAACAGAAGGGCTGGTTCCTTCTACTATTTTTTTTAGAACTTGCCTGGACAGTATTTCATTAAGAACAAGCAAGAGTTTTACAACAAACACAACCACTTACCGAAAAAACGAAAAGAGAAACTTACAACGAACGGAAGTTGAAAAAAAGACCTATAACTAAGGATAGACGATAGCTAGTCATTTGACCATTCTTTAATTCGAAACAGCCACCCTTTTATGTCATTCTTCCTTAATGTAATAAGCCCATAACATAGTCGACTATATGTGATGTTCATAATTATCTTCGAACAATTGCAGCTGTATCTCTATTTCTGACTGTAGGCTCAAACATAGTGTTCAAGCATTCCTTATGATCTAGATACTGACCTTGTACAGTTTGTTACTGTCTTCTTGGAACAACTTGTATTGCTGACTTCATTTAGCTCTTCTCTGCATCTCCGTGGGCCTGGGATTTT
This sequence comes from Panicum virgatum, assembly GCF_016808335.1. Classification (NCBI taxonomy): domain Eukaryota; kingdom Viridiplantae; phylum Streptophyta; class Magnoliopsida; order Poales; family Poaceae; genus Panicum; species Panicum virgatum. Next base: position 47,531,844 of record NC_053136.1, on the reverse strand, counting down.
GCTGCAATTGCCACCAGGTGTGCAGACTAAATGACAGATAACCCAAGGTCCCAAGCAGCCAGCACCTCAAGTGCTCTTGCAAACTAAAACATGTACAGGATGTAGGGAGTGGCCCAGAGTTCGCAGTAGGCCCCGTAGTTTCCATGCTCAGATTCTGCTAAACTCTATGATTGCATTATTTCTTCATTTCGATGTGCTTCAGTCTTCTCCGGACGCCTTGAGTCCATGTTTTTTACCTGAAAAAGAAAGGGGCTAGCTATAGCACACTTGAGCATTTTTCCTTCTCCTCACACTCGATTTTTTTAGCCATCCGATTCCAATCCAACGGTGGATGGCCTTCTACTGTTCATCTTCTTCCCACAGCCTTCTTCCTCCTGCTTCCTCCTCCCGCGCCCGCGGCTCCTCCGCCTGCCCCTTCCGGCGCCGTCGCCCCCGCCCAGGCCCTCCCGCGCCCCGCGCGAGGCTCCGCCCGCCTCTCTCGGCGCCGCCGCACCCGCCATGGCCGTCGTCGCCCCCGCGCCCGCAACCTCCGCCGGGCTGGCCTGCCTCCCCCGACCTTTCCTCTAGGTCCGGCAATGGAGGATCCCGCCAAACCCCACCCCCAACCCCAAACCCTAAGTCCCGAGCTCCGAATCTCGCCGGAGAGGAGAAGAAGGCGACGGGGAAGAAATGAGTGTGGGAGAGGAAGAAAATATCTGGGTGGAATATAGCTTTCCCAAAAGGAAAACACTGAACCAGTGAACCCTGAGTCATGAGTCCTGACAAACAGGATAGTTGCCAGTTGTCTTGTAGTGTGAGTTCTGATAAAATGAGCCTGTTATTCCCATTCCTTCAAAAAAAAATCCCATTCCCATATTCCAGGAAAATGTATTTCATAGTCATGTTGCATGAACTGTCTTGATAAGCTTATCTTCTCTGATACGAAAGGGAAAGCCATGATGTTGACGTGATGGTCAAATCGTTGTCCTGTTACGAGTTAAAGCGCCCGGTTGTCTTGTGCTCAAGCTATGAAATCTGCCTTTTTCATCCTGTTGAAGAAACAGTGCACGCTATGAATGCAATGGCAAGCAAAATATCATTATCTTGCTATGAGTCAGAACACCGAGGAAATCGGCCGGCCTTTCCTCTCCTGAAATGCAAATGCTCTGCCTGACGATCTGAATTTTCTTTCTGAACAGAGACAATCTGAATATCTGTGTGGCCGAACCACTTTGAGCTACACCAGTTTTAATGCTTCAAACAATTCAACTAGTATAACCAATGATCCTTCGGATAAAATCCTAATATAGCCACTCGATATCGGATCGTAATACAAGTATACATCCTGCACGAAGGCGAGTCAGAGATTGTCGGTGCCCTGACCCGGGGCCCCGGATCCCAACTAGTGAATGTTGCGTGTTTCCTCATCCCAAATGATGATGCAAGAGGCAACACAGTAACACACGGTTTATCCTGGTTCCGGCCGCGGGGCCGTACGTCCAGCAAAGGGGTTGTGCGAGGGCACTGTATTATCTTGCACCCGGAGTGCTTGTAGTAGGGGTACAAGCGAGGCGAGAGAGGGAGGGAAGCTCCCAAGTCTTTGCTAGAAGAGGAGTCGGGTGTGGCGATAATCGTGAATGCTGGTGACCGCGGTTGCTGAGGTTCAGAAGCGTCTCCAACGTCCTGAGAGCGAGAACGAGTGCTAGAGAGAGAGCCAGCCCGCTAGCCCTCCCTTTAAAGGGAGCCCGCCTCCTCCTTTTATAGTCACAAGGAGGGGCGGTGTACATGAGCAGGGGAGTATGGAAGTCGTCGTTTTCCCCCGAATCGCGGGGTACAGTAGTCGAACACTGTAGGGCATGGCGTCGGGCGTGGCAATCGTCCTTGGTCCTGCGGAGATCGCGCCGGCGTCCTGTCAGCCCCTGCAGGCGGCGTGGTCGTCGCTGGTGTATGGTCTTCTATATACGGCGCGGTGGTGTTCGATGGGCCCTGCGGGCCAGGGTCCTGCGTGCACCAGCGGTAGCGGTAGCGGGGCGCGCGGCGGTCCTGGACCCCCTGGTCGGAGTGCGGGCGTGCACTCTAGGAGGTCCGGGGGACACGTTGAGGTCCCGGACCCCTCGAGGGGGGAGGTCCGGGACTCCGTCCGTGTGTGCTAAGCGCCCCTCTCTGGAGGGACACGTGACGTCGTCGGACCCTTTCCCAAGCGGGAGGTGGGTCCGGACGGTCGGTGTAGGCAGAATAGTAACGGGAGCCGTGCCGAGCCTGTCTTGTCCCGCGTCGCGGGTCCCACAGTGCTGCTACAGCATCCGGGATGGCGGAGCGGTGACCGGAGTCAGTGGATGGGACCCCGGTCACATCCACTGTGGGAATGGTGGCCCGACGCCGCCTGTCCTGGGAGCCGTGGAGGAGTGGCTGGCCTTTAATGCCTTCGTACGACGGGCGGGTGAGCGGCAGGGCCGTTTGTCCCTTATGCCGAGAGGTGGCCTCGAGCGAGGCGGAGGTGAGTTACTCCCTCGAGGGTAGGTTTCTACCCTCGAGCGAGGCGGAGATGTTTTACCCGCTCGAGGGTAGGTGCGCTACCCTCGAGCGAGTCGGAAATGCGGGGCGCAGTCGAGGGGTCTCGACGGGAGCCCTCGAGCGAGGCGGAAACCACCCCGCGGTCCGAGAGGAGCGTGGATGGGCCGCACCGCGTCAGTGGGCCACGTGTTGGGCTTCTTTGAGTCCTTTCCTTTCTTCCAGATTGGAAGGAGGCTGTGGGCCTTCGTGGGCTTAGTCGCTTAACATGTGTTTGCATTTTTTAGAGTGATCTTAGTACCCCGATTAGGGTGTCCCTGATCGTGGTACCTGTTGACGCTCCTTAACGCCCCCAATTTATATACCGCAAGCGCACGGTTTCGTGTAGCTTTTCCCTCAGAGTATTCCCCCAAGGTTTATCAATCCACGGAACTAAAGAGACAAGAAACAATCTACTAGCATAGAGATTCCTTTGTGTTGATGTGGTGTAAAACGAATCTAATCTACTAAAATGACAAACACCGAAGGTAGCAAGAGAAAGTTAGAGATAACCAATCTAGATCACCTAGATCATGCATATGTTGTAGTTCTAGCTAGATAAAGTGAAGTAAGGTAGATGTGAATCTCAATGAAAAGCCTCTTTAAACCCAAAATCTCCAATCCGATCCCTCGATACTCCGCCTACTCTGTGGAGACGGCCTGTCACGACGCCCCCCTTTTGAACGAAATACCCTGAAGCAAGTCGAACCCCCTTTGGTAGTTCCGTCATGAACCTCTAGCCACCATGACTACAAGATCATGCTAAGCGATCTATCTTGATAATAGATCTAGGATGAAGCAAACCCAAGGAAAAGAACGAAATCGAAAGAGAGAACATGGTCGCTAAACTTTCGGAATCACAAATAACTTCACCATGAATGATAGTACATCACAAGATCACAACCGGGGCCCTACCTTGATCTTGATGATCCTAGCTCCAGAACTCCGACGTGGTCTTCCTTGCAAGGTTCCCACGTCGGCTAGGGCAAACCCTAGACAACTAGCACGACCCTCGGCTCTCCGAGAGGTGTCCCTCTATCTTCTCTGCTCCTTAGCGTCGTCTCCCGAATTGATCTCTGCGTGAACCTTGGGGAGAGGTCTTTAAATAGCCTCAGGGAACCCTCGGTCAAAGGGGAGGTCGAACCGACCTAAAAAAGGGCCGGGCCGGCCGGCCCAATGAGCCTAGGCCGGCCGGCCTGGCTCTTTCCTTCGCCGGCTCATGTTCATCTTTCTCCCCAAGTCTCCTGGAATCTTCTAGAGTTTATATCTTTCACGATTGCACCCCATTAGACGTCGTTATCTTCGAGATTTCTTCGAGGAGAAGGGTAGGATGGAAAATCCTTCCTTAAATATCTCTTTTTTGCTTAGCCCCAAAGTATCTTGATCTTATCTTGTGGGCTTTGGCTTTTGGGCTTCATTGGAGGGTGGATGTGCATGAACGGGCCTCTAATCATCATGGCCTTCGATCCTTTGTTCGGGCTTTGGCCTTTGTCTTTCTTTGTGTCATCGCGTGATCGTGGGCCTCGCCATTTCATGCTCCAAAATTAGTCAAAAACCTGCAAAAACGAAGTACCTCCAAAATATATGTGCAAACGCGAAAACGACCAATAATTGGGCCGAGGTTAGGATGGTTAGTAATTCTGATATTAAATTCATGCCATTATCAAAGTTAAACAGGGGATAAAATGGATACTTAAGGAGCGCCAACATTCCCCCCATGCTTAAACCTTGCTCGTCCTCGAGTAAGTCTTTGATAAAAATCAGCGCTGCCTTTCAGTGTCCAATCCCTGCACTTGATCATACACGAGAAAACACAATGCTCCCAAAAAATATTTTGCAGTTAATAGTTCAAGATGTAACCAGCTTTTTCAATGTGGAAGGTAGATACAAGTTAAATGCTTCCCCACAATTATTAAGCACATGCTCTCAAAATTAAACAAGTCTCAGAGTTAAGAAAGTAAGTTCCATGCTAAACCAAGATGAATAATTTAAACCTCATTGCAATTTGCTCATGGAAACTCTCAGCTCATCTTGTCTCTCAAACTTGCTAGAACTACCTCCTTTCTTTCTCTCATATGTATGTGTGAGGCTTTATCTGGAGCTCTGGAAAGGTTAGTCCTAACAAAAGATATTATAATCAAGATATTATCAAAACAAGAAACATTTCTTATGGATTTACCGAGACTCATCAAAAAGACCATTGGAAAATAATTTCTTTATGGAGAGGGAGAGAATGGAACACACACTTTAGATGGTGGACATGTGCAAATGGCAATGGTTGATCCCAAGGCACAACTGAAGTCCTTGTTATCGGATTGCGCATGGTTGGAATAATTGAGTATAGAGTAATCTTCAAAGTACCTGGAGTTTAATGAGGCTAAAGGAACCGAGGAGCTTTTCATCATCATTCATTTTTTTTTCTTTCTCCCTTTTTTTTTTCTTTCTTTTTGCTCCTCAGAACCATTGGCAACACAATGCACTTACTCCACCTCCCCCCATGCTTGAACGTTTGCTTGTCCTCAAGCAATGAAGTGATGATAACTTGATGGAGTGAGTGCACAAAACTTCTATCAATTCTCTGGACATAACTTTGGAATTCAAGAGAGCATCTCCTCGTGAAAGATTGAAGCCAACAGAGGAGGAAAAGGGGCAGGCCGGCCGGCATATGGGTGTTGGGCCGGCCGGCATACTGCCTGTAGGCCTCCACTTCTTCAGATTTTTCTTCTGCGAACTCTTTGATGCTTCCCAAGCTTATGTTTTACTGAATTTTGCTCTTGATTCCACTGTTTTGCCGTCGAAATATATACTCAATATATAGGTTGTGGTCAAGGAGGTGTTTCACAAAAAGATGTTTTGGTTAAGGGTGGATATCCAGCGAGGTTTGCGATGTTCCCGGTATAGAAACTCATAATGCATGGATAGAATGGCTAGTAAAAGAGAGGTACGCAAAAATACGGAATGATCAGCTTCTTAGTCTCGTACCAAAGAAGATAAATCCTGAATTGATGCACCTGAAAATAATTCTTACTCTATGGTTTGTTATGATATATCATTTAGGCGTGTAGAAGGGTAGAGCAATTGCAAAAGGTATCATTGACAAGGTTAGCTCAAAATTAAATCCAAATTAAATTTTCCTTGACAAGCTTAAATAAGAGAGCAAGAATAAAAGATATGGGTCTTAATTTATCATAACCTCCACAATTGAATTAGCCAGCATTTAATTGATTTTCAGATCATGTTAGAGAGAGCATTAGTTTAATCATGCATAAACCAAGCACAAGAAAGTAGACAAAGCGGCAACGATCATCATATTTTAACATGGCACAAACTTTCTATCATCATTACTAACCATAGCATTAAAGCGTGGGTGATGTATTCATTTATCATGGTGATGAAAACAAAAGAAAGCAAATTGCACACATGGTGAAATAATTAAAACAGAAAATTGCTACGCACACACAAGCTTGCACACATGCTGAAAATAAAGAAATAGAAAAAATCCAAACCACACGTGCGAGCATTTTACTCATGTTCATGCCGTCGATCAATCTCCTTGATTGGCTCTTGCGTTGTATCCTTGATCATAATACTGCTGAAATGCTCCTCCATTAAATTGTTCCGGTGGCGTCAGGCCTAGAAGTCCCATTTGATATGCAATTCTCGCAGTTCCATCTTCTAGTTGGGTTGTATGCCTCCGGATGGCGTCTATATCTTCCATGTTTCTTCTTGCATAGGCACCCATGATTCTCATTCTTTGTTCCGGTTGAGGGAGGTCAAAATATTGTACTCCAAATGATAGGTCGGGCATCTCTCCTTGGTATGACGAGGGTGGGTAGCCGTAGTTGCTAAATGATGGGGGTGCCGCCACAGCGTGCCCCCATGCTTGTTCTTGGCTTCCTTCCCATTGACTCGTCCATCATTGCGGGTATCCCTGTCCACTTGATGCACCTTGAAATTCATTCCTCCAATAAGCGGAACTTGGCGGTGGAAGGTTTACTTCCAAGTCTTCTTGTTGTGCCGATTCCGATGTTCTTTCAATTAATCTTCCTCTTTTTGATTTCTTCACCTTTTTTTCCAATATTATCAACTCGCCAATCAGTCCTCCCTCTTGCAAATAATTTCAGCCTTTGATCGGGAAGGGAAATATCCATCTCCGAAATAGTGAATCCCTTCTTTTCATCCCCTCCGATATAATGGCCTTGCCTCAAATGTTCAATCCCAATATCCCTTCCCGGGACATAAAATTTTTGGATCACTCGTAACCTCGGATTCATGGCTCGGGCTATCATTGTGAGATAACATCCCGAACCAACTTCTCCCGTGCCGGATGATGCTTCACAAATCCACCTTTCAACCATGATGTAGGTGGGATCAATTACTTGCTTCTTCATCAATGCAGCATACATCCAATTTAATTCTTGGTCGGTGACCTTCGATTCTCTCATCCTCCCGAGAATTCTCTTGCTCAACCAAGAGTGGAATATTTGGAGGGTCACATTACTTATATTTTTCCTTTGGCGGTTGACATCTTTTGCTATCTTTCTCCAAAATCCATCAAGCTCTCCATCTTCAACTTGCACCATTTCATATGCATTACTTTTGAATCCGAGCAAACTCCCTATTTTTCCATAGGTGATGACTTTCTCTTTATTCTTGAGCCTAAATTTCAGACATGGAACTTCTTCATCATCCACCACTTCCGTTGATTTTTCTAATGTCATGAACATCTCAAGAGCCACTTCTTCTTGCATATCTACCGCGACACCGTCGGAAAATAACTTCCAACCGATGTTCTCCAAGAGCTCATATATGTCATGATGAAATCCCAACTTCTCTAATGCTTCATCATCAAAATCATAATTTGCTCGCAGTCTTCCCTTCATGAACTTGAGCCTTTCTTCTTCGTCCTTCGACAAGATAATAAACCCATATTCTGAATTCTTGGGCTTGTATGGTGGTGGTGCGGATGACCTTGTCGAACGCCGTGGAGGAGGTGGCATCCCTTCGGTGAATCTCATGGAGGAGCTTCTTGGGTCTCTCATCCCACCAAGGAGCAACATGTCGCTCTTCGGTGCGGTGTTGTCTTCCTCCATGCTCCGCGGAGACTCGGAGACCGAGTGCCTCAGCGAAGAACTTGCCAATGCGTCGGATGTTGATGAACGCGTCCTTCTCCTCCCAGCGATGAACTTCATGAGGCCACTCACGGTGACTCCTTGCTGCACACACTCAAAAACAAACACACCGGGGGTTTCTTGCCGGTGGGAGAACAATATATCGAAGAGTTGAACAAACTAGGAATTGTGGTGAATTTTCTGAGATTTTTGGAGTAGATTTTGGTGGACGAATTTTTCAGGGCTCTAACTGATGTTTCTGGGCGAAGAACTTGAAAAACATAAGCAAGGAACTGAGTGAGGAGTATACCTGCCAAAGGGGAGCACCAGAGGGGTTAAATAGGGCCCAGACCGGACGGCCTAGGGCCTTGGGGCCGGCCGGCCTAGGGGATTCCTGACTCCTCTCCATTTCAATTTTCTCTGGTGGCTTCCTGGTGCAATTATTCGCTTCTGTCCAGTACATCTTGCATACTTTGCACCGTCCAAATCCTGTGAACCACTCCTTCTTTGCCTTTGATGTCCACTTGCAACATTATTTCTCCACTTTGTGTCATTCACCTTGTCCCATGCTTCATCATGCATCACATGGTGCCATCTTTGCTGAAAATCACATGTCCTTCCCATGCATGGCTGCTCCCTCCTTTGAATTATTTGCATGTGGTGGTAGGTAGAGAGCACAACTCTTTCCCGTAAACTCACTTTGATCAATGGATGTTAATCAAGCACATAAACCCTTTCCAAATCATGCTTAGATGTTTAATCCTCCTCTAACTTTGAAATTTCAGAATTGACTCAAAGCATGCAATGAATAATCAGAGGGGAATTGAAACATCTTTACATTTGTAAGTCGAAAAATATTTCCCGACTACAATAATTTTGATTGCACCGGAACCGTTCACTTTCATGAATTGATAGCGAACAATCTCGAATTCAACCGCGGGTCTTGGGTTTAGGTTCTAATTTTTGCCAAAATGAGGGAGAGAATTTTGAAAAAGAGAATTTTTAAGGTTAGAAAAATTCTAATCCTATGGTGATGAAAGCTGAAAATTCTCTCTATGTTTGTGCGAGCCTACGCGTCAAGAATTTAAGTAATATAAACATAGCGCGGCTCTACTCGTGTGTTTTATCTCAACTTGGTCCGGCCGTCATGGAGAGGACGGTCGCCAAAAATAGGTATGGAATTTTGGATGTGGCTTTCTCAAGAAGAGGCAAATAATCATAGGATGGTTCATGTCATTGGTTTAGAATAAGAAATAACATCGGAATGACCGAGCGAATAAAATCCAAATCGAATTGTTTGACCGAACGACCAATTTTTCAAAGGTATATCATGTCTTTGCGTAGCAAAATTCTTGACTCACTTACCTAAACCTTTCTCGGGTTGTCCTCCCGGCAGCTTATTCTTGACTCGGCGAACGGGTTGAACTCCCGGCAGCTTTATTCCTGATTCGACGAACGGGTTGCCTCCCGCAAAGCGCTTCGTTTATAGTCTATAGCTAGACTTTCTTCTTCTTCACTTCGGACCAACGCTCGGTGATGGCGCTGCAGTCTTGGGTACCCACTTCCGCACAATCCGTGGTGCGGGTTTGTCTTCTAGGTTAGTCGTCTTTTTGGTCTTCACAGGCGGGCTTTTAGCTTTCTTTTTGACGGGTGCAACGATCTTCTTTGTCACGATGGACGCGACGACTTTTATCTCCTTCTTTGCTTCCTTCTTGTTCGGCTCCTCTTCTTTCTTTGGCTTCTCCTCTATGACACGGCGGTGAGGCGGAACATATTTGACATTGATCATGTTGCATACCTCGAGGCGTGGACGAAACTTGAATTCGCTTGTGGTGCCATGGATGTCGAACTTTATCTCCCCCTTGCCAACGTCGATGTTTGCCCTTGCGGTCTTGAGGAAAGGCCTCCCAAGTATGAGAGGCGCCTTGCTCCCTTCTCCCATATCGAGAATCACAAAGTCAACGGGGACTAAGTGTTCTCCAATCTTCACGGGCACGTCTTCGGCGATTCCCAAAGGATAACGAACGGAATTGTTCGCTAACTCTAGGCACATGGCGGTGGGCTCCGGCTCCGGTAAGCGTAGCTTCTCGAACACATTCTTTGGCATGACGCTCACACTTGCACCGAGATCACAAAGTGCTCTTTCGAACATAAGAGATCCAATGGAACACGGGATGGTAGGACATCCGGGGTCCCTCTTCTTTTCAGGAGCTTCATTAGCGATTGCCGCGCTGCATTCCTCGGTTAGCTTGACAGTGCTTGGCGGTATCTCGCGCTTGTTTCCCATGATGTCTTTGAAGTAGCGAGAATACGTCGGAACTTGTAGAGCGTCCAAGAGCGGCATATTGATGCTCAACCTGCGTACCATGTCAACAAATTTGTTGAATTGCTCATCTTCATGTTTACCTTTGCGGTACCGTGGCCTTGGCGGTAGAATCTTGGTGTCTATATCATCTAGCTCAAACTCCGGCTCTTCAGTGACTATCTCTGGCATAGGAGTAGGTGCCTTCTCCTTGATGATGGTCTCCACTTCAACTCTTGGCTTAGGCTTCCTTGCTCCCGCTGCATGTTCGGGTTCTTCGGTCTCCTTTCTCGAGCGAGTTTGAATTGCCTTAGCCGTCTCCGGACTTTGAGGTTGCCCGGGCAATTTTCCTTCGTTGCTAGATAGGCGTCCAGCGAGCTGGGCTACTTGTGTTTCTAGCATCTTCATCATGTTGAGTACTTGAAGGTTAGAGCTCCCGACCTCCGTCACCTTGCCATCAATGTTCTCCAAGATCTTGTCCATAGCCTTAAACTTGGTGACGGTGTCCTTGTTGATCTTGCCTTGCTCCTCCATGAACTCCTTCAAATGTATACGAAGAGGCACCGAGTTTTGAATGGATGAGCTTGCATTAAATTGGGGTCTACCTTGCCCGTAGCGGAAGTTGGTCGGCGGAATCCATTCTCCCTTCTTCATGTAGTCGAGCATCTTGGCTTCCTCCGGGCAATTCTTTTGCACATGGCCGTACTCTCCACATTCTTCCCATGTAGACCTCGCTTCGGCCGCCTTCAAATCGATGGCTTGGGCTTCTCTCTTTTCCACTTCCATCTTCTCCAACCTTCTCATGAGCGAGTCGATCTTCCCTTCTAGCACTTCTTCGCGTTCCACTTGTAATACACTCTTCGCAGTGCCCACGGCTTGGGGTGGTTGTGGGCGTCCCGATGATGCCCATGCGTCATTGTCCGCCACCTTCTTGAATAGCTTGAAAACTTGAGTAGGCCGCGTGTTGGGCTTCTTTGAGTCCTTTCCTTTCTTCCAGATTGGAAGGAGGCTGTGGGCCTTCGTGGGCTCAGTCGCTTAACATGTGTTTGCGTTTTTTAGATTGATCTTAGTACCCCGATTAGGGTGTCCCTGATCGTGGTACCTGTTGACGCTCCTTAGCGCCCCCGATTTATATACCGCAAGCGCACTGTTTCGTGTAGCTTTTCCCTCAGAGTATTCCCCCAAGGTTTATCAATCCACGGAACCAAAGAGACAAGAAACAATCTACTAGCATAGAGATTCTTTTGTGTTGATGTGGTGTAAAACGAATCTAATCTACTAAAACGACAAACACCGAATGTAGCAAGAGAAAGTTAGAGATAACCAATCTAGATCACCTAGATCATGCATATGTTGTAGTTCTAGCTAGATAAAGTGAAGTAAGGTAGATGTGAATCTCAATGAAAAGCCTCTTTAAACCCAAAATCTCCAATCCCATCCCTCGATACTCCGCCTACTCTATGGAGACGGCCTGTCACGACGCCCCCCTTTTGAACGAAATACCCTGAAGCAAGTCGAACCCCCTTTGGTAGTTCCGTCATGAACCTCTAGCCACCATGACTACAAGATCATGCTAAGCGATCTATCTCGATAATAGATCTAGGATGAAGCAAACCCAAAGAAAAGAACTAAATCGAAAGAGAGAACATGGTCGCTAAACTTTCGGAATCACAAATAACTTCACCATGAATGATAGGACATCACAAGATCACAACCGGGGGCCTACCTTGATCTTGATGATCCTAGCTCCAGAACTCTGACGTGGTCTTCCTTGCAAGGTTCCCACGTCGGCTAGGGCAAACCCTAGACAACTAGCACGACCCTCGGCTCTCCGAGAGGTGTCCCTCTATCTTCTCTGCTCCTTGGCGTCGTCTCCCGAATTGATCTCTGCGTGAACCTTGGGGAGGGGTCTTTAAATAGCCTCAGGGAACCCTCGGTCAAAGGGGAGGTTGAACCGACCTAAAAAAGGGCTGGGCCGGCCGGCCGGCCTGGCTCTTTCCTTCGCCGGCTCGTGTTCATCTTTCTCCCCAAGTCTCCTGGAATCTTCTAGAGTTTATGTCTTTCACGATTGTACCCCATTAGACGTCGTTATCTTCGAGATTTCTTCGAGGAGAAGGATAGGATGGAAAATCCTTCCTTAAATATCTCTTTTCTTTGCTTAGCCCCGAAGTATCTTGATCTTATCTTGTGGGCTTTGTCTTTTGGGCTTCATTGGAGGGTGGATATGCATGAACGGGCCTCTAATCATCATGGCCTTCGAGCCTTTGTTCAGGCTTTGGCCTTTGTCTTTCTTCGTGTCATCGCGTGATCATGGGCCTCGCCATTTCATGCTCCAAAATTGGTCAAAAACCTGCAAAAACAAAGTACCTCCAAAATATATGTGCAAACACGAAAACGACCAATAATTGGGCCGAGGTTAGGATGGTTAGTGATTCTGATATTAAATTCATGCCATTATCTAAGTTAAACAGGGGATAAAATGGATACTTAAGGAGGGCCAATAGTACCCGACAGTAGCCCCCGAGGCTTTGGTCGAGTCAAGGGATTCAGCCAAAGGGTGATTCGGCGATTGCCCCCTTGACGTGATCGGTCAATGCTGCGCACCCGCCAAACGCGCCTGAGCGCCAGCCCGGCGGATGTGACAACACATCGGTCGGGGTAGTGCGCCCGTGGGGGGGGGAGAGTCTTCGAGGCGCGTGCCTCTTTGTTTGTTTGTTCCGGGGACAAGACGTGTCCGCGCGCTGAGGGGGGGCCAGGGTGACTACGGCGCCTGCTGCTCGGCAGCTGGCGCTTTCGTTGCACTGTCCCGCGCTCAGGGCCTTGGCCCTGCCTTCCCTGGTTGCCTTGCAGGGTGCCGTTCGAGGGCGGTCGTCCTGTGCCGATGCTGCGCCTTTCAGCGTCCAGGGGCTCAGCATCGCTTTATTTCGTTTTGGTTGTGTCTCAGTGCGGTGACCGAGGGCATCCTTTGCTCGTGGAGTGATGCGCCGTCACGGGCGGTCCAAGCCTCCGCCCTTTGACAGGCTTGAAGCTTGGTGCCCGACGCAGCTATAAATAGGGGTCGTAGGGTTCCCATTCCTCCCCAACTTCCCAGCTCTTTCTCCTAGCTTTGCCCAAGTCTTGTAATGTTTTCCTTTGCCTTTCGTGACCGGCCCCCAGATGGGGTGGCCTGGCTTTTTTATTCTTTTGGTGCTAGAAGAATGCTTGCGAGCGGTGGAGGAAGACCGGAGAGGGCGTGCGCACCATCCCTTGGCTTCAGTGGGATCAGCAGAAGAGCATTGGGCCCGTGGGGTCCTGCTCCTGCGATGTCCCCTAGCCTGAAGGGGGATGGAGACGCCTGACCATGGCATTAGTGCCAGGTTTGGTGGCTGTTCTTTGCATTGTCCCCTCCGGCAACAAGGTTGCTCTCGGGGAGACGGTGCGGAGGGAGCTGTCCGCCAGCTCGACCCCCCGCATAGTCTTCGGTGGAGGAGATGCTAGGAGAAAGCTTGCGAGGAGGGCATCCCGCTGGACCCATGAGGTCTGTGGGCTACTCCTCGCATCCCTAGCAGCCTGGCCGTCGTGTCAGCCAGGGGATCGGTGCATTTCTTCGCCGCTCGCTCCTCCCCAAGACAGGGAAAATTGCCACGCAGGTGGCAACATGTTTGTATTTTTCGACGGCTTTGCGCCGGTGACCCTTTGTAATCTTTGTTTGCATCGAGCAATAAAGTCCATTTCTCCTTGACGGGGAGGATGACCGAGGGTACTGGGTTGTACAGAGGGTTACAACCCTCGAATATGTGTGGAGTCTCCTTCGCGGGGGCGCGTCAGCGCACCCGCGGGTGTAGCCCCCAAGGCCTTGGAGGAGTGTTTGTACTCGTCCAAGGGCTATAAACGTCGCCTCGCCGGGTTGCTTTACTGGGGTGGCCGTCCAACGTCTTTTTCAGCCGGCATCAGCACTCTTTCAGCCGGCCTCGGCATTCTCAGTGCTGGTACAGCGACCCGGCGTTCAGCTTAACCATCAGGAGAATGCACGTTAACAGCGGAGGGTTTGGCTAGACACGTGGAGCTTCACAATCAACGGTCGTCGACTTATTCGAGGGTGCGGTCTAAACCGTGGTGTGCGAGGAGCCCCCGAGCCTAGGCCCATGTGAAGGCGTTCAGGGGAACCCTCGTCTTAGATTAGGACCCTCGTCGCCCTTTCGCAGGGAGGAGGGGTGAAGCGCACCACGCTACCCATGCCCAGGCCGCGAGCTATGGCTGCTTCAGTGAGCTGTTAGCGGGTAGTTCAAGCGGACGTCCGTGCCCCGTTCGATAAGGGTCGGCTCGTGGTCCATAGACACGTCACATAAAGCGCTCGCGAGGGATCGCTAGGCGGGACTCGGACCCATTCGATTGGGTCCGAGGGCTCGATGCTCTCCCTCGATGGGATTCCCTTACTAGGCACCATCGACTGGCCTTGAACACTGCGCAGGATGTCTCGAACTCTGTGTTCGAGGGTAGCTTGTACGACACATCCATGCAGTCCCTGACTCTGGCGATCTGGGGCGCCTGTCGAACCCCTGATGGGCCAGGCTTCGAACCCCTGATCAATAAGGCCTCGGAATGCGATTCCTTTGAGGGTAGAGAGCCCCCGGAAGGAATATTCTGTCATGATTTGAGAACGGCGTGGAGTCGTGAGTCACGCGCGCGCGGGTCTTCCGCTGGGTGTGGGCGACGTGGCCCGATTCGTGCGGTGCGGCGTGGGCGTGCCTTTTTAGGCAGCAGCCTCGGGCAGACGAAGCGGCGTGGGTGGCGGCTGACGGATGGGATAGTGCAACAGTCGCGCCGTGCCTGCCGGTTACCGTGCCGAAATTATTGCTGTGTGCGCGCGTGGGACTCCGTGGTCGTGGGGCCTAGCCGTCAGCGACAGCAAAATCTACCGCATTCAATCTACGAACAACGCCGGGTGGAGTCGAGGGTGGTTCTACCTTCGGAACTACAGCGGCGCACTCCCGGCATTCACCAATAGGGTGCTCCAGGAGCGACCACCGAAGTGGGACTGGGGGGTGTCACCCCCAGCACAACAAGACAAGCTCGAAGTCCTCACCGACGCGCTGGCGCATCTGGCGAGGAAAGGGTTGACGGCAGCGGCCATCATCGCAAACTTCCACCGGCAGAGGGTGATCCCTCTCGTGGAAAGGGCCCTGCCGATCTTTAAGCTCACCCCCGGGTGCCAGGCTGAGGGCTCGAGGACGTTGTTCAAGCTGCTTTCCCACACCACCGCCGCCCGGTGGGCGAAGTATGCAGTGGCGGAGTCCCCCCAGAATCCCGAGGATCTTTTGAGAATCAAGATGCGCCCCGAGACGGGGTACATTTCTCTGGTAAGTTTTGATTTCGAATCCGCTATGTCTTGTGTAGCCCCCTCTCCTGACTCCAACTTGGGCATATTTTGCAGGGGTTGAAGTGCCACCCCTCGAAGCCCCCGATCCCGGAAGAACGCCTAATCAACCGCCTCCACGCGGAGAAGTTGAAAAGGCGGAAGGACGCGGCGGAGGCAAAGGCCGAGAGGAAGAGGAAGAGGAAGGCGAAGCACGACAAGGCGTGCAAGCTTGCTCGCGCGGAGGGGAAGCCGCGGCCCGCCACACCCGAGTTTTCAGAGGAGGACGAGGAGAAGGCCTCGGATGTTGAGGACCACGCTCTGGGGGGCGACGGGGCGGCAGCGGGTGCGAGCTCCCCGCCCACCTATGAGTGGGATGCCGATGAGGGGGCATCGACTGCGCCGGAAGAGACAAGGGCCGTGGTGGAGCCATCGGCGGGTCCATCCCTCGAGGGGGCAGAGCGGGAGTCGTCCCCCCCGGTGGCGGGTGAGGAGACACCCGTGCCCCAAGTGCTGGTTCAAGGCGACGAGTCTGCGGCGGGCGCGGAGATGCCCGTGCTGGCAGCCTCGAGTCACCAGGCTGACACGAGGGGGGCGACCTCGGGGCAGTCCTCGAGGGGCGGGGCGGCGCCGTGGGCCCGAAGGAGCGCCACAAGGAAGCGGAGCATGAGTGCTCGATCCGGGTGAGTAAACTTGGGTTTCGTTTCTGTTGCGTGTTTAATCAATTTCTCGATCCCGTTGTCCTCAATCTCTGTTCCTCGAATTCCAGCCCTGGGGCCGTCGCCAAGGATGCGGTCCAGCTTGCCGTGGACCTCGTGGCGGAGGCGGCGAAGCTGAGGGAGGCCGTGGCTCATGGGGCCGCGGTGGCCCAGCAAGCCCGAGCGCAGGATGAGGAGGGCGATGTCAGCCGAAGCGGCGCCGAAGCAGCCGCTCAGGCTGACGACGCCGAGGAGACCGGCCGGGGCGGTGCGGATGGTGCCGCCCGGCCGGACGTCGAAGTTGAGGCCGGTCAGGGCGACGCGGCCAGCGCCGCTCGACCGGATACAGGAGGAGAAACTGGTGGGGACGTGTAGGAGCGCCCCGCCGACCAAGCAGAGGAGGAGACCCTCGTCCTCGAGCCCCTGAGGGCTGAGGGCGAGGGCGTCGCAGAGGAGGAGATGGCGCTGAGGGCGCCGGGGGTAGAAGGAGCCCCCGTCTCGGAGCGCACCGAGGCCCGGGACGAGGGTATCGTCGCGGTGGTGCCGGCGCCAACAGCGCAAGGGAGCACGGTGGCGATGGTGGAGCTGCCGGACAGCAGCGAGGAATACGGGGACTCGATGGACATCGACCCCGCTGCTGCGGCAAGCGCCGCCGCGCGCATTGCCGAGTTCACATCAGCCATCGCGGATGTGCTCGAGGCGTGGACATCCGAGGGGCGTTATCACGGGGCAATTGTCTCGTCCGGGCTCCCCTCGGAGTTCCTCCGCAAAGAGCAAGAGGAGGAGGAGGCCTGGAACACGCAGCTCAATGTCGGCCGAGAGATCCTAGAAGCCCTTGACCGCGCCTTCCAGCTCCATCAGAGGACGGATTACCAGGTCAGCCAGGTAAATACTTTCCCCTGAAAATTGCGCAGATTTGATTTCGGTTTTAACATGTTTCTGCCCACACCCTTCCACTTGCAGCGGCTGAGGGAAATCTCGCGCGGAAAGAGCGCCGAGATGACCCAGATGTACTCCCAGATGAGCCAGCTCGCGCAGCACAACGTCGAGCTAGTGCTCAAGAACATCGAGGCTAACATTAAGATGGCGGATCTGGGAGCGCGTCAGCAGGCGCTGGCAGAGGACCTAGCGCGGATTACCATTGAGCGGTACGTCCAGAAGGTGGCAGCGGAGCAGAAGGCCCGGGAGGCCAGGGCGCAAGCTACCGAGCTGCAACGCCTCCGGACGGCGCTCGAGGAGAAGACTCGGGAAGCCGAGGCACAGAGCGCCGAGCTACAGCGCCTCGGGACATCGCTCGAGCAGCAAAAGACCGAGCTCCTCCACAAGGAGGTAGCCATAGTCGCGCTCACCGGGACCCTTCGGGAAAAGGGAGAGGCCTTCGAGGAGAAGGATGTGGCCCTCCAGAATGTGGGGGCGCCCTTAAGGAGAAGGAAGCCTCCTTGTCCTCGCTCGACGAGGCCGCCCGAGCCCAAAGAGAGGAGGCGCAGAGGAACATCACGGGTGAGTACCTTTGAGTTTCGTGTACTTGTTTCTTTTCGTAGCTTACATTGATTTCCTTCGCTCAGAGCTGAGGCAAAAGGTGGCGGATGAGTCCGCGGCGAAGGAAGCAGTCCACACCGCGCTCACAGCGGCGCAGATGGAGTTTGCTGAGCTGGAGCAAACTGCCGTGAGCGTGTGTCGAGAGCTCGAGGGGGAGGGTGCCGTCTCGGGCAGTTCGGTGATCAGCCGCCTGCGCGTGCTGGGCGGTCGGATTGCCGAAAACGCCAAGAGCACCTTCCGTCTCGGTGTCCTGCGGGCCCTTGCCGTGGCCTTGACACACTTCCTCATGGATCTCCAGAGGGTGTCGTCGGGGTACGTCGTTCCCGATGATGCTGATGCGGACGCCGCGTCGGCCATTATGGACGAAGCCGACACAGCCACGGAGGAGTTCGCCACCATCCTCGCCGAGAAGCTCGAAGCAGACATCCCTCCCATCGCCGAGTTCGACGCCACTGAAGACCCGCAAGGGGGGATGGTAGCCTGTAGGAAAACTGGGCCTCGAAGCCCATGTAATAGATTATTGTTTATCGTAATCACACTTTGTAATCGCATCTATGAATATAAGAGATTTATTTTCATTGAATCGACTGCGTGGCCCATCGAGGCCTTGTGTGCTTGAGCCTCTGTTTTCTTTACTTTATTTTCGTGTTCTCGTATGCGACTTAGGTAGACGTCTGCGAGGAATTTCGCGTTCATAAGCAACGTAGGCGTGAGGTGGTGAGGGGGGTGCCGTATCCCGGAGGCGTAGGCGGCCCCACGACTCGGCCGGCCCCGTACCGTAGTTGCTTACGCCTCACGTCTGTTTTTTCCAAGGATACGAGAAGCTTAAGGACGAGACGAAAATATTTCGAAAAAACATTGGCGATTTTTGGGGACGTGCGGGGGTTCCCCCCGTAGTAGCCCCCGAGGGAGGCTTGGCTTTGCCGAGGGTAAAGCCAGGCGTACCTCAGTGTTCGTGCGCATCCGAGCCTTCGAGGGCCCAGAAGGTTCCCAAAAATAAACAAGTAAAGCATACGTCTTTATTATTTTGGGAAATTGAAAATGCAAGTACAAACGATGTACAAATAGCTCGGAATTTTAAGGGTAGAAGCGACGTAGCTGTTGTATGTTCCAAGCGTTGGTGAGGACTTCACCGTTTTCGTTCGCCAGCTTGTACATGCCGGGTTTGAGCACCTCGGCGATTATGTACAGTCCTTCCCATGGCGGTGAGAGCTTGTGACGGCCCCTGTTGTCCTGTCGAAGCCTGAGCACCAAGTCCCCTTCGTTGAGGTCTCGGCGCCGGACTCTCTGCGCCTGATACCTTTGTAAAGACTGCTGGTAGCGCGCAGAGTGTAGGAGCGCCACGTCTCGAGCCTCGTCCACTCGATCCAGCGAGTCTTCGCGAGCTCGCTGGTTCTGCTGTTCTTGGTATGCCTTGAGCCTCGGCGACCCGTACTCCAAGTCCGTGGGGAGTATGGCCTCGGCGCCATAGATGAGGAAGAATGGGGTAAAGCCCGTGGCTCGGCTTGGGGTCGTCCTCAGGCTCCAAATGACCGAGGGTAGCTCCGTGAGCCACCTCCGGCCAAATTTGTTCAGCTTATTAAAGATCCTTGGCTTCAGTCCTTGGAGGATCATGCCATTGGCACGCTCCACTTGCCCGTTCGTCTGTGGGTGTGCCACAGCCGACCAGTCCACACGTATGTGGAAGCTGTCGCAGAACGCCAAGAACTTCTTGCCTGTGAACTGGGTGCCGTTGTCGGTGATGATCGAGTTCGGGACCCCGAAGCTGAAGACGATGTCGGTGAAGAATAGAACTGCTTGCTCGGATTTAATTTTGACGATGGGTCGAGCCTCGATCCACTTGGTGAATTTGTCGACTGCCACCAGCAAGTGGGTGAAGCCCCCGGGCGCCTTCTGCAGCGGACCGATGAGGTCCAATCCCCACACAGCGAAAGGCCATGTGATGGGGATGGTCTGCAGAGCATGGGCCGGGAGGTGTATCTTTCGAGCGTAGAACTGGCAACCCTCGCAGGTCCGCACGACGTCGGTGGCGTCGGCGACCGCGGTGGGCCAGTAAAAGCCTTGCCGAAATGCGTTACCCATGTGGGTGCGCGGCGCGGCGTGATGACCGCAGACGCCAGCGTGGATGTCGCGGATCAGCACCTTGCCCTCGGGGATGGGGACGCATCGCTGCATGACGCCCGAGGGACTGCGCTTGTATAGTTCGTTGTCGATTAGAACGAAGGACTTGGCCCGCCTTGCAAGGCATCGCGCCTGAGCGCGGTTCGAGGGTAGGACCCCTCGAATCATCTAGTCAAGGTACTGGACGCGCCAATCTTGCGAAGTGGGAGCCTCGTCGACTTCCATTTCTTCGGCCTCGTCCGTGGAGGTGGTCCCGAAGTCAATGTTCATGGGCTCGACCCCGTCCGCCGGGGGGTCCCCGCCGGAGGGCCCGGCGGACGAGGGGCCTGGCTCCGCCGGATCCTTGAACTCGACGGAGTGCTTGGTGATGTCGCGAGCGAAGATGTTCGGGGGGACGGTGGTCCGCCCCGACGCGATCTTGGCTAGTTCATTGGCATCCTCATTGTACTTGCTTGGGATATGGTTGAGTTCTAGGCCATTGAATTTATCCTCGAGGCGGCGCACTGCTTTGCAGTATGCCTCCATCTTCGGGTCGTGGCAGCTAGACTCCTTCATGACTTGGTCGACGACGAGTTGAGAATCACCGCGTACGTCGAGGCGTTTGACGCCGAGCTCGTTGGCGACGCGGAGGCCACTGAGGAGGGCCTCGTACTCCGCCATATTGTTAGACGCAGGTAAATGCAAACGTATCACGTACCGCATGTGTTCTCCAAGGGGTGAGATGAAGAGGAGGCCGGCACCGGCGCCGGTCTGCATCACCGACCCGTCGAAGTATATAGTCCAGCATTTGGCCTTGATTTGCGGTGGGGGTAGCTGAATGTCCGTCCACTCATTCACGAAGTCCGCCAAGATTTGGGACTTGATCGCTTTGCGAGGGGCGTAGGTGAGGGTCTCTCCCATCAGCTCCACAGACAATTTGGCAATTCTACCCTCGGCTTCCCGGTTGCGGGCTATCTCTCCCAAAGGAAAAGACGAGACCACTGTGACGGGATGGGCCTCGAAGTAGTGGCGCAGCTTGCGCCGAGCCAGAACCACTGCGTAAAGCAACTTCTGAATCTGCGGATAGCGCGTCTTAATTTTAGACAACACTTCGCTGATGTAGTACACCGGCCGTTGGACAGGCAGAGCATGACCCTCCTCTTGTCTTTCGACCACGATCACCGCGCTGACCACTTGGGTCGTCGCAGCTATGTACAGATAGAGGGGCTCGCCGTCCGTGGGTGGTGTGAAAATGGGAGCGTGAGTGAGCGATGCCTTCAGCCTTTCGAGGGCTTCTTGAGCTTCGGGGGTCCACGTGAAGCGCTCGGTCTTCCTCAAGAGTCAATACAGGGGCAAGCTCTTCTCGCCGAGGTGCGAGACGAACCGGCTGAGAGACGCTAGGCATCCCATGACCCTCTGTACCCCCTATAGGTCTCGGATCGGTCCCATCCGAGTGATGGCCGAGACTTTGTCAGGGTTGGGCTCGATGCCTCGCTGGGAGACAATGAAGCCCAAGAGCATGCCTCGAGACACACCGAACACGCACTTCTCGGGGTTGAGTTTTACCCCTTTGGCCCGTAGGCAATCGAATGCGATCCTGAGATCGGCAACTAGGTCGTCCGCCTTCCTAGATTTTACAACAATATCATCGACATATGCCTCTACGCTGCGCCCGAAATGGTCTCCAAAAACGTGGAGCATGCACCGTTGATAGGTAGCTCCAGCATTTCTGAGGCCAAAGGGCATCGTAACGTAGCAGTACATGCCGAAAGGCGTGATGAAAGAAGTCGCGAGCTGGTCGGACTCTTTCATTTTGATTTGGTGGTAACCGGAGTAGGCATCAACAAAGGATAAAAGTTCACACCCCGCTGTAGAATCTATGATCTGATCAATTCGTGGCAAAGGAAATGGAACCTTCGGACATGTCTTATTTAAACTAGTGTAATCGACACACATCCTCCAGTTTCCACTCTTTTTCTTCACTAATACTGGATTAGCTAGCCACTCGGGGTGGAATACCTCCTTGATGAATCCGGCCGCCAGAAGTTTCTGCAACTCCTCGCCGATCGTCCGGCGCTTGAGCTCGCCGAAGCGTCGCAGGCGCTGCTTCACCGGCTTGGAGCTGGGTCGGATATCAAGGGAGTGCTCGGCGACCTCCCTCGGTATGCCAGGCATGTCCGAGGGGCTCCACGCAAAGATGTCTGCGTTGGCGCGGAGAAAATCCACGAGCACCACTTCCTACTTGCTGTCGAGGGTGGCGCTGATCTGCAACGCCTTGTCGTTGGGGTGGCTCGGGTCAAGGGGCACCTTCTTGATACCCTCGGCGGGTTCGAAGCTCCTGGCGTGTCGGTGCGTGGAGTCCAAGGCCTCGCTTGCCATTTTGTCGAGGGTGGCTGCGAGGGCCTTGTCCTCCGCTTGAGCCTCCGCGCGCTCAACGCACTCA
This sequence comes from Panicum virgatum, assembly GCF_016808335.1. NCBI lineage: Eukaryota > Viridiplantae > Streptophyta > Magnoliopsida > Poales > Poaceae > Panicum > Panicum virgatum. Next base: position 47,509,787 of record NC_053136.1, on the reverse strand, counting down.
ACGTCGCACTCGTAGGCGTGCTCGAATGAAGAGCCGATGGTGATGACGCCCTTTGGACCCGGCATCTTCAGCTTGAGGTAGGTGTAGTTGGGGACGGCCATGAACTTGGCGTAGCAAGGACGACCAAGGATGGCATGATAGGATCCTCGAAACCCCACCACCTCAAAAGTGAGTACCTCCTTGCGGAAGTTAGCTGTCGTGCCAAAGCAGACAGGCAGATCGATCTGGCCGAGGGGCTGAACGCGCTTCCCTGGCGCAACACCATGAAATGGCGACTTGCTGGGGCGAAGCTTGTCCAGTCCGATCCCCATGAGCTAAAAGGAGTGGGCGTACATGATGTTGAGGCTGCTGCCTCCGTCCATGAGTACCTTGGAGAAGCGGGTGTTGCCGATGATGGGGTCGACAACGAGCGGATACCGTCCCGGATGCGGGACATAGTCGGGGTTGTCCTCGCGGTCAAAGGAGATGGTATCCTTCGACCAATCGAGGTAGGAGGGCGTGGCCTTGGTAACGGAGAATACTTCCCGGTGCTCACGCTTGCGCTACCGAGAGGTCATGTTCGTCGTTGCTCCTCCAAAGATGAAGAAGGCATTCTCCACCGGGGGGAACTCGTCATCTTCACCTTTGTCGCCAGCGTCCTTTTTCCTGTCCTCGTCGCGATGCGCGACGCGGTTGTAGTATTTCTTGAGCATCTCGCATTGCTCGAGGGTGTGGTTGACCGGGCCCTTGTGGTAAGGGCATGGCTTCTCAAGCATGTCGTCGAACGGGCCACCACCGCCTCGAGGGGGGCCTCGAGGTCCTTTGCGGTCCGGGGCAGCAGCAAAGGCCTCCTCGGAGTCCTCTGCCTGCCCCGATCTGCGTTGGTTTGGTGGGACCGGCTTCTTTCCCTTCCTCCCTCGCTTCTGTTTCTTGGCGGGGGCATTGAACTTGGGGTTGCTGCCCTCCGCGGGCGCATCTTCCTTGCGTTTGCTTGGTTTGTCGTCGAAGATGGCACCAACAGCCTCCTCGCCGACGGCGTAGTTGGTGGCAACGTCGAACAGCTCGTTGGTGTTGGAGGGTCGGCTTCTCGCAAGCTCGTGCACCAAATTCCTGCACGTCGTACCCTCAAGGAAGGCGTTGATGACCTCGACGTGGGTGACGCTGGGGAGCTCGGTGCATTGCTTGGAGAAGCGCCGCACGTAGTCGTGCAGGGACTCGTTGGGCTTCTGTCGACACCCTTTGAGGTCCCAAGAGTTCCCAGGGCGCACGTATGTACCCTGGAAGTTGCCCACGAAGATCTGGACCAAGTCGGCCCAGTTGTGGATTTGATCCGCAGGCAAATGCTCGAGCCACGTTCGTGTGGCGTCAGCGAGGTGAAGAGGAAGATTGCGGATGATGACCGCGTCCTCCATCGCGCCACCTAGCTGGCACGCTAGGCGGTAGTCGTTGAGCCAGACTGCAGGATCAGTCTCGCCCGAGTACTTGACGAGGGTGTTGGGTTGTCGAAAGCACGGGGGAAAAGAAGCAGTTCGGATCTCCCGGCTGAACATCCAGGTGCCCGAAGGCTCTGGTGACTCTCCCCTGTCGTGCTCGGGGTCGAAGCGTCCACCCCGTCGAGGGGTGTACGTCCTGCCGTCAATGATGTAGCGGGCGTCACCGTCGCCAGCATGCCCGCGCATGTCACGGATTCGCTCCCTTACGGGGACATTCCCGATGCCTTCGTGCACCGAGGGTGCCTTCGCACCGGGCGCTACGGCTGCCTTACCCTTCCCTGCTGGTGGTGTATGCACAGAAACCTCGCGATCCTGGTGCGCAGTCCCACCCGGCGGCTCCGGGGCTTTCGAGCGCATACAAGACGCAAAACTCTCGGCCTGCTACACGGCAGCTTGCTCGATGAGCTCCTGTGCCTCGCGGCCCAGGTTGCGGCCCGAACGTAGGTAGGAGTAGGTAGGCCGCAGCGACGAGTTTCTCGCCGGCCGTCTTCAGTTCCGGAGGTTTGTCGACGTTGTCGTCGGCCAGGATGCGCTCCCGAGCGACGCGTCCCGCTGCCTGGGCATGTGCACCACGCGCGGTACGCTGCTGCTCGAGCGCGGTGCGCAGCTCCTGGGTTTGCTGACGCTGCTCGTCGAGCTTGGATTGAAGCTCCTTGAGCTGCGCCAGCTGTGCCTGTCGCGCCGCCGAGCTTGACGAAGAAGAAGGGGCCGCGGGCGGCACCACCAGTTGGTTCGCCTGCGCGTCTGCCCCGCCGTCCCCGTCGTCACCCGGAGCGTTGTCATCTTGCCCGTCCGCGAGCTGGACCATGAAGCACTCCCGGGCAGGATCGTAATCCCCCTCACTGGAATCTTCAGAGCAGGTGAGGCAGTAAGTCATCGACAGCTGGAACAAGCGGAAAGCATCGGGGTCGCGGACCCTGAAGTAGTCCTCGGCCTCTTCGGCCGTGAAGTTGTTCATGAAGAAGTTGACGTCGTCGGCGATCGAGCTCGCCGTCTCGGGGTAGGACTCGTGAGGAGTCGAGGTGATGAGGCTGCGGATCGACAGAAGATGATGACCCGGCAGGTCCTCATACTCGGTGAAATTAGTGCTTATTGACAAAGTGTGAGCGGCTGCATTGCGCATCCCGAAGGGAAAGGGCGACGGCGAGGTCGAGCCCCCCTGGGAGGCACTGGTGCTGCAGCAGATGGTGGTGCCGGCACAGATGACGCCGAGGCACGTGATGACGAAGTAGTGGCCCCGTTGGCCGTGATGCTGAATTGCGGCATGCCAGCCTCAACCCACATGAGGGAGCTGCGGCGTGCCGCACGACGCCGCCCCGCACGTGCTTGTCGCGAACGCTGGCCCGAGCGCCTGTTGCGCTGGGCCGGTGGAGTTGGAGTGACGGGGTTGTGTCTAAGAGGGAGGAGCTGCAGGAGGTAACCGTTACCGGTTGCCCTGAACTCGAGACTCCCGAACCAGATCACGCGTCCAGCTGGAAGCGGATCCGAGACGCCCATGGGGTGTGGGTTGGATCTGCCCGCCATCCCTGGAGATCAAATGAGAACAAGAGAGAAAATGTCACGCAGCGGGCCCCTACCTGGCGCGCCAACTGTCGGTGCCCTGACCCGGGGGCTCAGATCCCAACTAGTGAATGCTGCGTATTTCCTCGTCCCAAATAATGATGCAAGAGGCAACACAGTAACGCACGGTTTATCTTGGTTTCGGCCGCGGGGCCGTACGTCCAGCAAAGGGGTTGTGCGAGGGCACTGTATTATCTTGCACCCGGAGTGCTTGTAGTATGGGGTACAAGCGAGGCGAGAGAGGGAGGGAAGCTCCCAAGTCTCTGCTAGTAGAGGAGTCGGGTGTGGCGATGATCGTGAATGCTGGTGACCGCGGTTGCCGAGGTTCAGAAGCGTCTCCAACATCCTGAGAGCGAGAACGAGTGCTAGAGAGAGAGAGAGAGAGAGAGAGACAGCCTGCGAGCCCTCCCTTTAAAGGGAGCCCGCCTCCTCCTTTTATAGTCACAAGGAGGGGCGGTGTACATGAGCAGGGGAGTATGGAAGTCGTCGTTTTCCCCCGAATCGCGGGGGTACAATAATCGAACACTGTAGGAAGTACACTGTAGGGCATGGCGTCGGGTGTGGCAATCGTCCTGGATATCGTCCTTGGTCCTGCGGAGATCGCGCCGGCATCCTGTCACCCCCTGCAGGCGGTGTGGTCGTCGCTGGTGTAATGTCTTCTATATTGTAACACCTCCGGTGTTTAGCACTGTTTAAAGATGCAATTAACATAAAATGACACATTAAACCCTAGTTTTGTGTTTACTTAAAAGCCGAAATCCGTTTAAATGAACCAAAAAGTCAACTCTCACACCTTGGCTCAAATGAACTTTTGCCCAAAATGAAAGTTGTAGAGTTTGACAAGATAAACAACTTTCGTATTCAAAGTTTTTCAAGTTACAACATGAAATTTGGAGAAAACCCCGAAAAATAGTGGGTTAGGGGGTTTTCATTTAAACTTGAATTCAAATTTTAAACTTTCAAATCATTGCTCAAACGAAGTTTTGCTTGAAAGGAAAGTTGTAGGAAATTGAATTTCGAACAACTTTTGTGTTCAAAATTTTTCAAGTTTCAATTGAAAATTTCGAACAACTTTTGTGCCCGTCCCCGCAGTTGACCCCGCGCCCGCATTCAAGTGCTTGCCCGCCCTTGCTGCGCCCCTGCTCGAGTGCTGGCACTCCGCGACGATGGCTTCGCGACGAGCCGACGGCCGCCAGTGCCGCCCGTCCATAACTCCCCCTTCTGCCGAGCTCCCTCTCCCCGTTTCACTTCGCCACCTCGCGTTCCAGTTCCTCCCCTCTCCATTCCACCCCAAACCAGGCTCCCACTCGTAGAAAAATCGGAAAAATTCAAACTCAACTGTTCTGAGTTCCTTGTGACTAGATCTACGACTTTAGTTACATGCACTTTTTTATTTGCTCAATAGTTTTTGCTTTAATTAAAATACAAAGAAAATATACCTTTGGTTAGATCTCAAGTTACAAGCATGAGCTGTAAGCCATTTTTGGTTAGTGGGTTACATGTTAGATGAATAGCCTTGTGTAAAAGTTTCGTGGACAGTTGACATGTCTAGCTATCAGTTTATTTAAATCTTGATGTATGCCTAGGATAGATAGTTTTATTTATCCATGTTGTTATATTACGTTTCATGGGTTCAAACTTTTACATTACTTGTATTTTAGTTCCCAGAGTCTACAGAAAAAGTTTGAGAATTTTTAGTTAAGTCAATCTGGGCCAAATGATTTATGGAGAGGATAGATACATTAAATCATTAAAAATAGTTTATGTACATGAAAAATTCTGAAAATTTTTCTAGGGGTTAACTTTGAGTATGTAACCATGCTGGTAAAAGATGAGGCTCTGGAATTTGCTATAACAGTCTATAGAATTTAATTTTGATCCATGCAGATATGCATTGTACTATTTTTCATGCCATGTACAATGCTTTTTTAATTGTGAAAAATTTATGGCAAATTCATATTTAGGTAGAAGACACTCAGTTAAAATTTCATTACCAGTACTTGCATAGTTTGACCTGTAAAATTCATTTTTGTTTCTAGCAGTAGCTGTTTGTTTTATTTTTCATGGTTAATAGGCTGCATGAAGTGGGCCGAAAATTTCACAGTAGGCAAGTTACTCAGATATGTACCTTACATAAAAATTCCAAACCCAGAATCTCTGTGTAACTTTAATTATGATAAGGACATGCTTAACCTAGTCATAAATGAGAAGAATCATTTCTTTTGATGCATAGGGAGAAAAGGTAAAATCCACCCTAATTACTTTGTGAAGTCAGATATAATGATTATTACTCTATAAATGATTGCCCAAAATGATGTAACAGAATATTTTGCAAATCATCTTGAGTTGCGTTGGATTACAACTCTATAGTGAAGAATTGAATAAATCGTTATCACTAAAGTAACTCACGCATATACATTTCATATAGATTCGACTACTCTCCCAGACGGTACATACGAGCTGGTGCCAGAGCCCGAGAGTGAGCAGCGTGAAGCTCAAGTGAATCTAACTGAAGTCACTGAAGACCTGAACCAGAGTTCAGAAGAGCCCAAGGCTAGCTCCGCTCAGGAAGGCAAGCCCCGGAGCATGTCCTACCTATTTTTAATTTATGCAACTATTTATATTCCTATATATTTGTGCATTTAAGTTGCAGGAGTTGTTTGGAACCTTAGTTGCATGATCCTAGGTACCTATGCTTGAACACTAGTATGTGTAAGTCGCTAGTTGGCTATGCTAATGGTTCGGTAGAAGTCGAGTGATTTCCTGTCACTCGCGAGCCCATAGGAGTTGAATGCTTACTACACACTGCAATATCAGGTTTATGGGCGGGGTTGTTGTACTTGTGATACCCCGTATGTTTAGTGAAAATGGATAAGGTTGCGGTGTGTGGTAGTGGTGGTTAAGCGTTTGAACGTACTAACCACATGCCGAGAATATGTTAATCGGTAAGCTTAAGTACCTGATGGAACCAGCCGTGGAACATACTCCCCACTGTCTGGTCTATGGTCACGCACGGGTGCAGGGCACCCTAGGGCGGTGGGCCTGTTTCATGCCCGGGGAAAAAGGGGAAAAGTCGCGTGGGTGATTGCATTCCTCATGCGTGTGTTTAGGTCTGCCTGGCCAGGTTAACAAATTCGATTCGAATCGTCCGTCTCTCACAGATATTGAGACTGCTTAACCCTTTTGCCACATAGAGTAAGAAGTGGAACCATGATGATGAGAAATATGGTTGAATGATGAAAAATAATTGCTTTCCACCATGTATGCTTTAGGATAGATGCTAATGTAGAATAGTTAATCAAACTAGAACTTGCAAGCTAAAATCAAAAAATAAGGACTTACTCTTTATTGCTTTGCGGCAAAGACAAACCCCTCAAGCCAAAAGCCTTGCATGTCTAGTTAGAGGGCTAATTATATCCTAGTCGGGTAAGCCTGGCTGAGTATTAGTATACTCAGCCTTGCTTGTGGCTCCACTTTGTTTTCAGGTGATTCGTTTGAAGATCAGATAGCTAGTTTGACTTGGCCGTGTGTGTTACCTCCTGGTTGGTTGGTGGAGTGGGATACAACTCCGACTAACGATGGCAATGCCGAGTGATGTCATGTACGGGCTTTATCATGACATCTTATATCGTCGTTTAGTACTCGTTTTATTTCCGCTGCAGTGAACTCTGAACTACTTTCAAGTTGAACTTCAAGTACCTTTCGGAGATTTCGAACTTGGTTTGTAATAATTAAATTAAGACTCTATAATGTAATGTATCTGTGAATTGTTGTACTCTCTGGACTCACCTTCGCGTGGGTTACATGTAAGCTTTGGGTTCGAACGACGCTCAGGTGGATTCTTCGGGACTTTACCCGACAGCCATGCCGGATTACTCCGTTTGAAGTGCGTGTTAGCCGGGATTGCCTTTAAGGTGATGATTAGCGCACTTGAGCCGGATTAATTTGGGCGGTACTGCCACATATATACGGCGCAGTGGTGTTCGGTGGGCCCTGCTGGCCAGGGTCCTGCGTGCACCAACGGTAGCGGTAGCGGGGCGCGCGGCGGCCCCGGACCCCCTGGTCGGAGTGCGGGCGTGCACTCTAGGAGGTCCCGGGGACACGTGGAGGTCCCGGACCCCTCGAGGGGGGAGGTCCGGGACTCCGTCCGTGTGTGCTAAGCGCCCCTCTCTGGAGGGACACGTGACGTCGCCGGACCCCTTCCCAAGCGGGAGGTGGGTCCGGACGGTCGGTGTAGGCAGAATAGTAACGGGAGCAGTGCCGAGCCTGTCTTGTCCCGTGTCGCGGGTCCCACAGTGCTGCTACAGCATCCGGGATGGCGGAGTGGTGACCGGAGTCAGCGGATGGGACCCCGATCACATCCACTGTGGCAATGGCGGCCCGACGCCGCCTGTCCTGGGAGCCGTGGAGGAGTGGCTGGCCTTTAATGCCTTCGTACGACGGGCGGTAGAGCGGCAGGGCCGTTTGTCCCTTATGCCGAGAGGTGGCCTCGAGCAAGGCGGAGGTGAGTTACTCCCTCGAGGGTAGGTTTGCTACCCTCGAGCGAGGCGGAGATGTTTTGCCCACTCGAGGGTAGGTGCGCTACCCTCGAGCGAGTCGGAAATACGGGGCGCAGTCGAGGGGTCTCGATGGGAGCCCTCGAGCGAGGCGGAAACCACCCCGCAGTCCGAGAGGAGCGTGGATGGGCCGCACCACGTCAGTGGCCGCGTGTTGGGCTTCTTTGAGTCCTTTCCTTTCTTCCAGATTGGAAGGAGGCTGTGGGCCTTCGTGGGCTCAGTCGCTTAACATGTGTTTGCGTTTTTCAGAGTGATCTTAGTACCCCGATTGGGGTGTCCCTGGTCGTGGTACCCGACAGAGATACAATAATTCCATAATATTTTACATCACATAGATAAGGAGTATAATTACTTCAAAGTTTCGAAGCTAGCAAGACGAAGCTTTAGCTTTTGCAGTTTTATTCCGAAAGAAACTAGAGAAGTTTCACAGAAACAAACTATAAGAAAAGAGTTCTGCAGCGGAAAATAAAACACAACTATGTATAAACGTCGTAGGGTGATGTCATGGTAAGCCCGAACATGACATCATTCATCCGAACCATGGCTGGTGGATGGTTCCCATTCCATCGTCCAGCCAACAGGTAAAGCATTAGGCCAAGTTGAACTAGTGTTTTGGTCATCAGAAAGCATTTCTGAAAACATTATCAAAAGCAAGTATGAGTATACTAATACTCAGTAAGACTGACCCGTCTAAGGGTATAACATAGCCCTTTAATTAGACATGAAAGGTTTGTGAAGGCTCTGGAGTTTTTTTTGCTGAAAAGCAACAAAGAGTAAATCTTTAAGGTTAAATTTTAGCTTTCAGATTCTAGTTGTATTAACCATTCTAGGTATTCACCTATCTACACAAACATGGTAGAAGATATATTTGCATTCAACCATATTATGAATCATAAATATTCAACTTCTTACTCTATGTGGCAAAGGGATCAAGCAGTCTCAATTTCTGCAAGAAATGGACGATTCTAAATCGAATTTCCAATCCTTGCAAGGATAAACCTAACACACACGCTTGGAGCAATGTTGAGTCACTCCCAAGCAACCGTTTGCCTTTCATTCCGGTTCATGGACAGGGCCACTCTACCCGGTTACAGCGAGCCCGACCCTCTCTGTAGCCGTGGATTGTTGCAACATATAATATATAACTTCCTATCTCTACAAGAGAGTGAGGTAATGTCCACTTGCCGGGCCGATCAGTTACTAGGCTTGCCGCGTACCATATTTACGGCATGTGGCTAGTACTTTCAAACGCTTAACCACCGCTACCACACACTGCGGCCTTATCAAGTTCATCAACATAGACGGACTTCAACAAATCTGTCCATGATCCTTATAGTAATTGCAAGAAGGTAAACAATCAACTCCTATAAACTCGCGAGTGATAGGTAATCACTTGACTTTTACCGGTCCTATTAGCATAGCATCTAACTCGGACTCATAAACACTAGATATGAGTCCGAGTTAGATGCTATGCTAGATATTGACCCTACAGATACCTCTGCTGGCAAGCCCCGGTCCTAAGATTATGCAACTAGGGTTTTCAATCAACTCCAACAACTTAAATGCACAAGTAAATAATAACGATAAGTTGCATAATTTTGAAATAATAGGATTATGCTCCGGGGCTTGCCAGCAGAGGTATCTGTAGGGTCAATAATTTCTGGCTCTTCCGAACCAAAGTTCGAGGCTTCAGTTAAATCGACCACGTTGGCCTGAGCTTCAGAAGAAAAATCTCTGTCTGGCTCTTGGGTGAGCTCGTAGGTGCCGTCTGCTAGCGGGGTAACTTCTATATGAAATGCAAAAGTTGGAAATTAGTGAAGTGCTTGAGTATAGCTTTCCTTCACTAAAGAGTTGAAAACCAATAAAGTAAATATTAAGATAAATCTTAATAATTTTTATTTTACTGGGCAATTGTTTATAGAGTGGGAGTAAATATGGTGAAACTTCATAAAATAACATGGAAAAGGAATTTTTATTTCAATAAAATAATCCACAACAAATTATGTAAATAATTTCTTATAGACTCAAATTATAATATAGGAAGAAAATTTTGAAAGCATATGCTATAGCTCTCTCATGGGTTTAGAAATTTTTTTGGAAAGTTAGACATGCTTTGAGGAGCATATAGTTCAAAGCTCATAGGAAAAAAATATTTTGAACATTGGATACAATTCAAAAGGGCTATTAACTAATCCTATTTTTTTAGAATTAAATACACAAAGTTTCATCAAAACTTCATAACACCAAACTTGTAGATCTATTTACAAGGAACATAACAAAATTAATTTCATATTTTTCTGATTTTTCTATATTTTTCTAGGATTTATCAAAGCTCACTAGAAAAATAAATAAAAGGAACTGAGCTTTTTGCAGAAAGGACCTCGAAATGTTTTGAATGATTTGCAATCGGGTCCCTGGACCAAGAAAGAAGAAGCAGGGAAGGGGGCCGGCCAAATTTCGGCGAGGTGGCTCGCCGGCGGCGAGGGCCAGGGGGCCAGGGAGCTTCAGGAGGTCGTGGCGCACCTGCAGGATGACTTGGGTGTGACGCGGGGTGGCCGGAGGAGGTCGACGGCGATGAGCAGAATGCGGCGGCGGAGGCACACGACGGCGAAGGGGATCCGGTGACGGATTGGCAGAGGAAAGAGGCCGAGGAGCTCCACGGGGTGGAGGCAAAGCTTGCTAGAGGGTCGTGGAGGTTGGGGAAGGTCGGGAGCGGCGGGTTCGCGGTGGAGCAGAGCTCGCCGGGGAGGAAGATAGGTGGCGGCGGGTGTATGCCGGCGAGGGGGCTCATTTGGGCCTTTTATAGGTCTAATAGGGAGTGGATAAGCGAGAGGTGAAGCCTGGGAATGAACTTGGCAGGAGAGATGGGCGAAATCGGCCATGGCGGCGCTTACCCGCGGGCGGCCAGCGAGGTGTCGCGGGTGGGCGGCGTGGTGCGAGCGCGGATGGCCAGCAGGGGTGAGGGAAAAAGGCGGAGGGAGCTTGCTTGCGACGCGTGGAGGTAGCAAGGCGGTGCTTCGAGGCGGTGCGGCTACTCAGGGGCGGAAACAGCGGCGGCGCGCTTGTCGGAGATGAGAAACAGGGGCGGAGCTCGATAGCGCGGCGTGGCGAGGAAAGAGAGCGCCAGTAGAGGGATGGGGTGGGGCCAGGGAAGGCCGGGGAAGTCGGTTGTAAGCCAAACCGGCGGCGAGGGCGGCCGGTGGGCGGGGGATCCCGTGGCGGCGGCACCTGCACAGTTCCGGTAGGTCGGGAGGTTGAAGAAGAGTAGATAGGGACCATTTTGTAAATACAGAATAGTTCAAGGGTCTAACTGCAAACTAAAATTTTCCGTTGATTTAGGGCTCAAATGAAAAAGTGCCCAAAATGAAAGTTGTGCAGTTTTTCAAGATCTACAACTTTCATGTTGTGCAAATTTTCACTAGACCAAGGAATTTTGAAATATTTAGAAAAGTTTGGAAGAACTTGAATTAAATAAGGAAAATACCTTTTTGATAGCAAAATTCAATGAATTTAGGGCTTATTTGCAACAAAGCTGCCAAAGTAATGATTACTAGCATATTTGCAAGAAAGCCCTTCATAAATTTGAAAATACTTCCTATGTTAAAACTTTTTGTAAAAAGGGGCTAGTAATTTTGTATAATTACATATATGCCCTTAATTTGCATCGAAAATTTTTGACTATCACACAAGGGTAAGCACACAAAACTTAGGTTCTAATAGCTAGACACCTGAAGTGTCACAATCTGTACTGTCGATATTTACCTGCCACCCTTGTTCTTGCTGTTCTGTACTTGTGCTTATGCTTCAAATTCTGCGCATACTTTTTTCGCATGCCTATTGCTTGCACTGGCGTTCATTATTCCAACCACTGAAAATTATAACATCAAGGTCGGATCAGACTCGTGTACCCTCACGCCTCGTTGGCATGTTCATCACTTCATAGTTCATACGGCTTGCGTCCGGTATCGTCAGCCATTTCTCGTTGGCAAATGGCAATGCACCCCCCCCCCCCCCCCTCACTCCAGCTAAACTCTCCTGTAGACGGGGCAGCCAGTCAGTCAGCCATTGATGCTGTGACGCACACACCTTGTGATCCTCCGACGCAGCTCTTCCTGTAGCTGCTCAACCAATGGCGACGTGGGCAAGCGTCAGCCTCTTCCCTCGAGCTCCCTGTTGAACTGGAGGGGGAGAGAGAGAGAGAGAGAGAGAGAGAGAGAGAGAGAGAGCAACCGTTATTCGAGAAGTCGGCGATTTGGCCGGAACCCGTCGCCGTCTTATCGCGTTTAGTTGGGAGCCGCTGTTGCGTCCATGCATCACGGCGACCGGATCATGCAATGCAATAGTAGTCGAAAACGGGAGAACTGAAAAGCCTCCATCGAGGTAATCCTCTTGGCTGCTGTAGAACTGAAAACCGGATCATGCACGGGCGCCAACCGCCGCAGCAGACCGCGCAGCCGACTGTAGAAGAAAGCGACCACGGTATGGGTGGGACAGGGATGCGATGCTACTGCGAACTCATCTTCGTGACCCGCGACCAAAAATCCGCCTCCCAACCATGCATATTAATGTTGCAAAATCGCAGAGTAAAGCATGCATTTAGCGCACGGCCTCCTCATCAAAAGACATAGTATCCGGTTAAGTGGAGCTATAAACGCTTAATTGCTACTAATTGCACACGTGGGTAAGTAGCTGCGCTATTCTCATTACTCTGTAGCCGGAGATAGCATAGCAGTAGCACTGATTATACATGGCCGGCTATTTTATATTTTTGCACCACTTTAGAGCAAGTATTATAATATGCTATAAAAAAGCTACATACTAATATGGAGGAGAGAGTAGATGAGAGAGAAGAATTGAGCTGCAAACTTGCAGCCAGTTTCGACATAATAATCAAAAAAATCTTATGAGAGAGACAAATAAATTTTATATTAATGATGAAGGACTAACTACTATACGAATGAGCTGAGAGATAGACTGCAAAGATTTTTATAGCCAGCCGCTGAGTGTATTATTAACCTTGCTCCTATCTGCGTCTGTGGAATTCTTCTCCCTCGCACAGGCGTAAAGCGTGTCTGGAGAAAATACAGCAAGGAGGATCCGCGAAGCATACCCGGCCGGAAACTGCACCTCTGCACTGGCACCACGCCCCCATCTTTTTGCAGAAAAGGGTGCCGGCCGGTCGACCTGAATCGCGCGTCGTGGCCTCTCTCCGGGGAAGTTGGGCGGCGCGTCGCCGGAACCAGCGGGTGATCGTCGGCGAGCCCACCCCGGCCGGCACCACCTGTCCCAGCGTGCGAGCGGTGAGGCAGCGACCTGTGTCATCACGCTGCCTCACCAATCCCGTCGCCCAACGCCCCAACTGTATTTTCCTTCCGCATTCAATTTCTCCCTTCCCTTTTCTCCTCCGTGGCGTCCTCGACGTCCTCCATGGCCATCATGAAACTTTAGCGACCTCTGCCTTTGCTCTGCTGTCAAAATCAAACGGCAGAAGACCTTTTTCCGGCGTTGCCCTTCGTGCGAACATACCCCTAGTACGTAGTGTATATGCTACTGATGTGGTGCTCGTGTGTACAGTGTACTAGTAGTAGATTACTATAGGCTTTACGGTTCAGAACACCCTTGTCTACCTTCATAAACACTCAAGCTGAGGCTACACGTTTTGCTAATTCGACTCCTAATCTGAGTCTGAAGTTTGTAGGTTAGACCAACTGCACAGCTACTCCAATCGTATAAGGGGAATGAAACACGAGCACTACCACGGTCCACGGGTACAGTGGTGCACTGTGCATCCTTCATTGCGTATCTGTACATGTGCTTCCATCAATTTTCTGGTGTGTTTCTGAGCAGTGCCTGCAATCATTCGTTGACGACGATCAGCAACTTTGTTCTTTCTTTGTTTATATATTTATAAGAAAAAATGAAAGGGTGTAATAAGCTGTCAAAGTAAAGCGGCAGCAGTTATTTGACAAATATTATCCAATTATAGACTAATTAGACTTAAAAAATTCATCTCATATTAATCAGTTAGACTGTGTAATTAGTTATTTTTTAACTATATTTAATTCTCAATGTATATGTCCGAACATTCGATGTGACGGGTACTGTAAAAACCTTTTAGGAACTAAACAGGTTGTGCCCTGGACAATCAAAATTCAGCCAAATCCACTCCTACACCCACTTGTTGCCCACGCAGCCAAGCAGCCGTGGCCAGCAGACGCCCTGACCCTACCCGAGTCATACCTGTCGCCTCCTCCGATCGCCATTAACGAGTCGGTTGCTCTGCTCCACTAGAAATGCTGGCAAGTTCACCGCTCCAGCAGCCGACGGCCTGACTACCGCGGGCGAGCACGGCAGCTAAGCAGGCTAGCACGCACCAAACGAAGGCCCTTTCAAAATCTTTTAAAGCCCCACCAGCAGGCTCAGAGACCCGCCATCACTCCCGGACGCGAGGGCAGCGCGGCACAGTGGGGGACCCCTCCACGCCGCGATCTCCTGCCTGGTCGATCGAGCAGGGCGGGCGCGGCGCGGCCCGGGACGACGCGAGCATGAGCTCGCCGGCGAACGGCGCCGCCCAGGAGGGCGGCGGCGGCGGGAAGAAGAAGGAGGCGGAGGAGGCGGCCAAGGTGCCGTTCCTGAAGCTGTTCTCGTTCGCGGACCGGTGGGACTGCGTGCTGATGGCCGTGGGGTCGCTGGGCGCCTGCGCGCACGGCGCCTCCGTGCCCGTCTTCTTCATCTTCTTCGGCAAGCTCATCAACATCATCGGCCTCGCCTACCTCTTCCCCACCACCGTCTCCGGCCGCGTCGCCAAGGTAATCGACCGCGCTCTCGTCCAGGACGGCGCGCGCACGCGCATCTCCGGCCGTTCCGGAGATCTCAGCCTCAGCTCACACCGCCTCGGCGTCGTGTGCATGAGCACTAGCTAGCTAGTAGCTGGCAGCAACCAACAACGACGTGGGCTGATTTTTTTTTTGTTCTGTTTCGCGTGCACAGTACTCGCTGGACTTCGTCTACCTCGGCATCGTCATCCTCTTCTCGTCGTGGACCGGTGCGTGCAACGAGCCACCCCGCCCGCTGCTCCGCTCCCATGGCAATGCGACCACCAGCAGCAGAGCAAGCAGCTAAAGATAATGACACGCATGCGTCGTGTGGTGTTACATGCAGAGGTGGCGTGCTGGATGCACACGGGCGAGCGGCAGGCGGCGAAGATGCGGCTGGCCTACCTGCGCGCGATGCTGGACCAGGACATCGCCGTCTTCGACACCGAGGCGTCCACCGGCGAGGTCATCAACGCCATCACCAGCGACATCCTCGTCGTCCAGGACGCCATCTCCGAGAAGGTACGCGCCCTTTACCTTACCTTCGCGCGTTGCCATTCTCGCCGCGGCCGACCGGCGGCGCTCAGCTCAGGCGGAATTAACGGCCGGGCAGCGGGCGCCCGGCGCGCTGATCCGATCGGGGGGGGGGGGGGGGGGGGGGGGGCAGCCGAGGGGCCGGCGCGGAGTTACGAGGGAGGGTTTGGTGAGGGGCATTCATGGCGTGCGCGGGGGCAGCAGTACGCCGCAGGAAGCAGTTGCTGTTCTCGAGCTGTTTGAAATTCATTTCTGCGGGAACAGGACGATTTTACTGGCAGTTTAAAATCGAACCAGGTGGATTTCTTCACCCCGGTGGATCGAGTGTAGGTTTGGTACCTTGAATTCGTGGGTTCGTGTAGCACGTGAAAAATAACGTTTATTTAAGTTCGTTCACGCATATATTTGAATTGGTGTGCATGTTTTCTAATAAAAAGTAGTACAATTCAGTCACCGATAAATTGAGCTTTGTTTCGGGGCATATATATAGGTGTGGTTTCGTTTCAGGGACTTTTTTTAAGTCCCTGAAACTTTTTAGTATTTAGAAGTATTAAATAAAAGTTAATTATAAAACTAACTAGAGAACTCTGGGGCTAAATTGCGAGACGAATCTAATGAGTTATATTAATCTATAATTAGCGGATGGTTACTGTAGCATCACTGTAGCAAATTATGAATTAATTAGGCTCATTAGATTCGTCTCGCGAATTAGCACTCAGCTGTCAAAAAATATTTATAAACAGATTTTATTTAATACTATAAAATAGTAAGATTCCTTTTGATGTGATAGGGACTTTTGAAAAAAAGTTTGGAACCAAACAGGGCCATAGTTGCCTTATAGTGAATTATTTTTTTAAGAATACGAATGAGTTCCGACCTTTGATCACACACAAGCCATAGTGAATTATAATTCTTCTACTATGAAGTAGCCTTCTCCGTGATACTACTCCTATCCATACGACCATACCAACCATCGCGTCCATGTGCTCATTTTTCCGAAAAATCAACCGCCGGTGTTTAAAAACTTTTCCATTTTTAAGTAGCAAGCGAGCATTAATGACCGCATCTCCCCTCAAGATTGGCATAACGCACAATCAATGGCTATCATCATGATGCACCGTCTGTTTGGATGGATCGTGTGCACCGATCCTGTTGCACATTGTTCCCATACCATATATGTGGCTCAAGGAGTCAAGGGCCATCTATCCTAGCACAGCTCATATATGCCGATCATGAACATGTGGTACATTCCAACAGTCCTCCAAAACTCTTTTTTTTTTTCTCTGCGAAAGAACAGCCCTCCATAACATGGGTTATACCTATTACTTTCACAAGATTCTTGGTCCACCAAATTGAGTTTGAAGGGAGTCAGGGCTTGTTTAGGTAAAAATGTTATATGTAGATTGGAGTGGAATGAACTAAGGCCTCTACCAGCTAGTTCGATGTGTCTGTTTTTGGCTTATTTTGGATTAAGCCAGCTTATTCTCTCCCACATAATACTACTGAATCAGCCGAAATCGGACTACTGAAAATTATCTCGGCATAAATAAAATTAGTACATTCAGCAGTTTTTTTTGCCTTGTTGAAAATGCTTGCCCATCCTGCTTTTAAAATCGGTAACCGTTCTCAGCAGTGGCAGTACGGAAAGCTTCTAAACGTCTCGGCGCATGTCAAGGGTGGGTCCCAGGCTCCTAGCAAAGTCAGTCACCCTTTAATTTTTCACACGTGGAATCTGCCCCCTACTGGTTACACGACCAGCGGGCCTCTGTTTTACATGACCAGCGGCCCATAAATTCGGCGTACCCGGCTGCCCACCGTCAGATCTTGGTCGTTCGACTTCTTGGCATTGACTGTTGAGCTAGAGCCCTATTCGATCGGTTTGTTTCAGTGACCTCCAATTTACAAATGGGAGCCCCCTACATTGGAAACCACTAGGTGAACAGTAGCGTAATTCATGACACTAGCAGTCCATACTTTGTACGTACTAGTTTGTACACAAATCAGTGCGCTGCAAAAACTTCAGATAAACTTGTAGGCGTCACACCGCACACGTGCCCGGCTCTTCATTAGACTGACGGGCGCTGTCCCTTCCCATGCCGGTTAGGTGTCGACTTGCGATCCTCTTGCGTTACTTGGTTCTATCTTGCGTGCCTCCCAGTCCCAGCGTTCACGCCCAAGCCATGGCCCAATCTATATAAAGCAATGATTCTTCAGCTCCCAACTCCTTCAATTCGCAGACCTTTCATGGTTTTTTTTTTGCGATCAGAACTTTCATGATTTGACACCCTAACCCACATGTTAATGATGTAGATTGATCCTACGTGTTATTGCGGTACGGGTGTCAAATTATGAACGGCTCACGGATTTGGACACAAATTCCGAACCCTTTGATCTCGCTACTAGCTGCATCGTCAGTTATGGGCCGCCGCCCTAGGTGGTTGCCGATCGCCAATCCGGGATTCCTTCCCTTCCCAAATGGCCGGGGACAGCCTCGCTTTACTTGCTGCCGGCAGGGGTCACTCTGTTCTCCATTCCGGACGCGGATCGCGTGGCGTCCAGATCTGTGCCGCCGGCTGCGTCCCTTGCTCGGGTCGGGTACGCCCCCGCTCAAGTCAGCTGAGCAATTTTTTTTTTTTGAGCATCAGTCAGCTGAGCAATTGAGCATAACTGGTGGCAGCGACCGAGGTCTCGTGCCTCCACGGGGTTGGTTGCTCCAAATCGTAAAAGCTCTTCTGGTTCTGCCATGCTGGGTACTAGTAGTACAACAAAGGCAACCAACTGGTACGGCTATGGTTTTCACAACTTTGGAGTTGGAACTTGGAAGTTTTTACAGCTGTTTGGATAGAAAAAAAAAGATCAGCATGTACGCTTTCCAGTAAAATTTATTGTACCATGACTTTTTGTCGACGTCGAAATAAAGTTTTTTTTTCCTGTTGGAGGAAAACAAGCGGTTGATGTACAATTTCTACTCTGGCTTCAACGGGCCTCGCCTGGCCCATAGTTAACTTCAATCCGGCCCACATAACTTGAGCCCGCTATTTCGGCTAGTCAGTTTCTCGTCAAAGAAAGAACAAACGATTGCAGAGCGCCGCCGCGCCGGCGAGCTCACGCATGCCGTACCTGAGTTTAAGAGTACTCTGAGTTTAATTGTGTTCAAAAACTAATGGATGTTGTTGGCATGGTGGCATCGCGTCTCGCTGCAGGTGGGCAACTTCATGCACTACATCAGCCGGTTCGTGGCCGGCTTCGCCATCGGCTTCTCGCAGGTGTGGCAGATCAGCCTCGTGACGCTCGCCATCGTCCCGCTCATCGCCATCGCCGGCGGCACCTACGCCTACGTCACCATCGGCCTCATGGCCCGCGTCCGCAAGTCCTACGTAAAGGCCGGCGAGATCGCCGAGGAGGTGATCGGCAACGTGCGCACGGTGCAGGCGTTCGTCGGCGAGGAGAAGGCAGTGAGGTCCTACCGGGAGGCGCTGCTGCGGACGTACAAGTACGGCAAGAGGGGCGGCCTCGCCAAGGGCCTCGGCCTCGGCTCCATGCACTCTGTGCTCTTCCTCTCCTGGGCGCTGCTCATCTGGTTCACCAGCGTCGTCGTCCACAAGCGCATCTCCAACGGCGGCGAGTCCTTCACCACCATGCTTAACGTCGTCATCGCCGGCCTGTGAGCGCACGAATCTTGAGTCCATGTGTTCGTCGTGCCGGTCGCCGTCGGCAAGCAATTACTTAATTGGGAACTCGAATGATGCGCGTGCGTGCGAATGAATGGCAGGTCGCTCGGCCAGGCGGCGCCGAACATTTCGACGTTCCTGCGGGCGAGGACGGCGGCGTACCCCATCTTCCAGATGATCGAGAGGAGCTCCGTGAACAAGTCGAGCTCCAAGACCGGCCGCACTCTGCCGGCGGTCGACGGGCACATCCAGTTCCGCAACGTGCACTTCAGCTACCCGTCGCGGCCGGACGTCGTCATCCTCAACCGGTTCAGCCTGGACTTCCCGGCCGGCAAGATCGTCGCCCTCGTCGGCGGCAGCGGGTCCGGCAAGAGCACCGTGGTCTCGCTCATCGAGCGCTTCTACGAGCCGCTGTCCGGCTCGATCCTGCTGGACGGGCACGACATCAGGGAGCTCGACGTCAAGTGGCTGCGCCGGCAGGTCGGGCTGGTGAACCAGGAGCCGGCCCTGTTCGCGACGAGCATCCGGGAGAACATCCTCTACGGCAAGGAGGACGCCACCATGGAGGAGATCGACCACGCGGCGAGGCTGTCGGAGGCCATCACGTTCATCAACCACCTCCCCGGCCGGTACGAGACGCAGGTCGGCGAGCGCGGGATCCAGCTCTCCGGCGGGCAGAAGCAGCGCATCGCCATCTCGAGGGCCATCCTGAAGAACCCGTCGGTGCTGCTGCTCGACGAGGCGACCAGCGCGCTGGACGCCGAGTCCGAGAAGAGCGTCCAGGAGGCGCTGGACCGCGTCATGGTCGGCCGCACCACCGTGGTGATTGCGCACCGCCTGTCCACCATCCGGAACGCCGACACGATCGCCGTCGTGGACGGTGGCCGGATCGTCGAGACGGGCACGCACGAGCAGCTCATGGCGAACCCGTGCGGCGCCTACTCCTCGCTGATCCAGCTGCAGGAGGCTGCCCAGCTTCAGCAGAAGCCGTCTTTGTCTGACAGCGCAAGCATCACCAGGCCACTAAGGTATCACTCTGCTCTCCACTGGATGGATCGTCAAATGGCGAACACTGTCCAAGATTTCAAATGTGTCATTGTGATCTGATGAACTGAGCTTGTTTTTTCGTAGTTTCAAGTATTCGAGGGAGTTGTCCGGGAGGACGAGCATGGGTGCCAGCTTCCGTTCCGACAAGGACTCCATCAGCCGGTACGGCGCCGCCGAGGCGCACGAGGAAGCCCGGAAGGGGAAGCCCGTGTCCATGGCGAAGCTCTACTCCATGGTGCGGCCGGACTGGTTCTTCGGCGTGTCGGGCACCCTCAGCGCCTTCGTGGCGGGCTCCCAGATGCCGCTCTTCGCGCTAGGCGTCACGCAGGCGCTGGTGTCCTACTACATGGGGTGGGAGACCACCAAGCGGGAGGTCCGCAAGATCTCCGTGCTCTTCTGCTGCGGCGCTGTGCTCACGCTGGTGTTCCACGTCGTCGAGCACCTCAGCTTCGGCATCATGGGCGAGCGGCTCACGCTGCGGGTCCGGGAGAGGATGTTCTCGGCGATCCTGCGGAACGAGATCGCGTGGTTCGACGACACCAGCAGCACCAGCGCGATGCTGTCGTCGCGGCTCGAGGCGGACGCCACGCTCGTGCGCACCATCGTCGTCGACCGCTCCACCATCCTGCTGCAGAACGTCGGCATGATCGTGACCTCGCTCGTCATCGCCTTCATACTCAACTGGAGGATCACGCTGGTCGTGCTCGCAACCTACCCCCTCATGGTCAGCGGCCACATCAGCGAGGTGAATTAACAAAGCAACGTCTCCTGCTCACCCTGTTATCAGTAGCAAATTGACAAGTCGATCATTGTTTTTCTCCTCAAATTCACGATCTCCTGTTGTGCTTGTTCTGTTCTGAAACAGAAAATGTTCATGAAAGGTTACGGCGGAAACCTCGGCAAGTCGTATCTGAAGGCCAACATGCTCGCGGCGGAGGCGGTGAGCAACATCCGGACGGTGGCAGCCTTCTGCTCGGAGGAGAAGGTGATAAAGCTCTACGCGGACGAGTTGAAGGAGCCATCGAAGAGGTCCTTCCGGCGAGGCCAGGGCGCCGGCCTGTTCTATGGAGTTTCTCAGTTCTTCCTCTTCTCTTCATACGCACTGGCTTTATGGTAATTGCCACTTCTTATGCACACTGGATTCAATACTTTTACTACCTTTTAGTTGAAAAGTAAAATAAAATGTTACAAATTTCAGGTATGGTTCGCATCTGATGAGCAAGGAGCTGGCCACCTTCAAGTCCGTGATGAAGTCCTTCATGGTGCTCATAGTGACGGCGCTGGCCATGGGTGAGACGCTGGCGATGGCGCCGGACATCATCAAGGGGAACCAGATGGTGTCCTCGGTGTTCGATATCCTGGACCGCAAGACCGACGTCCAGATCGACGCCGGCGAGGACATCAAGAGGGTCGAGGGGCTGATCGAGCTGCGCGGCGTCGAGTTCCGGTACCCATCGAGGCCCGACGTGACCGTGTTCAAGGGCCTCGACCTCCTGATGAAGGCCGGCAGGAGCATGGCGCTCGTCGGAATGAGCGGCTCCGGCAAGAGCACCGTGCTGTCGCTCATCCTCCGGTTCTACGACCCGGTCGCCGGAAGAATCTTGATCGACGGTACCTCTTGCTCAAAGACGACAATAGCGCCAATTTTTTTTTTGTTCCAGATAAATTCTTCTACTAAGGGCAAATGTACGCTGATCCAATCAATTCGCAGGGAAGGACATCAGGAAGCTCAAGCTGAAGTCGCTGAGGAAGCACATCGGCCTGGTCCAGCAAGAGCCGGCGCTGTTCGCGACGACGATCTACGACAACATCCTGTACGGCAAGGACGGGGCGACGGAGGCCGAGGTGATCGAGGCGGCGACGCTGGCGAACGCGCACGCGTTCATCAGCTCGCTGCCGGAGGGGTACCAGACCAAGGTCGGGGAGCGCGGCGTGCAGCTGTCCGGCGGGCAGAAGCAGCGCATCGCGATCGCGCGCGCCATCGTCAAGGACCCGGCCATCCTGCTCCTGGACGAGGCGACGAGCGCGCTGGACGTGGAGTCGGAGCGCGTCGTGCAGCAGGCGCTGGACCGGGTGATGAGGAGCCGGACCACCGTCATGGTGGCGCACCGGCTGTCGACGATCAAGAACGCCGACGTCATCTCGGTGCTGCAGGACGGCAAGATCGTCGAGCAGGGGGCGCACCAGCAGCTGATCGAGAACAGGAACGGCGCCTACCACAAGCTCGTCAGCTTGCAGCAGCAGCAGCAAGAGGTGCAGAGGCAGCAGAGCTCATGAGAAATTTGAATAAAATCGTGCGCCCGTGCTGTATCTTGATGTGGCTGTGTGTTCTTGGTCTGCTGCAAGAGATTTGTGCTGGTAATCTTTTATCTGAAAACGAGTGTTCAGAATTACATACAGGATAAAGTATTGTCGATTTGTTATTCCTTTGTACTAAATTATAACTGAACTTCAGGGGTTGGGTTCGTTTGTATCGGACTCCATGATAAACATGTACATATTCTTGCAATGTGCCTCATGGATGCTTTGATGCTTCATGTACATATGCTTGATGGACATAATATACATGTAAAAATAAGACAATGTATGTAGGGCATCATTTTCTTCCATGAGTGTGCCTGAACATAAAACACACCAAAATAAGAATACATCTTCTTGCATACTGACACTTCTATTTGGTCTCGTAATATACATTAGACTAACGAATGCACATTTTTTGAACATTACGAGTGTGTTTAGTTGGTGAAAAAAGTTTGGGTTTTGGTACTGTGGCATATTTTGTTGTTACTTGATAAATAATGTCCAATTATGAATTAATTAAGTTTAAAAGATTCATCTCATACTAATCAGTTAGACTGAGTAATTGATTATTTTTTCAATTATATTTAATGCTCCATGCATGTGTCCGAAGATTCGATATGACGGGTACTGTAGGAAATTTTTTGAGAACTAAACATGGCCTATGATATTCAGGGCACTAATTTAAGAAATGGAATTAAACTATAACATTATGAAGCTTTTTTCTTAGAATTAGTAATTGAATCATAAGCATATACTTTCTTTATATAATGATGAAAAAGAGCAATATAAAAGGCTCGACGTGTTTCTACCAATTCATCATCACATCATGCATGACTCTACACATCATCATAGGATATAAACCCCGATCTGGCTCAATCTCACCGTCGCCACATACCTTGCCTTGGCATATCCTGCCTCCATTTCAGGTGTCAGGTGTGAGTGTGAGGGTGACAGATATCCTACGCAGCCCTGAGAGCCTGTCGCGCAGAACAGGAAGCGAGCCGCACCTGACATGGGTTGATGGAATTCCAAAACCCAACCAAAACCTGACAGGAAGCGGGCCACACCGGCCTTTCCCTTGTCCAGTAGTAGTGGCGAAGAAAAAGAACTCAAAAACATGTTGCCAAATCCGCAGAGGACGGATGGACCTCAGGCCAACGTGTCATGGTCCAATACTGCGGGTCCACCCACGCCCGTTGCAGAGGATGCTCTTTTTTCTTGCAGCCTTACTGATGAGAATTGAGTGAGATCGTGGCATCAGGTTCGGTTAAAACTCTCTCTTTTGCAACGGGTGGTGAAGCCATGAAGGCCTTTGTCTTTGACCAATGAAAAATGGAGTTTCCTTCTATCTGTGACGTGTGCAGTGTGCTCAGCGTTGCCTCGTTTAGGTCTGAAAAAACGTGGGACTTGACGGATCATCATCGATCGAGGAATCCTCCTATTTCGAGCGCATGACATTTGTTGCCTGCAGCTTTGGTTGGCCCCGGAGCACCGAAAGAACTACCTATCTGCGTGTCCACGAAACAACTTTGGTATCCCGTATCAGCATTTTCGTTGTGACCCACCCAACATGGTAGCTGTGGCCTGTGGGCACAAGAAAGACCCACGCAAGCATATCCAGGCCGCAGATCGTAACCAGCCGGCAGCATCAGCATACGCAGAGCAGTGGTTTAGGCGCCATCCCAGCACTGAAGCACTCAACAAAAAGTCTGCCTTTCTTTGACAACTCACCTGCTGGACCTCATTTTGGGTGGCCTTTTACCAAGCACTTAGGCCACTAATCTAAGGACACGCTCAAGCTCCCAAGGGAAAAACACTTCGAGCTTTGGAACCTGCCTCTAGGGAATCAGTATTTGTATTTGTACTAGGTGAGAGAAGAAAATGAGATTTGGCTCAGTTACCTAAAAAGAAAATTCGACTAACCTATGACCATGTGACATTGCAAATAAAAAGAAATAGACTCATAATAAATTCAACAATCCAAACAAAAAAAACTAGGTAGTGGAGTACACATCCACAACTCCCACCTTGAGCTTTGAGACGGGGAATTCTCCCTTTTAAAACCTTAATAAACTACAAATGTATCGAATCTATATCTATATCTATATCTATTATTAAAAGCAAGTGATAGTTTCTTGGTCCATCAGTCGGAATCCTAATCGGAGTACGGACAATCATACGAATCCTGATCGGAACCCGGATAAATTAATTGGAATCCCAGTCGGAATATGGACAATCAATATCTCGCACAATCACAATGTGTCATGTACATAAAGTGAATGAATAAAGCTGATGGTTTTATGTTGGTCATTATATTACCCGCAACAACGCACATACACTATGCTATAAGATATTCAAAAAAGAAAATGTAAAAAAAAAACAGGCTAAGCTACAAGGATGAGCTTCAATTCAAAATAAAACGGAATAGTTAAGACCCAAAAATAAATTTAGTTCCAAAAGGAGAAAAAATACTGAAACATAGCCGCATAGCAGTACCTGATTCTGCCAAAATACAAGAAACTCTGTCTAAAAAATCATAAAAACAGGAGGAGAGAATATTCCAACATCTCTCCGTTTCCTAAAAGCGACCAGACAGGAAAGAGGAGAAGCGTAACCGAAGTCCAATAGAAGGCTACGGCGCTCTCCATTGTCGCCCGTCTTCCTTTTCCTCTCCTCCTCTAGTCTCTCGTTCCCCGCACGAGTCACGACCTCGCCCAAACGGCCAACCCGCCGAAGAGTTTGCTGGTGGAAGAGGGGAGGAGGAAGAGGACGAGATGGCGAGGGAGGACAGGTTCCCGGTGTGGGAGGCGGCGCTGCTCGCCGCCGTGGCCGCCGTCTTCGCCGCGGCGCTGGCCGGCGTCTACATCTCCATGCCCCACTCTGACTACAGCTTCCTCAAGCTGCCCCGCAACCTTCAAGAGCTCCAAGTCCTCACGTAATCCAATCCTCTCCGTCTCCACTTGTTCTAATTTCGTGCTCCAACCTCCAAGCCAATCTTTTTCCTCTTTTTTTTTAAAAAAACATTTTTTTCTTGTTGTTTTTATAGTTGGCAGGTAAACAGGGTGATAAATCTCGGTTGTCTGGTTCTAACTAAAGCTCTAGTTCACTGTTTTTTTCATTAAATATCATACCTGCCTTTGTTTTTTCATAAAAGTAATTTTGAAGCTGTTCTCTTGTTGTTAGATTTGGGTCAAAATTACTTACTTCTGCTTCTGATATGGTCCTTCTTGTGTTCTGCGGTTGCTTATGTGAATTTCTGCGGACATGGAGATGATATTTCCTTGATGGGAAGAGGATCTCAGTGGTTCTGTTGAACGAATTTCCTTTGTGTTGTGGCAAAAATAATCCTCGTTTGCAGGTGGGCGATGAAGCAACGATCTACAGATATTTGATTTAAAATTAGCCAAGCTCGGAACTTGCAGGAGTATTTCAATTGTACTTTTATGCCCCTGGATTTTTGTCATGTTTGATATAGTCAATTAAATATTTAGCAATGCAGTATGCAGAACATGAACATGTGTAACATGGTTATCCAAATCCAAGGAAGTTAGGTTCATGCACTTTCTGCGTGTGGTCCCTAAATTCATTGAGAAAAGTAATTAATCCCGTAGTTTTCGGAGTCGGTGGAGTATATAATCCCTTCTTTTCGATGTTACCTTTCTGACCAGCTGTAACTGTCGTACGTTTTGGACCTGGGAGCTCAGAGCGTGTTTTGTGAGATGTGCCTTTTGTTCAGTTTTTATACTATTAGATTAGACAGATAAAAGATTCGCTGTAAACTTTTTTTTGGGGGGGGGGGGGAGAAGATTCGCTGTAACCTTGTGTACACACGTGAGTACTGGTTCAGCGTCCTCATTTGTAAGTTAACAAATACTGAATTGCAGATATTTGTAAGCTGAGCAGTAAATTTATAGTACAGCTTTGTTCTGTTTTTGGAAGTTCTGCAGTAAATTTACTGTACAACTTTTATTCAAGAAGATATCATCTGCAACTTAGTATAGCGTTCGTTATTCAGTTTGACTTCAGTTGCCACTATGTTATTGTAGGATGGATGGATGTTCAATTACAATATTTCTAACTGTGGAATGCCTAACTTGCAGCAACCATTTGGAGGGCTACACCAGTGACTACACCATCCAGGTGTTGGTGGGCTACTGCGCTGTGTACATCTTCATGCAGACGTTCATGATCCCAGGGACTATTTTCATGTCCCTGCTTGCCGGAGCCCTCTTCGGGCAGCTCGGTGGTCTGGCCCTGGTGATCTTTGCTGCCACTGCCGGCGCTTCTTCCTGCTACTTCCTGTCCAAGCTGGTCGGCAAACCACTGGTCTTCTCGTTGTGGCCGGACAAGCTCATGTTCTTCCAAAAGCAGGTAACAGTAGGATCTGCATTGTTTGTTGACATTCAGTTATGAGCTTATGATAATGCTCAGACATTCCATGCTGTCTCATGCTCAATTTACTGCCAATGTGCCAATAGCAGTGCTACTTCTTTTACTAGGGGTCTGTTGTCACTCCATGTTATAGGGATATTAAGTCACTGCAGAAGTTACAATGTTAATGCACACAACTGGAGGGAGTAACTGATGTTATTTACTTCTTTTCAGGTTGCAAAAAGGAGAAAGAAGTTGCTGAATTACATGCTGTTCCTGAGAGTCACTCCAACACTTCCGAATACTTTCATCAATTTTGCTTCACCTATAGTGGGTGTGCCCTACCATATCTTCTTCTTAGCGACGGCCATTGGCCTTATCCCAGCTGCCTTTGTGACTGTCAGGGTACAGCATTTCCTCATTTACATGTCGAAAGAATTACTGTACTAGTGCCCTCAAGTGCAATCTTGACATGCGCTAACTGGTTATCCTAACCTTCTTTATTTTCTGAATTTCAGGCAGGAATTGCTTTGAGTGACCTGAGATCGCTGAACGACCTATACGATCCGAAGTCGATTGCGGTGCTGTTCCTGATCGGGCTTGTTTCGGTGACGCCAACATTGCTGGGCAAGGACGAGACGCAAAGCAAAGCACCAGCAGACATTGCAGCTTGCACCAACTGATCGCTTGCACGCCACCCCAGCGTCCTCCTTCCCTGTACATACTGAAGCTCAGCGCCTGGTGGTGGCTCCATGACTTCGGACCAAATGGAACCTGTCGCCTGCCACGAACATGGCGAGGGTCCCAGCCTGTCTCCACTTGTTGGAAAACTTTTGTGCTGATATTGTGAAAGGGATGCACCATATCATGGTCGCCTCATGCTGAATCTTGCAAGCGAAACGGACATCGGAGCAGACTGCTTTCGATTCTTGTGTTTAACTGATTCACTGATTATTGTATCTTTGCACAACGTTAACCAGATTCAATCAATACAGCTGATTCAGTGATTCGTGAACATCTACCGTGTTTATCCGGTGCGTTGCGTGTGGTCTGTGGAGATGTTGCGTTTGTTCTTGTTCGGACGCGCCAGGAGATGCAAATGGGCTGTCATTCTCCATCTTTGCTTTTATTTCAGACATACGTGATCATTCATAGCTATTCGGGGGGAAGCATTAGTTTTGTGTTGACGATAGTGCTTTTGGTTGGTAATGCATATGAATGTGCCAGCTTTTCTCTTTGTTGGGTCCTCTTCAGCCGTGCGATGGAACCACACACATCCCCGGCAACTTGTTGCTGGCGCTGCAAAGGTGCTGACGAGGCGTCCATGTTAGTGTCCTCGCAGTGGAGGTTGGTTTGGTGGCTGAGCGCCGCTTGTCGCCGTGCTCAGGTGAGCACGGCCACAGGGTGTATGTATCAAGGGTTGATGTTACTTTTTTTTAAAAAAAATCAAGGGTTGATGTCAGGGTCTGGTCCACGATTTTGCACGTTGACGTGTCGGCTAGCTCCTGTCGAGTGAACTTTTGAGCTTTCCTCACGAATAGCGCATCAGCAAGCACCTCCACCCGGTTTCCGCCCACGGAGGCCCAACAGAGTGCTTGGGCCCGTCAAGTACTAGTCGACTTGCGCCGACATCCTCCACAAGAAAAAAAAACAGTGGGCTGTTGCTTTAACGGGCCCCAAGTCTTTATTTGGTCGGGCCCATGAACTGTCGCACGTCCGCAACACACGGCCTGCACCGCACCGCGCGCAACAGTGCGGCCCGTTTCTGCAACAGAACGAAAACCCAACGGATAACCGCCGTCAATCCTATATATCTTACGGAAGATTTTTTCTTTTCCACCTTCCAGTATTTGAAATTCGTGCAATCATCTACCGCCATTGAATCAACACACTCAACCCTAACCCTCACCCCTCTCTCTCACCCGTGATCCCTCTCGTGCCCATGTCGCCACCCATGCGGACAAGCGCCGCCGCTGCGGGGGGGCACCACGCCGGCCCTTCCCTGTCCCGCCGCCGCCTCCACCACTGCTGCTCGTCGCGCGCCGCCCCTGTGCCTCTGTGACCGTGGCCCTGCGCGGCCACCGCTCCGGGCGCCCGCCCCTGCCCCCGCGCCGCCGGCCGCCGTGGTCTGCCGGTGCCGCACAGCCGCCGCTCAGCTGCGCCAGCCTACCCGCGCGGGAGCTCCGCCGCCGGCGTCGAAGAGGAAGGGGGTGCTCGCTCAAAAAAAATATTGAAATGTTGAAGTATGTTTGATAAATGTTTAATCTGTTATGTCAAAATATTGAAATAGTTTGTAAAAAATGTTGAATCCATTATGTCAAAATATTGAAATATTTTTTTAAAAATATTAAATCTAATTTGGGTCTGGTGGGCTTTATAGATACATAGGTTATTTATCTTCCACAAGTTATAGCTATATAGAGATCCCCGATAACCGTCACCTCCCCGCCGCGGCGCACGCGGCCTCGCCGTCCGCCGCGGAGGCGGGAAGGAATCGCGGTGCGGAGGTCTCCCCCGGCCACGATCCCCACGCAGGGGCGCCAAGTTTCTGCGCAGAACCACCAATCCACCGTGCTGGTGGCGGCTTTCTCCTGCAGCGCCGTGCGGGGATTCCGCCGGGACGTGGAGCTGCCGTCCGTCCGGCCGCGCGCGCCGCACCTCGCGTCGGTGCCCGAGCCGAGCTGTCTCGCCACCTGCCGCTTCCTTGCGGGGACGGCGATTCCCCTCCCAGGAGGTCACGGCATGTATGGGAGGGTCCTCGCGTATCCTTGTGATCGAGCAGATGAGTATTGGAGCGGTCGCTTGGCCTGGCGAATTCTTTACTCCCCACACGTGCGTACGCGATGGCTGTTCTTGGCTTCACGGCCTTGTCGTCCGTCGTTGCCAGGAGTACCTCTATCCCTGCGCAGTGCTGATTCGCTGTCACATTAGCTATCTCTGCACGACTGCGCATTCAGCTGGAAGAACGTCGTGGCCTGGCCCCGGATTTCCTGGTAAGACCCAAAAGCAAGTAACCCTATTTGTCGAGGCATTTTTAACAGCGTCCCAGATCTCCAATTTCTGTGGGCAGTGCAGTGTTCTTCCCCCCTGGCATTGACTAGAGTCTCGAGGGGTGATCGTCTCTTCAGGGAGAGCGATCATGTCGCAACCAGGGTTAACCCGGTCAAACCGGTCCGGTCCGGTTCCGGTTTGGGCCGGTACCAAACCGGTCCAAATTCAAAATTCAAATTTGAATTAAAAAAAAACGAAAATTTTCAAAAAATTCCTAAAAATACTTTAAGGTGTGACGAATCTAATGGTGTCAAATTTTCTCAAAAATTCATTCGTTTAACATGCTTTTCGGGCATTTAAAGTTAAAACAAAAAAGAAAAGGAAAAAAATGAGACGGCCCATTAAGGCCCACTTGGTAAACAGGTAAAACCGGTCGGTAAACCGGTCTAACCGGCCGGTATACCGGTCCAAACCGGTTACACATGCGATTTTAAATTTGGATTCGAATACAAACCGGTCAAACCGGCCGGTAAACCAGTCGGTATACCAGTACGAACCGATTGAACTGAGTTTTTTTAATTCAAATTTGAATTTAACCGGTCAAACCGGAACCGGTGGGCGCCGGTTTGGGTAAACCGGTCGGGGAAAAAAAACCTTGGTCGCAACACACGTCGTGGGTAATGGGGACGAGGATCAGATTGTTTTCTGAAGATGCCGGGCCCTCCAAGAACGCTGGTCCGAGACATGCCACGCAGAGCTTCTTTCTCCGGTGCAGAGCTGTGAGAGACCCACATGTTCCCACTGAAAATAAAACCCCACCCGCACATGTTCCCACCAGGGTTTCACTTCCCGTCTGGTATCTGCCGGAAACCGGAAAAATTTCCCGTTCCCGGAACTATCCGGGATTGGAAACCGCCAGAATTTCCCGGAAAATTTCGCCCAAATTTAAATTTTTTAAAAAAATTTGTATGAACGGTAACCGCTACATCCCGAGCGGGAATCGTCGTTTCCCTGCCGGTTTCCGTTGATTTTGACCGGGAAATGCCGTCGGGCGATGGGAAAATTAAAAATTTTGGCAACATTTCCCCGTAATTTTGTAAATAGCATTGCACAAAATATATATCAAGCATTTATGTATCATTGACAGGGAGATAAACATATAAATAGAAGTTCATATACATATAAATGTTGTGTTCGCATGAGTAGTCCATAAATCACAACAATAGTCCATCCAAACTTCATATCCATAGTCCATACAAATCATCAAATACACATCATGTTATTTGTATGTATCATGCGGAATAATGTGTACTATGGAGCATGGACTTTGGTTATGTATTTGATGATTTGTATGAACTAGTGTATATGAACTTCTATTTATATACATTATCTCTGTGTCAATGATATACAATTGCTCGATGTATATATGTGTGTGACATGTATATATGTATCTTATATATGTTTGTGCCATGTCATGTATTCAATTTGCACTGAAATGCTGCCAAAATTTTCATTGTTCGTACTAACTATGCAATGCTATGTCCATTATATACATTAAAACATTATATATGTCTTCAAAATATCTTACGACATGTCAATTGTTCAAATGGAGTCATTTCTTTGTAAAATTTGGCTTCACTGCACCTGTTTTTCTTGAATTCCCGGTCGTTGTGATCGGTTTCCCGGTCAGAAAACACCGGTTCCCGGTCGGGAAAACCGGTTTCCCAATTTTTGAATTTGAAGTGCCATCCCGTCCGGTTTCTAGCGGTTTTCACCGGGAACCGGCCGGTTTCCCGTTCCCGGACTCAGGCGGGAAAGCACTTCCCGACGGAAAGGTAAACCCTGGTTCCCACTCTCTTGGCCGTGTTGCTCGTCCCCTGCATGTGCCAAGCGCCATCTAGTTGGGCATGTCGACATTCAGACAGTGAGACAGTTCTTATTTTCGAAAAAAAAATATACTCAGAGTTCTTGAGGCCCAGACCAACTGGAATGAAGTTCTTATTTTCGGAAAAAATATATTCAGAGTTCTTGAGGCACAAACCAACTGAAATTCAGAAGCCAGCAATGCGGCTTAGGACGAGTAAAACAGCGTGTGAATTTCATTGCATGATTAGAGATGGCAGCGGATCGGGTTCGGTGCGGGTATCCGCGGGTTTCGGTTTTTCGGGTTTCGGGTTTGGTGTTGGTTTTTCGCCCATGGTTTTCAGGTTCGGGTTTGGGTTTGGTTTCGGATTCGGTTTTGGGTTTTGGTTTCCACCCATGGATATCCAATGGATATCCGAAATAAATTATTTAGAATTAAAACTCATGTTTTATAATATGTTAATGATAATTTGTTTACTTAGACTATTAAATTTATTGAAAGTTGAGTCATGAAAATATTTATTATTTGTTGCCTCTTGTTTATACATGTGAATATGTGTATATTTATCTGCGGGTTTCGGGTATCCGCGGGTTTGGTTTTAGTGATGGATTTCCATCCGAATCGGTTTCAGGTTTCGGGTTCGGGTGCACGGAGACTCCACCCGATCCGAACCCGACCCGTTGCCATTCTTATGCATGATACTACAGGTCAACATCTGAGGTCCTTGATTGGCAATTATGCATATGCAGTGGATGCCGGATTGCCGGTTGTACTGACCTTCCATTCAGGAGGTCGAAGAGATACGCGGGCACAATAACTACATCTCGAGTACATTGGCGTCCACTATGCGCAGATGTTCACACTGGACTCAGTCATCAAGAACAGCAATCTTGGTTCTGCTTCAGTCTTCAGATACTTTACACTCACAAATACTGTGAAGTGTGTTGGAGAACAAATGAATCGAAACCTCACATTTTTACATTAACATTACCCCAGCAGACCAAGAAATACATGAACTAGAGTATGACGAATGCTCCTCAAACATACACAATACAAGGAATTAGACAGAAAAAGGGAAGCAAATACAGCACCCTTCTGTTCTCTTCTGAGACTTCTTATACTATTATCTTTACTTCCAACTCTGCAGGACCAAAGTGAATGTGAAGCTAGAGAAATAGTCATCCATAGTGTACATCGATATTTTTTCTTCGAAATAGCTCAATTTGTTCTAATGCTGGCTTTTCTTCTTCAACAAACCACCAAATTTTTTCATCAAAGGCCTTTTGGGTTGCTGCTGCTTGATTGCCAGCTTGGTGTTGCTGTTCATCCTGGTGTCTGTGGACAACCTGTGGCAGTCAGAGGCAGCATCTCCCCTGTTAGACTCCAGATCAAGTTCTGATTCGTCATCTTTCTCCTTCTCGGTAGACAAGTTATAGTCGGTGACCTTGCTGTTCTCCCACATCTTAGCAACTACCATCACAGGATCGTCGTCCTTGGTATTTGCCATTTCGTTCTCATCTTTCAAACCTGTGCCATTTAGCATTCTACCTTTTGCATTGCCAAGCATGGAAGATATCTCCTTGAGTTTCTCGGAGGCGGTCGATTCTTTAACCTGTAGCTCATCATTCTCCTGTTTTATGTTCTGCAGCTCATTTTCTTTGTCCAATAGCTTCTCTTTCCAGCCTAGTGCTTCAGCTTTTGCTTCATCCTTGGCTCTGTTAGCTTCCTCCACCTGAGCTTCCAGCTCCTTCAGCCTCTCCTCCAATTCAGCATTTCTGTTCTCCCAGTCTCTCGCTGTTTCTGTTACCTTATCCATCTCAACTCTCATTGCACTAATTTCTTCTTCAGACTTTTTAATGGAGCTTACAAAGCTGGCCTCCTTGGATTGCCAATCCTCAGATGTGTTCTTCGCTTCTGCTTCCATTCGCTCCACCGTCTTCTTCAAGCAGACTCTCTCGTAGTTTGCTTCATCGAGCATAACCTCATAGTTCTCCTGGGTGTTCTTGAGATTCATGTTGAGCTCCTCTATCTGTGCTTTGGCACGCTCAATCTCTTCTTGTTTGTTGAGGTACCTTTCCCGTGCCTCTCTCGCTTCACCGGACATTTCATGCAATGCTGAAGCTAGATCTTCCATAGCCTTCTTAACTTTCTCATATTCATCTTTGCTAGCTTCTAGTTCCTGAGCCAGCTTCTCCTTCTCTTCATATATTGAATCAATTTGTGAGCTTGCATTGTTCTCGTTGTTGATAGCATCCATCTTCTCCTCTTCAAGTGCTTGGAGCTTCGACTGGAGATCATTGATCTCTTCCCTCAATTCAGTTGCTTCTTTCTCTGCAACATCAAGACGCTCATTTGACACAATAATATCTTCATTCTGCCTAGCTACCTCATCTTCTAAGGCTTGCAGCTTGTTCTGAAGGTCAGAAAGTTCAGATTCTTTCTCAGCGAGCAAGGTGCTTGCTGCATCTAATTCTTTCATTACTGAATTCAAGGAATCAACCTTCGACATGTAAGACTGGTTGGCTGCCTCCAATTTAATTTCCAGTATTTCAGCCTTTTGTTTCCATTCATCAGCCAGCTCCTCTGCCTCAGTTGTGGCCTTTGTAGCATTGGCGACATCAACTCTAAGCTCTTCGATAACATCTCCTAATTCAGCTACCTTCTCTTCAGCCTCCTTTGCTTTCTGGAGCTCAATCTTCAGTGTGGAGACCTCTGCCTCGAGCCTCATGATTCGCTCAGCACCTTCTTTCTCTTTGCTCTCCAGCTCAGTGTCAAGCAAATCTTTCAGGCGAGCAACCTCTGCACTGAGGAGCTCCACCTTGTGAGCATTCACTTCACTAAGCCGGGCCGCATCATCCACCTGGTTGAGCGCCAAGTTCTTGGCGTCGATTGCGTCAGCCAGCTCATACCTCGCCTTCTCGAGCTGCTCCACAGTCGACCGCAGGGCAGCCGCATCAGACTCCTGCTGGCTCCGCATGCTCTCCAGCTTCCTCTGCAGCTCCTCCTCCTTCTTCTGCATCGACTCGATGCTCGTCTGCTCCAGCTCGACTGCCCGAAACATCTCGGTCTCGGAGGCCTCCTCCGCCTTCTTCCGCGCGGCAAGCGCGACCATCAGGTTGGCATTGGCCTCATCGGCCAGCCGTTTGGCATCCTCTAGTTCCTCAAGGACCTTGCCTTTCTCCTTCTCCTTCTCCACCAGCTGCTCCTTGGCCTTCACGAGCTCCTCCTGGACCGCGGCGAGCTGCGCCTGCAGCTCCTGGGACAGCTTCACGGCGCTGCTTTGCTTCTGCAGCCATTCGAACGAAAATCACTCACAAGTCACAATCCAATACCTCAGAAGCATACCAAGATCACAGGACACTGGAGAATCAAAGAACGCGTACCTCGGCCGGGGGCGTGCTAAGCCGGTCGAAGACCTTGGGCGTGCGTCGGTCGCCCGACAGCGGCTTGTCCGCCGACCTGGGGGACCTGTCGGCTGTGCGCGGCGCTTGCGGCGGGGTGCCATTGGCCGGCTTGGCGGAGGCCGGCTTGCTCGCCCTGCTCCCCTTGGGCGTCGGCGGCGTGACCTTGCCGCTCTTGCCTTCGGCCGCCGCAGATCTGCGCCCAAAGAATCGAAATTTCTGCTGAGATTAAGAACCGAACCGCGCGACCTTCCAGGATCTGCAGCCAAAACAAAGAATTCTCGCGTGGAACCAGAGAGATCGATGCTTACTTCGGCCTGGCTCCCAGCATTGCTACGCTTGCCTCGGCCGCTCTCTGTGACTCCAAACGGGGATGGTGGGCGGCGTCGGCGTAAGATTGGGAGGGAAGAAGAAGCAGTCGGTGCGTCGGTGTTGGTCGCTGTGAGCAACAGCAGAGCACAGGGCGGCCGTGGTGGTAGCTAGGGGGAAGGGGAATAGAATCTGATCGCCAGCATTGGCGTCATGAACAGCTAAGCCGGGTGTATATGGGGTGATTTCGTGTAGGGTTCTCACATTATTTGGCTGGAGAGAGAGAGATTGAGGGGTGAAGTGTAAAGCCAGGAGAAAAGGCAGGGCTTGGAGCCAGTTGAAGCACTAGATTAATACCAGCACCAGTGCTTTACCAGAGAGAGAATAACATCACACTGTGCGGCATGGTTAACGAGCACGCTTTGCTTGAGCTTGCAGCTGTTGCCCCCTCTAACCACCGCTGGCCGAGCGAGCAGACAGAGGGCGACCGTGGAAAAAGACACCACCTGCTTGCTTCTTTTCCACTCTTTCTTTCTCCATCCCCCTTGCTCGCTTTTACAGAGTTGTACGCCGGTGTCTCTTGTGAATTGGGAATAGCGGCAAGTGAAAAGGGCCAGGTGATTTCGCAAGAAAACCCCCAGCCTTTTGCCATCCACTCCCCCGGCTGCCTGGTAACCATTTTTAGCTCCCGCTGCTGCATCAAGGTTCCAGACTTCAGAGAACTGAACTTTTTTCCTCCCCTTAACTGACGCGAATTTCAGAGCAACCACTGTCGATTCGGTAAAAGATTCAGTAATTTTCACTTGTGAATTTTGTGTCGGGAAGGAAGCCAGGCTTCAGCACTCAGCAGCAAGACCGCGGAAGCTTCCACGGCAGAGCAGAGCAGGTACTGTGTTCGATTGGGATACTGTATTTAAGGCATGTTTAGTTCTCACCCATAAACCCGTAAACACAAAAAAAACGTCACATCGAATGTTTCGACACATACATGTAATACTAAATGAAGTCTATTTACAAAACTTTTTGCATGGATGGACTGTAAACCGCGAGACGAATCTAATGAACCTATTTAATCTATGATTTGCAACAGTGATACTATAATAACCATCTGCTAATTATGACTTAATTAACATCGTTAGATTCGTCTCGTGATTTACAACCCATCTGTGTAAAAAGTTTTGTAAATAGACTTCATTTAGTACTTCAAATTAGCAAGATTCTTTCGAATTTTTTTTTTGCGTTTCAACTGTTTAGGGCCTAAGCATCGAACATGGCCGCATAAAACACTGTCGTTTTCATCTGGGCAACGTGCTCCTCCGGCCATAACATGCGCCGGTGCCGTCCACCTCTGTCCCCCCGGGAACCAGCTCTGCACGCCGGACGAGCCCGGCATTCGTGGCTAATCCTGATTAACTAGCACACTATTTGCATTACTATAATCCATCGATTCATCCTGGAAACTGCATTAACTAGTTGCCACTTGCCCAAGAGGACACAAAAGCCAGCCAGCCAGGAGGAGGAGGCAGCAGGAGCTGGAGAAGAACGTGACCGGGAGGTAGGCCGTATGGTATCGCGGTGAAAGCCCGAGGAGGGTACGGTACCGGGGGCAGGGATGCTGTCCAGGCGACCAGAAACCCAAGTGGCCAAGAGAAGAGTAGACATGCGAGTCAAATGTCAATGTTGTCCTGGCGCGAGGTGAGTGTGTCGTCCTGGAGCCACGTTAACAACTCTTTGGAGTTGCTATTGGCGCCGACAGGGGGATAGTAGAGTGTGGCCAGCGTGCACGCACTGGAGCAGAGGCAGAGCAGCCCCGGAGGAGAAAAATAATGCCCCTACGAAAGAGCCGATACTGCTGCTCCATTATGGGTTTTTTATAGGACGGTACTCAATTATCTAATAAGTAGAAGGAAAAGGCTCGCTTATCTTTTCAATGCCTGATTGGTACTGGTACAGTACTGACAGATACCCGTGTTTTTAGTTTTTACTGCGTATACAGTATGTGGTTAAGAAATAACAACTCACTTTCTTGCCTCCGGTTTTCTGAAAGAAGGTTTTCCTGTACTATTTTATTGGTTTGATTTGACTGGACATGATTCAGCGCATCTCAGCTCCTTTTGCCTTCTCAGGAAAAATGAAAATGTTTGACATGCTGTGAAACACTCAAACTGCTCTCCTGGTTGGCATTGCTATGCCTGTATTCTGGTATCAGCAAAACCCTGTTCAGGTGAAATTCCCCGTCGGTAGCAAAGAAAGCATGAGACCGAAACATGCCCCGCCATTATTATACGCAAAGGAAGCTTTTCTGGCGGCGACACTACTTAAGGTATGCCCAGTAAACTGTGAATTACTCCTGCGATATTTTTTTACAAAAGGTTTTTTTTCTACAAATAGAACAATTAACTTCATCCAATTAACCATCCAAGAAAACTTTGACTCATTTACTACCTAAACTGGTTGAATCTATCATATAATGAATTTTGCCTCTTTGTTTCTCCTCATAGATGATAGAGCTTGCATTTTGGGGCTCAACTTTTGTAGGGCAATCATTGACGTCATGACAAATAATTATGGAAACCGTCAAATAAAATATGTAAATTCTTAAGGTACTTTACTAGGTTATTATTTGATTTAGCAATAACCCACTAAATAATTGACTTAAGACTCAATTTACATTAGTGACACAAAACAGGTAAATTTCATGAGAGGGTGGATTCAGCTAGCTGGATATAGTAATAACTAGATACGGAAGCAAAACGAGCCAAATTTGACAGATAAAGTCAAGTGAAAACAAAAGGTAAATTATTCAAAGCAACAAAGTAGATTCCTTTAAAATATCCCCCGACGCACAATAGAAGCCCACCTGCCATTTCACTATCGTAGACGGTCGCTGAGCTGAACCGACTTCTTTCCTCGTGGCATTTTTATCGGTGTGCCGCGGCTGGCCAGAAGATGAGACGTCAGTGTACGCGCAAATTCCTCTCACCGACGCGGAAAAAATACGTCCCGAAAAGACGGCGGCACTCCACTACAAAAGAGTCACCTTACTGCACATAAAAAAAACAGTTTTCTACAAAACGTGCCTATCAATTCGCTAAGCACAAATCAGACCCTACAAAACTCTTAAAATCAACCAAAAATCAAAACGAAAGCATGCGGAGAAACCCAAGTGCGGGAACAAACACACGCGCGTCAGTACAAATCGCAGCTCCAAAATTCAGGACGCATCTGCTCAAAAGAAAAAGGGAGTTAGAGTCACTGATTACGGCGGCGGGTCCTACTGGGACATACTACTACAATATTCCTCTCCGGATCAACATGATCCACGCCAACGCCGTGAGCGACCGATCATCCATCGGCCTCGATCTCTCGTGTCCTCGTAAAGAAAAAAAAAACAGAACTCCCGTATCCGCGACCCAAACAGTCCCCGCCACCGGCGAGGGGATCCTTTTGGTGGTTTCTCCCGGCGCATGAACTGGATCTCAGTTGGCAGGAGGAAGCCACGCACGGGCAGAGGCCAGCGGCCCATGGGGAATTATTTGGGGGCTGCCGCTACAGGCCGGACACGATCGGTGCCGGTGGCCATGCCACTGACCCATCGATCAAACGGCGCGAGGCACTCCTTCCCAGTGGGCAGGCAGTCCCCACGCCGGTGGGCGGTGATCATTGCGCTGTGCTCGCTCGTATGGAGTACAGGACGGAGCCCAATCAGAGCACTGCCGCCTGCCTGCCTGTGATCGTGCCGGGGTATGGGTCGGAGTCGCGAGGGTCTCGCATGATCACGGAGCCTCACCGGCCGGCGACCGTCCGCTCGATGTGATGCGTTGCCCGGCGCGCGGTGAGGAGTCCGGTGTCCGGCGGCATCCCGCGCCTCGCTAAGCGGTCTCCGTCGGTGGTGTTGTGCGGTTGTGCACGGAGCTACTGGCTCTTAGCTGGGCACAAGTGAGACGGGGCCGGAAGGAGCACCGTGTCGTGACGCGGGAGGAGAGAGGGAAGGGTGAACGGCTCCAAGATGTCCGTGGAGGACGGCTGGCTTACATGTGTTGGGTGATGAGGGCAGAGAAGATGTCATCAGCAAGAAAAAAAAGAACAGAATGGGACGAAGGGGAAAAAAAGTTGGGGTGAGAGAGGCTCGAACTCTCGACCTCAGGATAACTCAATTTAGCTATGAGACCTACGCGCTAGCCAACTGCGCCACCACCCCTTTGGTGAGCCAGCTCTCTAACAAACTTATAAAACCACTTTGCGACCTCAAAACCCACAATGAAGTTCAGATATATGCACCTCTTGGGCTTCTTGATAAGATCCTTCATCACCGGTTGTAGCAGGTTTTCGGTAGCATGAGAACTAGGTCAAACTAGGCCCGATAATTGAGCGACTAGCCGCGCGCCCGCCCATGGCACTACTGATGGTGCTCGTCAGGGGAATGAGCTCGCGCGATGCATCTTCCCGTACTCCTCCCGTCTGTGAACTCCCAGCTTCGCCGTGTTTAGGGTGACAGGGGCGGTCTCATCGTGCCGTCATCATCTGGATGCCTCACCTCCCATTCACTCTTACGAACACTTGCTCAGTTACTACCACCACCACCACCCTTAAGCTACGGTGCCTTTGAGCATAGGGCCATCGGGAGTTCAAAGACATGGCAGTTTCAGAGATACCTTGCAAGTGTCGACAGCGTCAGCGTGACATGGTAGTCCGGAACTTCCGAACCAAAAGCACAAATAAAAAATCCTGGAACTCAATTGTGAACTGTCATTCTGTCAATGTGCTATACACTGTACCTGATATCCCGTATCCATATCCTTGCCGACAGTAATGTATTTAGAGGAACAGGTGTATCGTGTCACGCAAGCAAATGGTTAGTGATACTCAGGAGAATGAAGTTTTCCTCTTCCTGAATACTTACTCTCGTGTGCATCAGTTCAGAACATAAAATGGAAGACTGACCCGTCCCAGTTACTCAGGAAAATGCATCATCACCTTCTCTGTCTATGCATGGATCAATGTTTGCGTTCTCTTCATGACTTCATGGATATAACTAGAACAGGCCGGCCGTATGACTTCTCATCTTCCAACTCCTTGTGTACGCACAACCCCTTCAGCTGTTTGCATATATGCATCCGCAGACAGAATGCTTGTAATTTGTTGCCCTGTGTCAACTGGTAGAGGGCAGAGTAGGTTGACTGAAGCCGAGGCCGGAAACCCTGTCCAAGGAACCGCCTCATATGCAAAGGAGCCTGAGTGCCTGACCACCGGCCAGGAAGGGGAAAGTGCTGCTACAAATACTGGTGGTATCACAAACCACAGTGATGTTCTTGCGTGCTCCCCAAAAGGGACATAGTGGAGGTACCTATCAGAAACCACAGTGATGTGCTTGTGCGCACTCTAGTAATAGCCACATTGATTCGCCTGCTGTTGCCCAGAAACCCTACGGTTCCCAGTGGATTCGACCGAACCTATTATTGATACAAAGATACATATAGATCAGTGGAAGTGCGCTGCAGTTTCAAGGTGTTTGAAACGGAAAACCGAAATGATTCGTCATAAGCATCAGCACAGCCACTGCGAATCACATTCTTACTCGTATGGTTTAGGATAGGAATCAGAAAAAGAGCAGACATTCTAATATGCTTACCATTGATATGATCACTGCCTCTGCCTCTCTCCCCTGAAAGTAATATGTGATTGAAATCTC
Organism: Panicum virgatum; assembly: GCF_016808335.1. Classification (NCBI taxonomy): domain Eukaryota; kingdom Viridiplantae; phylum Streptophyta; class Magnoliopsida; order Poales; family Poaceae; genus Panicum; species Panicum virgatum. The sequence continues at coordinate 47,469,203 of NC_053136.1, read as the reverse complement.
AACAGCAGAAAGCTCTGATATTCTTCTAGCTTCTTCCTTAACAATTGCACTTGAGCGACGTAGGGTGACTGAACAGCAATTGCAGTTGGAGACACTCCGGCAATCATGTTTTAAGGGGCTCGTCATTTCAATGATCAAAACATAAAAAAGCAGGGACAAGTGGGATCCGCTGATCGATACTGAATGGTAACTGATAATTCTTATTGTCGGTACCCTGTACCAGGGATACCCACTCTTCCTGCAGCTAGGCAGGACCTGCGTAGTTATCCGTAACTGCACGGGAGGGACGGAGTAGCCAGGTCCCACAGGCCAGGCTTTTCCCTCACCAGGCCAACGGCCCTGGACCGTACCCCGCCTAAGGATGGGTCCGGTGACGCCACGTGACTCTAAGGAAGGGAAGCTCCGAGCTGACCGCCGAGGCCTCGGACCCCCAGAGGGGTCCGGGACCTCCTACGCCCGTCCGGACTCCCCTCACCATGTAGGGGTCCGAAGCCGCCACGTGTCCCAGAGGCGCGGGATCGTGTGCGAGTCTTCCGCAGGAAGACTCGCCCACCCACCGCATTTAATGCGATGGACAAGGCGTGCTCTGCCGCCGCGGTACACGAGACAGTCTTTGTCAGGCCCCGCTGCGCGCCGCATATTACCAAGGAGCACAGTGGAGCCGCCTGCGCCGCACCCGCGCAGAGCCCGCCTGCAGCATTAAATGGATACGACAGCACGGCGCTTTTCCATCATGCCGCCTACGCCGCAAGCTACACCGCCCGCTTAAGCAACGTGGCGGGCGATGCCACTAGCTACGTCAGGCTCCGTCTCGACAAGACAGCACCAGGACATGATGGACGAAGGGCTCCGGGAGCAGGCGAGAGAATCCAAGAGAGATCTCCTTTGCCTGCGACGCCATAATATATGAACAGTACGTTATGCTGCATCGTTGGACCCACCTGTCGGGGACCCAACGGCTGTGTACGCGCCCCCTTGAGATATAAAAGGGAGGCGCTCGCTGCGCACAGGACAATCCAGACAGACTCAAGCTCTTGCAACCTTCTCACTCTCGTGGGAAGGCAATACAACACACAGTAGACGTAGGGTATTACGCTCCGGCGGCCCGAACCACTCTAAATCCTGCTGTGTTCATCGTGTTCTTGAGTGAGATCGATCTAAGACCAGCTAACCCCCGAGTACACACCCTCAGGGCTAGGGCGGGTACCATCCGCCACCCGGCTGTGGTTTGCAGCACCACGACATTTGGCGCGCCAGGTAGGGGCACTTTAGCTGGTCGCAGTTCATCTCTTCTTCGTCCCCATGGTTCGCGTGGACAACGTGGAGATGACGGAGGGTGTGGCGTACTCCACGCCACATGCCTCTCGTGTTCCTGCTCCAGGGGCAACTGTGCCTGCGGAGCAGCCACCGTCGGCGGCAGCGCGCGCTGCTCGCCGGCAAGAGTCAGGGCGCCCATCAAGGGCCCCCTCACAAGCTGCGAGCGGCGGAGCGCTGGCAGCGGCTAGGGAGTTGCTTCGCAACCCCCCGGCTGAGGCAGCCTCGCCAGACGCCCTGAAGCAGTGACGGGACGACGTTGACCGTCTCCTCCACCTGGTTCAGGCCTCCCCCAGTTCTGCAAGGACTGGGCAACGATCTCCGCCCGGCAACGCGGTGGTACCTTACCACCAGCGTCAGGGCGGTGCGTCAGCGTCCGTGCGCTCCCCTACTGTGAGGGGTGCACGAACAGAAGACCTGCGGGCGGAGCTCAACCGCCGGCGCGCGGGAGAGGATGCCCGCGTCTCCGTTGAGAGGGCGCGAGAGCGCCATCTTAACATTGAGGGCTGTAACCTCAACGCCGACTTGAACGTAGTGGCACCCAAGCCCCCGGTGAACGCCCGGATACAGCCAGGCGCACCAGTTGCTGGGGTGGGCTGCGCTGCGCTGGCGGACCACCTCCGAGCAGTGGCATGGCCATCCAAGTTCCGCCCCCACCTGCCGGAAAAGTACGACGGTACCACTAACCCGTCGGAGTTCCTGCAGGTGTACGATACTGCCATCACAGCGGCTGGTGGTAACGCAGCCGTCATGGCAAGCTACTTTCATGTAGCCTTGTCTGAGCCAGCCCGGACCTGGCTCATGAACCTCACACCTGGGACGATCCAGTCCTGGGAAGAGCTCTGTGTAAGGTTCACAGCGAACTTCGCCAGTGCGTACCAGCAGCATGGTGTGGAGGCACACCTCCACGCCGTGAGGCAAAAACCCGGAGAAACGCTCCGGGCCTTCATCTCGCGCTTCACCAAGGTACGGGGTACCATTCCTCGTATCTCAGATGCATCTATTATCACTGCTTTCCGCCAGGGGGTACGTGACGAGAAGATGCTCGAGAAGCTGGCGACGCACGAGGTGGAAAGCGTCACTACGCTTTTCTCCCTGGCAGACAAGTGTGCCAGGGCCGCTGAGGGTCGTGCATGGCACTCAGCCCCCCAAAGCGGAGACGCCAAGGCTGGCGGCTCCAGTGCTACCGCTCAGGGCGGTGGCAAGAAGAAGAAGAACAAGAACCGGAATCGCGGAGAACTGCAATCTGGTGGACCAGTCGTTGCAGCGGCTGCACCAGCGGCGGCGCCGGCTGCGGCAGCAGCGGCTGGGGGCCAAAATGCACATGGCAAACGCCCTCGCCCGCAAGGTGGGAGCGGAGGTTCATGCCCAGTGCATCCCACCGCACGCCACAGCGCCGCTGACTGCCGCGAGATCCAGAAGCTCGCGAAGCGGGTCAGTGGGCGGCGGGAGCAGTCCTCCAAAGACGGCTCACCTCCTCCTCGCCAGCGGGCCGGCAAGGAGAAGGCCTCCGACAGCGGGGCCGCCGCCGGGGAGAAGGAGCTGGGGTACCAATCCCCCGCTCGAGAGCTGAAGGGCGTCTACCACGGCGACGACTCCGATTCCGACAACGGTGACCGCCGCAAGAAGCTGTACGTAATGTACGGCGGAAGCTGGGAGCTTGTCTCCCGACGGGACGTGAAGACCCTTCGCCGGGAGGTCCTCTCGGTGAAGCCGGGGGTCCCGAAGGCGGCACCGCACCAGAGGTGGATGAACACCACCATCTCTTTCGGGCCATCCGACTGCCCAGAGAATATGGCCGGAGCTGGTGTACTACCTCTAGTCACCGCTCCCGTCATATCTAACGTAAGGCTCTATCACGTGCTGATTGACGGTGGGGCAGGCCTCAATGTCATCAGCTATGCAGCGTTCAAGCAGCTGCAGATTCCGGAGTCCAAGCTGACTCCCTCTCGCCCATTCTCTGGAGTGGGCCCACACCCGGTGTTCCCTCTGGGGAGCATCACATTGCTGGTCACGTTCGGGATCGAGGAGAACTTCCGCACAGAGAGCGTTCTGTTCGATGTGGCGGAAGTAAACCTGCCGTTCAACGCCATCATTGGCCGGCCGGCGCTCTACCGCTTCATGGCCATTGCTCATTATGGGTATTTGGTCTTGAAGATGCCTTCCCCTGCCGGAGTCCTCACCGTGCAGGGCAACCGCACCGCTGCCATCGCTGCAGTTGAGAGACTGCATGCTCTGGCGGCAGAGGCTGCACGTTCCGAGGAGGATCCGTCCACCTCGCAACCTAAGGCGCTTGCAAAGGTTCCCAAGGTCCAACCGTCCGATCCGGACCATGTTCCCGTGAAGACGGTGCAGATTGGAGTGGACTCCACCAGGACCACCCGCATCGCGGGGAACCTGGAGGAGAAATAGGAAGACGCGCTCATCGCTTTCCTCCGGGCAAATGTCGACGTGTTTGCCTGGGAACCGTTACAGATGCCCGGGATCCCCAGGGAAGTGATCGAGCACAATCTGAGGATCTACCCCGACGCCACGCCGGTGCGCCAGAAGCCTCGGAAGCAGTCCGTGGAGCGACAAAACTTCATCCGCGAAGAAGTCCACAAGCTCCTACATGCCGGCTTCATCGAGGAGGTCCACCACCCCGAGTGGTTGGCCAATCCGGTCGTCGTCCCAAAGGCCAACGGGAAGCTTCGGATGTGCATCGACTACACCAGCCTCAACAAGGCATGTCCTAGAGACCCCTACCCTCTTCCGCGTATCGATCAGATCGTGGACTCCACCTCCGGGTGTGACCTTTTGTCTTTCCTAGATGCATACTCTGGTTTCCACCAGATTCAGATGTCTAGAGAGGATAGGAAGCATACTGCCTTTGTAACAATAGATGGGCTTTATTGCTACATTGTCATGCCGTATGGTCTAAGGAATGCCTTACCCACGTTTGTACGAGCCATGAACAAAACCTTCTATAATATAATTAGAGATGTTGTTGAGGTTTATGTCGATGACATTGTGGTCAAGACTAAGGTAGGGTCAACGCTAGTGGAGGACCTGTCCCTCGTCTTCGACCGGCTCCGCGCCACACGCACGAAGCTGAATCCCGAGAAGTGCATCTTCGGCGTCTCAGCAGGGAAGCTGCTGGGTTTCCTGGTCTCACATCGAGGCATCGAGGCAAACCCAGCCAAGATCAAGGCGATCGAAGCGATGAGGCCTCCTGGCCGCATCAAGGATGTCCAGAAGCTCACTGGATCTCTCGCAGCTCTTAGTCGCTTCATATCGAGGCTAGCTGAGAGGGCCCTCCCCTTCTTCAAACTATTGAGGAGGTCCGGTCCATTTTCTTGGACCGAAGAGGCTGAACAGGCCTTCCAGGAGTTGAAGCAGCACCTCACCTCGCTGCCAGTATTGGTGGCTCCAGAGCCCGGTGAGCCGTTGTTTCTGTATCTTGCTGCGTCTGCGGAGGTAGTCAGCATGGTGCTGGTCGCCGAAAGGACGGAGCAAGCTCGCCAGGGGGACACCAGGGTCTTCCCGGCCAAAGATGGTGAGCCGGACCCCGGACACGGGGGCCCGTCAGCCTCACCTCTGCCTGAAGCCCCGGACCCCGTACAAAGGGGTCCGGACGAGCCTTGTGCCAGTTGGAACCCAGAGTCACTGGGGGCCCAAGGATCTGATGTGGTGAATAAGGGCGACCCGGACCTGGTAACCAGGGTCCGGACCGTCCAAAAACCAGTTTACTACGTCAGTGAAGTCCTCCACGAGGCGAAGGCCAGGTATCTTGAGACGCATAAGCTTATCTATGCGATACTTATTGCATCCAGGAAACTGCGCCACTACTTTCAGGCACACCGAGTTGTCGTAGTGACCTCTTACCCGTTAAGAGCGATCATGCACAACTCCAACGCCACAGGCAATATCGCCAAGTGGGCGGCAGAGCTGGCCGAGTTCCAACTGGAATTCCAGCCACGCCATGCAGTCAAGAGCCAGATCCTGGCTGATTTCATAGCAGAGTGGACTCCTTCCCCAAGCAATCCTGGGGGTCCGGTCGTCAACGCTGGACCCCCGGAGCCGAAAATCAGGGCACCAGTCTTCACCGAGCCCCACTGGACACTCTTCTTCGACGGGTCCGCCCGCGAAAAGTGGGCCGGAGCTGGTGTGGTCCTCATCGACCCAAACGGAGATCAGCTGAAGTACATGGTGCACCTTGAGTTCAAGGCCACCAATAACATGGCGGAGTACGAAGCTTTGATCTTTGGCCTGACACAAACCCTCTCATTGGGGGTCCGGCAGCTCCTGGTGAAGGGGGACTCCCAGCTAATCATCAAGCAGGTCCGAGGGGATTGCAACTGCAACAATCCCCAGCTCGCGGCATACCTCATACACGTGAGGAAGCTCGAGAAGGACTTCGACGCCTTGGAACTACAACATGTTCCCCGCGAGCACAACTCAGCAGCAGATGATCTCTCTGCGAGAGCATCTACCTGGGCACCCGTGCCCGAGGGTGTCTTCGAAAGACGGCTGCTGAGACCTACCGCCCAGCCTGCCGACCTGGGTGAAGGGGATCAAGCTAGCACCTCAAAGCCAGCGGTCCCGGCAACACTCCTCCTGTGGTGCCCAACCTGGGCCGTGTGCCCTGTTGAGGATCCTGGTGACCTCGCAGGGCCACACCCACCTACTCAGGGAGCTCCCGATGCATGGATCTCCGAGATCCGGGACTACCTGAAGGATAACATCCTCCCTGATGACGATGTGTCCGCTGAGCGCATAGTCCGATTGGCTAAACGCTACGCGGTGGTAGAAGGGGATCTCTACCACCGTGGCGCCAACGGTGTCCTCATGCGGTGCATTTCCCAGGAAGAGGGCCGCGAGTTGCTCGTGGAGATCCATGGAGGTGAGTGCGGAAGTCATTCCTCCTCTCGCACGCTTGTTGGCAAGGCCTTTCGGCATGGTTTCTACTGGTCGACAGCACTCCAGGATGCGGCTGAGCTGGTGAGGTCCTGCAAAGCATGCCAATTCCATGCAAAGCAAATACACACCCCGGCTCAAGCTCTGCAGATGATTCCGCCCTCATGGCCATTCGCTGTGTGGGGTGTGGATATCCTGGGACCATTCCCCCGGGCTGTTGGCGGGTACCGGTTCCTCTATGTCGCCATCGACAAGTTCACCAAGTGGCCGAAAGTTACTCCTGTGGTGAATATCACTAAGAAATCGGCAGTCGCATTCCTCAGGTCCATTGTGTGCAGATTTGGCGTCCCAAACCGCATTATCGCGGACAACGGGACCCAATTCAAAAGCAGGCTCTTCCAAGAGTACTGTGAGGACATTGGCATCCAGCTATGCTTCGCGTCCGTAGCACATCCTCGCAGCAATGGACAAGTTGAGAGAGCGAATGCAGAGATCCTCAGGGGACTCAAGACCCGCACCTACAACTGCTTGAAGAAGCATGGTGCCAAATGGGTTGACGAGCTTCCATGCGTGCTATGGGGCAACCGGACCACACCCAGCCGAGCCACCGGGGAGACTCCGTTCTTCCTGGTCTACAGGGCTGAAGCATGCCTTCCCCCAGAAATTCACCTGGGCTCACCACGAGTCCAGGCCTTTGACGAATCCATGCAGGAGCAGCTGCGGTGCGACGACGTGGACCTCGTTGACGAGCGAAGGTGGCGAGCAGCAATCCGAAACGCACGCTACAAACAGGCGCTCCGGCGCTATCATCAACGGTTCGTGCACAGCAGGGAGCTCCGGGCTGGCGACCTCGTCCTCAGACGGATCCTGAGCCGAGCAGGGCTCCACAAACTCTCCCCCAGCTGGGAGGGGCCCTTCAGGGTTACAGAGGTATGCCGGCCCGGATGCGTTCGCCTCGCCACAGAAGATGGAGTGCCGCTGCCCAACCCATGGAATATAGAGCATCTGCGTAAGTTTTACACCTAGGCAGAGCAGGGAAATAAACCTTTCCTTTGTAATAAGATAGAGTTAGCGTGCGGCCCAGAGCGGTTGGGGGCCACCCTCGTAAACCCGACCTCTGGCATCCATCGCACCACCGGCTAACGCGCGGCTCAGAGCGGTAGAGGTCCGACCTCGTAAACCCGGCCTCTGGCATCCATCGCGCAAGCCATGTACATCAAGATTGCAAAGGAAAGATTTTCTCCTAGTTCTGTCTTTGTGTCAAAGTTAAATTACGCATTTCGATTCTCGGAGTTCTCACCTTTCTAACCCCCGCGGGAACCTCTACTCTTGTTGCTACAACTAAGATCTGCATTGAGCTGCTGGACTGCCGTACAGATCTGGACCCTCTTGCTGCTGGAGGGGGGTCCGGACCCCTAGGGACCTACTCTGGGGAGCGGGTACTTGTTTCCAGGGTTGGTCCGGAGCCTGTGTAGCCGCTTAGCTGGTTCCGTACCCAAAAGCCTACACACTCCACCACCGTGTAACGAGCGCTCTAGTACCTGGAGCCGGGTAATTGGGGGCCCGGACCTCATTCCAGCTCAAGAGTTGGCTTCCTAAGTCCAACACGGCATGTCCAGCTCTATATCTCAAAGGATCGAGTACAACAAAGCGACCTCACCCACTGCTTCGGAGGGTCTGGGACGCTGAAGCCAGGTCCGGAAGGATCGTGCTGTTTCCTGGAGTGGTCCGGAGCCCTGTGTAGTGCCTTAGCCTAGTTCCGTACCATAAGCCTACGCACTCCACCACTCTGAAGCAAGCACTGAACTACTTGGGCCTGTGCATCTAGAGCCCTGGACCTGGTACCAGCCTGGGATTGGTCAGGAATGAGCCCCACGGGTCTGCTACTAAGCTATAACTTTGAAGTGATACACAGGTTAGCGGTAGTCAGTCTCAAACCATTGAGCCTATCTGCCATTGGGTCCGGGTATCCGCTTCAAAGCTTTCATGCAGGATAAGAGCCAGTCTCGATGGTAGACAGACTCATAGCAACTGAGTCTCTCTCCCAGGGGGCCCGGGGCATCCGCTTTGTCCCAGACATCATGGATGAATTCTGCATGTGTCAAATAGCTAAGATGCAGTATCGTTGCTACTATCTAAGCTAACTTGATTCTTCTATCTGTACTCCTGTATACTACACAGGGAACAAGGCGCTTGCTCGTCTTACAGGCTATGCAGCCCTATGCCAAGGAGGTCCGGAGTATCTTCTACGACTCAGTTGGCAGACAGGTCCAAGCAACTGAACCTATCTGCCAGGGGGCTAGGGCACCGGGGTGCTACCAGGGTGCTGCATACTGCAAATCAACAACTAACAAACAGCTAAGTTGAAGTTTTTTCTACTTCAAAAAATTTCAGCTAGTACAAAGTTTGTTACATAATGCAATAGGAAAAAGATACAATGCCCAGCTCAAGGGTCTGCAGGCTCTCGCTTGAACTAGGAGGCGACGAAGTCAACGACCTCCTGCACGCTGTCCCGAGCGGCGGCCTCTGTCTCCGCTACAGGGCCATCGACCACGGGCGCCAACGAGATGGTCGGGTCGTGGCTCCGGAGGCAGGTCAGGATGTGCTCCGTCACCATCCGGATCAGCTCGCGGCCCTCGGTTTCGAGCTGTCCAGCAAGGACCGGCCCCAGGCGCTGGAGCCTATCCGAAGCAGAGCTCAGCACTGGGAGCGCGTCAGCTATCGAAGCTGGCGGCTCCGCCACCTGGATTGGGCTCATCCCAAATGGCACCAGTGCGAGGCTCGCTTCGGCCGCCCAGTCAGCGATCCGCTGGGCTCCTGCGCGCTGGTCCTCCTGGTGCTTCCGGACCGCCTCCAGGACCGCCTCTTGCACCCGGGTGTCCAGGGCCGCCTTCGCCACCTCCACCTCGCGGGACCTCTCCTCAAGCACGCGGGACCTCTCCTCGAGCTTGTCCTCCCTCTGCTCCACCCACACCTTCAGCTTCTTGAGCGAGTCTCGCTGACGCCCAAGTTCCTTCTCTATGCCGGTGGCGTGAGCCTCCCGCTTGGCGAGGGACTTCCGGCCCTCCTCCAAATCCGCCTCGTCGGCAGTTAGCAGGCGGGCTCTCTCCTGCAGTTGTTCACGCCATCCCTGCAGAGTCGCAGAGAAGACATCGAGCTCCTGCCTCCGGACCTCGAGGTCCTCGCTGCGAGTCTCCAGCTCGGACTGTTGGGCTGCGAGGTGAGCCTCGAGGTCGGACCGCTGAGCAGTGAAGCCAACAACCTCCAGGGTGAAGTCCCACTCCCGCTGCGCCAAGGATTTCTCTCGGTTTGACACCGCAAACTCTTGGTCAAACACCTTCCTAAGGTTGGCTCGGTAGGCCTCTTGGTCCGCCTTGAGCTTTGACCGAGTTTCCGCGGCACGGGAGGCTTCAGCCTTCGTGTGCGCTTCCAGGCGGGTGTGCCAGTCGGAGAGGCGCTGACGCTCGCTCTCCAGAGCAGACCACTCCCGCCGGAAGGCCACCTCGGCGGAGGAGGTTGCCTCCTCGATCGACCGCCGAACTCGCAACAGCACCTGAGGAAGCGGAGTCGCATCCTCCTCCGGGAGTTGAAGCTGCAGGAGCTGCCTGCCAAAGACCACCTCCAACTCCTCCTCTGCAACAGGACCGGAGCTGGAGGTAGGGGCTTCCGCTGCGGCACTTGTCTCCGGCGCCCCTACTGCCACCGCGTCGGGTGCGGCTGAGCCCAGCTCCGGCGCCCCCGCTGCCGCCGAGTCGGGCGCGGCCGAGCCCAGCTCCGGCGCCCCCGCTGCCGCCGTGGCAGACGCGGCCGCGTCGGGTGCGGTTGCGGCCGCCTCGTCGGGCGCGGCTGTGCCTAGTACCGGCGCCCCCGCCACCGATACGTCAGGTGCGGCTGCGCCCTGCACCGGCACCTCCACCACCGTGTCGGGTAGACCTGGGCATGGGTCACCCGACCCGAACAACCCGACCCAACCCGCCCGAAAAAAAACCCGACCCGACCCGACCCGAGCTACGTGGCGGGTGGGCGCGGGCCGTATTTTTTGACCCGCAACAATCAACGGGCCGGGCACGGGCCGTGATTTTTGACCAAAAACCCGACCCAACCCGAAAAACCCGACCCAAAGGCCAAAAAACCCGACCCAACCCGAAAAAAACCCGACCCGACACGCCCGCGCAGGGTGCACGGGCCAACCCGACCCGACCCGGTGATAGGTACGGGTCGGGCGCGGGCCGTCCTATGCGACCCGTGACCCGACTTTGACCCGACCCGACCCGACGTTTGCCCAGGTCTAGTGTCGGGTGTGGCTGCGCCCAGCACTGGTGCCTCAGCCGCTGCAGCGTCGGGGGCCGCGGCGCCCAGAGCCGGCATTTCAGCCGCCACGGCATCGGGTGCGACTGCACCCAGCACCGGCGTTTCCGCCGCCGTTGTGTCGGGTGCGGCTGCGTTCAGTATCGGCGCCTCCACCGTCGCCGCGTCGGCGCGGCTGCACCCAGCGCCGCCGCCGCCGCGCTGAGCACTGCAGAGTCTAAAAATGACACGCCAGTCAGCATCACGTCGCGCACCACGGGGCTAGCACAGGTCGCCGTACCTGAGGGTCCCGCACTTGCTGTCGCCGTCGCTGTCGACGCCAAGGCCGCCGCCGCCTGGGCACCTGCCGATGTGCCAGCGATGGTAGAAGAACCGCTGGGGCGGGGAGCCCTGGTAGCAAAGCAGAAAAGCCATTAAAAAAAAGAGAGCACCGACGCAAGGGAGGAGAGCAGGATGACACTAACCCAGAAGTACCGGGTACCCAGCGTCCCCGGAGCCCGAGCCTCTTCTGTTGCGGCTGCTGCTGTTGTCGCTGCTGCCCTTGCAGCTGCGATGCAGGCGCAACCCGGGCTTGCTCCCGCTGCTGCTATCCCTGTGGCTGCGGCATGGGCGCAACCCGGGGTCGCACCTGTTGCTGCTGTTGCCGCCCGTGTGCCTGCTGCTGCTGCTCTTGCTGCCGGCGGGAGGAATTCCTCGGCGGCGATGGTGGTGGTCCAGTCGCCCCAGAGGGCCCATGGGGGCCGGCAGCCCGGGAGCTACCCTGGCCTGCGCCCTCAGAAGACCTCTGGCGCTTCGCGGCGGGCTCCGAGACCAGGGTCCCGTCGCCCCGGAGTAGCCTGCGCCGGCCTGCGTCACCCGACGATGTACCGGAGCTGCCCTGTGCACGGCTGGAGCTGGCTGCGGCCGCGCTGCTAGCCGCGGCCTGCTTCCCCTTCGTGGTGGCGCCGGACCCCGCAGCGCTCAGCGTAGCCTGATCCCCGGATGCGCCAGGGATCCGGAGCCCACGGTTCGCGTCGCCTCCGGTCTGGCGTGGGGCCAGTCCCCCGTCGTCCAGAGTTGGCAGGGTTGCCAGCACCGCCACCCTCGCGGGGTCCTCGCAGAGGGGGACTATGCTCTGCGGGAGGATCAGGTTCTCTGGGATGAAGGTGTCTCCCGTCACGTTCCGCACCAGGACCTCCAAGGCCTCCTGGGTCAGGTCGCTTCCGTCCCCGCGGTGGGTCCTGCTGCAATCGTTGAGGCCGGTGAAGCTCCACGCCGGTCGCGGCCGCTGCTTCAGGGGGGCGATCCGGCGCTTCACGAAGTCCCCGAGCACGTGCCACGAGGTGAGGCCGCTCTCCGCCAGCGACCTGATCTTATCCAGCACGGAGTCGAACTCCGGCTGCAGCGACGGCTTGGCCCTCCAGGATGCTTTGTCGGAGGCGGGCCCCTCGGTCGGTAGGGCAAGGCGCTCGTTGGCTTCGGTGGTGGCAATCACCCAATCCCTGCGCCACTCCTCCCACCTTCCACCAGCAAGACCGGGAATGTAAGGAGTCGGCAGGTCGCTCCTTATCTGGAAGTAGTATCCCCCCACTTCGTCCTTGCTCCTTCCGGACCTCACCAGAATGAAGAAGTAGCGGAAGAGGATGACGCAGGGGCGCACTCCCACGAACATCTCGCATAAGTGCACGAAGATGGACGCCAGGAGGAGGGAGTGGGGCGTCAGATGCTGAAGTTGGAGGCCGAAGTCTTCCAGGAGCAGTAGCAGGAATGAAGAAATCGGCAGTCCCATGCCGGCGGAGATGTGCGAGGTGAATAACACAAACTCCCCGGCGCGAAGGTTGCCAAGAGGAACCGAGCCTGCTCGAACCCCCCAGCCGGTCTCCTGTGCACTCCACCCGAGTAGGCGGCGCACTGTGTTCAACTCTCCCTCGGTCTGGAAGCGGCGGGGATGAACAAGGGATGCCATTGCTTAGTGGAGGTGAGAGGAAGCCGGCGCAGGGGAGCAGGGAGCAAGAGGCAAGGAAAGCTCGAAGGCAAAGGGGCGCAAGAGATGGAAGGAAGAAGGCGAAAGTGGGAAAGAAACCATGGAATGTGGCTCACCCCAATATAAAGCCTGACTCATCCGGCGCGCCCCGGAACCGTCGCTGGAACCCAAGCGACGCCCGCACCTAGGGTTAACCGCCCGGTCCATGGCAAGGGGGGCCAGGCCCACCTGTCAGGGAGAGCGGGTAACCAACAAAGGTGTGAAAAGGCGGGATCCGAACCGTCGCCCGCGCGCGTGAAGCAAGGCGGAAGCTGAGCTGACGTGCGCGTATTAATCGCAGGCGTGGCCGAGCTTTTCGGGAGCTGCGCCGGTGGTAAATGATCCGTTTACTCCGGCCGCAACAATGCCGAACGTCGCGCGCGTGACTAGGTGAACCACTGTTCGTGGGGACCATAGTCAGGAAGCCGTTGCGATGTGATGAGGCAGCAACCAACCCGAGGGGTAGTCAAAACCGGTCAAGACCCCCGCAGAAAGGGGCTTCAAGCTAAACAGAGCCAAATCGCAGAAGTGGCCCCACCTGTGGGCTCGTACCTCCCCCAAGGTGGGCCCGGGGGCCACTGTCGGTACCCTGTAGCAGGGATACCCACTCTTCCTGCAGCTAGGCAGGACCTGCGTAGTTATCCGTAACTGCACGGGAGGGACGGAGTAGCCAGGTCCCACAGGCCAGGCTTTTCCCTCACCAGGCCAACGGCCCCGGACCGTACCCCGCCTGAGGATGGGTCCGGTGACGCCACGTGACTCTAAGGAAGGGAAGCTCCGAGCTGGCCGCCGAGGCCTCGGACCCCCAGAGGGGTCCGGGACCTCCTACGCCCGTCCGGACTCCCCTCACCATGTAGGGGTCCGGAGCCGCCACGTGTCCCAGAGGCGCGGGATCGTGTGCGAGTCTTCCGCAGGAAGACTCGCCCACCCACCGCATTTAATGCGATGGACAAGGCGTGCTCTGCCGCCGCGGTACACGAGACAGCCTTTGTCAGGCCCCGCTGCGCGCCGCATATTACCAAGGAGCACAGTGGAGCCGCCTGCGCCGCACCCGCGCAGAGCCCGCCTGCAGCATTAAATGGATACGACAGCACGGCGCTTTTCCATCATGCCGCCTACGCCGCAAGCTACACCGCCCGCTTAAGCAACGTGGCGGGCGATGCCACTAGCTACGTCAGGCTCCGTCTCGACAAGACAGCACCAGGACATGATGGACGAAGGGCTCCGGGAGCAGGCGAGAGAATCCAAGAGAGATCTCCTTTGCCTGCGACGCCATAATATATGAACAGTACGTTATGCTGCATCGTTGGACCCACCTGTCGGGGACCCAACGGCTGTGTACGCGCCCCCTTGAGATATAAAAGGGAGGCGCTCGCTGCGCACAGGACAATCCAGACAGACTCAAGCTCTTGCAACCTTCTCACTCTCGTGGGAAGGCAATACAACACACAGTGGACGTAGGGTATTACGCTCCGGCGGCCCGAACCATTCTAAATCCTGCTGTGTTCATCGTGTTCTTGAGTGAGATCGATCTAAGACCAGCTAACCTCCGAGTACACACCCTCAGGGCTAGGGCGGGTGCCATCCGCCACCCGGCTGTGGTTTGCAGCACCACGACACTAGCAACAAGACTGAAACAAGGACAGCAAAGAAAAGCATGATAAAGAAGTCGTACATTTTTCAAGCAAAGATAACTAGCTGAATGCTGTAGATTGCCCATGTCGCCCGCACACCTGATGGAGTAACATGGACAGTGAGGAGCACGATCGAGAAATCCAAGGGTGAAAGATAACCCGATTTCCAAAACGGCAGTAAATAACTTGGGTTGTACCTGTGCATTGTGTTAGAAATTTAGGCATATTCATGTTAAATTTAATCCATATTAATCAAGAAAATAGCAGCAAATATGTGATGACAGTTTTCGCATTTTTTACGTTACCAGTTAACATCGCAAGAAAACCGGTAAATAGAAATAGGATCAGAATGTACCCTGCGGAGGGACCAGTGCCGAAGGCACCGGCGGCTCCATTCGCACTAGTTGCCATGGTACGTTGTTTGAAGTAGTCGTACAAATTCGGTGCAGGACGAGGTTCGCAGTGCAGTCCCTCGTACAAATGCACAACCGATGCAAGAATGCGTGCAGCCGATGCAGGAGGAACGCGCAGCCGATTGCTGTCGCAGATCAGGCGCGCAAAGAGGAGTCGATGAAGATCGCGATCGCCGGGAAAGAGCGAGCAGTCGCGCCGCGATACGCTTCCCAAAAACCTGATCGCCCGACACACCCGAGCAGGTGTCGCAGGCACGGGCGTGGTTCCGGAGGCCTGCTCTCCCGATCCTCTGTGCGCACAGAGGTCCGGGACGGGAAGAACTCCGAAGGCAATTCAGCAGGGAAGGTTGAGATGCATTCGTACTCGTGTATATGGCTGAAAAAGGACTCCTTATAGCCGATGGAAGGTGAAGTGTAGAGAATGAACCTGGACCACATAAGTGTCCATTATTCACTAGTAACCTCTGCCTTTAGCATGGGGGTTACTGGTAACCGCAACCATAATGTAACCGTTACTAGTCCAGTCATCAAATACATTCAGACCACTATTTTATTGCACCTAGCAATTTATATAGCCTTTGAATTTATATGATTTACTGGTGAATGGAGTAGTAATAGTTCACTTTCACTAGGGGGTTTTCTAAAATTAGGCCAATGGGGAAGCTCCCGCACAGATCATGTCCGTCCAGTGCCGATCCGATGGCTGTGGTTCGCTCATGGCATGGCCGCACCTAAATGTGCCGTAACACTGGATTTGCAAGGGCCTCCAAACCCTAGCTCCCTCAATCCCCATCTCCACCCCCACCGAGATCCGATCTCTCTTGCCGCCGCCGTCGCCGCCATGGCCTCCGGCGGCAACCCCAACCCCACCGGCGCCCCGCCCCAATCGCGTCCCCCGCATCCCCAGCAGCAGCAGCCGCCGGGCGGCTCCCCGGCGACGCCCATGACCCACCTCCGCCCACCCTCCCTCGCCGGCTCCCCGTTCCAGGGCGTCTTCCACACGCCGCCGTCCCACAACCCCGCCTTCCAGATCCACATGGGCGCCTCCTCGCCCCAGACCCCGCTCATGGCGGCCGCCGCCGCTGTCGCGGCGCAATCGGCCAAGCGCCCCCCGCAGAAGCCCCCCATGCGCCCCCCGGCTCCCGGGTCTACCTCGGCCGCTGCGGCGGCTTCGGCAGCTGCCGCGTACAAGGCTGCTGCGGCGGCGGCGGCCGTGGCGAACTCCGGAGGTGTCGACCTCACCCCCGCCGCGCGACGCAACAAGAAACGGAAGCTTCCGGAGAAGCAGCTGCCGGACCGCGTCGCCGCGCTGTTCCCGGAGTCGGCGCTCTACACGCAGCTGCTCGAGTTCGAGGCCCGCGTGGACGCGGCGCTGGCGCGGAAGATGGGGGACATCCAGGAGGCCCTCAAGACGCCGCCCTCGCTCCAGCGCACGCTCCGCATCTATGTCTTCAACACCTTCGCCAACCAGGGCCCGCGCACCATCCCGCCGCCCAAGAACGCCGACCCGCCCACCTGGTCGCTCAAGATCATCGGCCGGGTGCTCGAGGATGGCGCCGAGCTGGACCCTGCCAGCGTCGTGCCCAAGCACAACCCGGTGTACCCGAAGTTCTCCCAGTTCTTCAAGAGGGTGACCATTGCGCTGGACCCACAGCTGTACCCTGAAAACCCATTGATCATCTGGGAAAATGCGCGTTCTGCCGCCCAGCAGGAAGGGTTCGAGGTGAAGAGGAAAGGGGATAAGGAGTTTGTTGCGAACATCCGCCTGGAGATGAACTACAACCCTGAGAAGTTTAAGCTGTCACAGCCGATGATGGAGGTGCTTGGGGTTGAGGTGGACACTCGCGCGCGGGTGATTGCTGCCCTGTGGCAGTACATCAAGGCGAAGAAGCTTCAGAACCCAAACGACCCTTCCTTCTTCATGTGCGACCCTCAATTGAAGAAGGTGTTTGGGGAGGATAAGCTTAAGTTTGCGATGCTGTCACAGAAGATATCGCAGCATCTGACTGCCCCACCGCCAATCAACTTGGAACACAAGATTAAGCTATCAGGCAATGGAGCTTCTGGAAGTGCTTGCTATGATGTGCTGGTGGATGTGCCCTTCCCCCTGCAGAAGGAGATGATGGCATTCCTTGCCAACACGGAGAAGCACAAGGACATTGAGGCCTGCGATGATGTGATATCCGCCTCGATCAAGAAGATCCATGAGCACCGCAGGAGGAGGGCTTTCTTCCTGGGTTTCAGTCAGTCCCCAGTGGAGTTCATCAACGCCCTGATAGCTTCTCAGAGCAAAGATTTGAAGCTGGTCGCTGGCGAAGCGAATAGGAACATTGATAAGGAAAGACGTGCAGACTTCTACAACCAACCATGGTAAGTTACTAAGTTCATGTTACGATTTACCCTGTTTTTCTTGAACATCATGTATCTATGTGCTGATAACTTGATTTTGGTTCCGCAATGAAATAGGGTTGAGGATGCTGTTATAAGATACCTGAATCGCAAGCCAGCTAATGAGGGCCCAGGTGGTGGTGCTGGTGGTTCTTGAGGATAGGATTTCCTCTAGTGCCCTTCTCGTGTAGAAACAAATTATCTTTTATGTATTAGTAGTAAAATCCAGTGGTGTTAGCGAGGAGATTTGTTCAATGTTGTGAAAGAATGTTCGGGCTAGTCACTGTATGTTGTGTTCTATATTGCCTAACTATTGTGGAAGTATAAAGCCAAGCGATCAACTGAGACTATGATGTTGTGAGGACCCATGTTACCAATTCTTTTTGTCTTTCGTGATCTTATCTGGAGAATTAAGATGTTGAATTGGGTAAAAAGAGATGTCCTGTTAGCTTCTCATCCATGTTGCTTTGTTTGCATAAAAATGAATGTGTATGTTGGTTGGCATGCGCCATTTTGTACGTGTTGTGCCGGTGCTGTCACGTGGAAATGTACAAAGACGTAGGTTTCATTCCGAATTCCGATACTAGTCAACTTTTTGCATGCCCTGTCCAACTTCTGTTTCTTTCTTGGACACGCTCTTCTGTTAGCAATCAGGTGATGCTAGCCTGGACAGCTCCACCACTCTAAGGCTTTCTCCAACCATTCCCCCCATCCAACTCCCCCAAACGTACTATTTATTATATTTTACTACCTCCCTTCAAAAGATTCCTTCCCCTATAACTCCTTCTCTCCAACCATCCCCCATATCTATTCCCCCTATATACTATCACTCATTAACTAACTATTTATTTAACATTTTTGAATTTAAAAAAAATCATACAGTATTTGTACTGTCATAATACGCATTATCATCATGTTACGGGGCTCAAACGGGATTAATATCGCGAAGAAACGGTGTGATTAGAGATATAGGGGGAGTTGGAACTCACCCCATACGTAGGGGGAGTTTCAACTCCCCCGTATATAGGGGGAGCTGTGGGGGGAGCCGTTGGAGCGCTCCCTCCCCCAAAGCCCCCCCACGTAGGGTGGGGGGCGCTGTCCAGGGCGCCGTTGGAGGAAGCCTAAAGTCCAAACAACTTGGTAGTGTCAACTTGACTAGGCCAGCTCTCCAAAATAAAGTGAATATGATTTCATGACTTATTTTTTCGAGGGGAACACCGGGGGGGACGAACAGTCCCAACCTGAATCAACTTCCATAGATGCCAGCTAGCCGGTGACGGAAAGTTTTTAAAGTTTACGAGGCATCGAAACAAGGCAGGTTGTAAAGCTGCCGAACTGTCCCCACCAGAATCAACTTCTATAGATGCCGGCTAGCTGGTGACGGATTGAAACAAAGCAGGTTGTAAAGCTGCCGGAAACAAAAGCAGAGGAGCTGGACGAGCCTATTACATGAGAAAGAGATTGCTCCAATAATCAACTTAATCAACTTCACAACGAAGTTTAGGTCTTGTTTAGATGCGTAAATTTTTGGGTGTAAAGTATTGTAGCACTTTCTGTCGGTACCCTGCAATTGGGGTACCCACTCCTACTGTGCCAAGACTCGCATAGTTATCCGTAACTACGCCCTAAGGAGCTGAGCAGCCGGACCCCTGGGGTCTGACTCCATCTCACCGGACCAACGGTCCCGGACCCGCTTCCCGCTCGGGGACGGGTCCGGTGTCACCACGTGTCCCAGAGGTGGAAATACTCAGCACCTGTGGCCGCGGACCCGGACCCCCGCAAGTGGGTCCGGGACCTCCACGTGCCTATCCGGACCCCCGTGAACTCTCGGCTCAGCTAGCTGCTCGGGAGGGGTCCGGAGCCGCCACAAGTCACGCAGACGCAGGGGCGGGCACAAGCCTTCCGCTGGAAGCTCCCTCACCCACCGCATTCAATGCGGGTGGTTGAGGCGTGCTCTGCCGCCGCGGCACGCGGGGCAGCTTTTGTCAGGCCTCACTGTAGACCGCATCGTCGTTCACTTCTTCTGGTGCATAGCGAGCCAGCTCCATAAACTGGTGAGTATACTCTTCTACCGTCATACTCCCCTGCTGAAGTGCGCGGAATTCATCTGCCTTGCGCTTCATGGTGGCCAAGGGGATGTGATTACGGCGGAACTCCCTCACGAATTCATTCCAAGTGATGGTGGAGGCATCTCTGGCAGCAGCGCAGTAATTCTCCCACCATGCTAAGGCGGTCCCGGTGAGTTGATGTGCTGCCAGAAGGACTTTATCTCGATCCTGGCACCCAAATGGCTCGAGCTTCCTCTGGATCACGCGGAGCCAATCATCTGCATCCAAGGGGTTGCTGGATCCGGCAAAAGTGGGTGGTTTGGCCCTCAGAAAAGCTGTCAGCTTGTCATTAAAGGTCTGCTCTCGTGGCTGCCTGTTTACTAGAGCACTGGCCAGTGTCTCCAGTATGAGAGTCTGGTTATGGATTATTTGTGCCAGGTCCGTGAAGGGTGGTGGTGGTGGTGGTAGCTGTGCATCATGATTTTCTCCTCTGCCCTGACTCACTTCTTGTTCTTCCTGGGGATGGTTTTGCCCGTTAGGACGTACTCCTGCATCAGCGGCTGCAGGGTCCCTGACGCGGGAGGCCCTCGTAACGCTTCGGGAAACCATCTGTAGAACAAGTGGGTTGGGGTTAAGATTAGGTGATGTTTAAGTTGTTTACTTCGTGTAATCAAGGCAGAATCAACCTTCTGCCGATAAGCACACAACAACAAACACGCAATTATGGCAAACAAGCACACGCAGCTTTTTTAAAACAAGGTAGGGGTACAACGCGGGGACACGACTAGTACGCATACTACACGTCCGGGTACAGATTCATACTTAGGGATACAACTTAAACCGAAAGGGCTAGAAGAGTACAACAATAGGGTAGGGTCGGACATTCTACTTGCGGGGCGAGCCTTCTTCTGGGGCGGAGTTTGTGAGCAATCCTTGCTCGCCGTTCTCTAAGTTCCCGTTCTCCTGAGGCTGCGTAGCAGCTTCTCCTTCACCGACGGCAGTAGACCCTTCGGGGTTCTCGGGTGGGGCTTGCGAGGTTATCACGAGTGGTCCCCATCCTATGACGGGTGTCCCGAGTAGAATTTGGTCTTCTCCGATGGCCGGAACTGGGGTTCCACTTCTGGTCCATTCTTGCATGCGCCGATCTCGGGCTTGTCTGAGGCTCTCCTGGGCAACTGCTTCACTGCTGACCGCGGCTGCGGCTCTTGCCTCGGCTTGGCCTGCTCGGACCTGTTGGAGCCTCACCGCGAGTTCAGCTTGCTCAGCACGATGGGTCTGCTCCCTCAGCAGGTGGGCTTGTTCATCGAAGAGCTGATCCAAAGCGGCTAGGTAGGTAGCCACTTGGTACAAAGGGTCCACTTCATGGCGGCGCCGTTCCAGACTTCTCATGCGTGCTTCCCAAACTGGGGTTCTGATGGCCGGCGGAAAGAACCTCATTGGCGTGGGGGGTTAGGTGTTCTTCGAAAATCCAGCACAGGTAGCGGAGTGTCTTTCTGATGGCCAAGGGATAGGTGTCTTGGTGCCTAAATCCCGTAGCGGTCACTCGCCATGACTGGATGTCGGGGTAGCGGTCACTTCTGGCGATGACTATGATTACCCTGCAGCGGAGGGTACCATTGTGCTCGTACTCTCTGCTGTAGTACCTTGGGCGTTCCATGACGCCAAGGTTTTCCAGGGCGTTGATCAACAGGCTGGGAAAGCCAAGTGCAGCTTGGCAGTCGCCCTGGGTCCATCCTTCCTCAGCCATCTGAAAACAAAGATAGGGTGAAAAGCTTGCACAATTATTTGGGGTACACTAAAGGGAGTAGGTGATATTTATTATTACGACATGGTGGGGTACAAACTTCATGGTTACATGATTATTAGGGCAAAGGTTCCAGCTTGGGGTGCTACTCCTATCATGGGAACCCCCTCTCGATCCTAAGAGGGCGCTTCTTCAGTGGAAGGTACTGACCCATCATGTATTCTTCAGTCTGAGTTACTTTATCCCAGTGGGTTTCTTCGGGTTCTTCTTCCTCGGTCTGAGTACCTACATCCCAATGGGTTTCCATGGGTTCTTCTTCTTCTTTTCTTCATCTTCTTCTTCTTCTATCCATCCACCTATTCCTCTGCGAGCCTCGTATTCTCGCATTCGAGCTTGGAGAGCGGCCAGGGAATTCTCGGCGCGTGTGGCTCTTGCCTGTTGCTCTTCCAGTTCCGCCTCTTTTTCTTCCATTTGGACTTGGAGGGCGGCTAGAGAATATTCGGCGTGTACGGTTCTCTTCCGTTGTTCATCCAGCTCCTGGGTTGCCTTTTCTGCTCTGTGGACTTGTTGCTTCAGTTGTGCTGCTTGCTCGCGGTAGAGCTCATCCAGGCCGGTGAGATAGATGGATAGGTGGGATACTGTGTCTTCCAGGTCTTCTTCTTCCCTTCCGAGTCCTCTCATCCGGGCAATCCAGGTGCGTCCTCTTCCTTCAGTTGGTGGGAAGAATCCCATAGGAGTCCGCTGAAGGTGGTGCCTGTAGATCACGCGTAGGCATCGCAGGGATTTACGGGCGGCTTTTCGATAGGTGTCCGGAAAGCGAAAACCAGTGGTGGAGATGAACCAAGGGTCCACATCAGGGTAGCGGGTGCTTCTTGCTATGAAGATCATCAGGTCACAACGAAGAGTGCCCTTAGAGTCGTACTCCCAATAGAGAAACTCTGGTGGGTCCACAACTCCGATTCGTTCCAGGCTGAGTATCAACAACTTTGGAAGGCCGGGCTCTGCATGACAGATTCTGCCAATCCATCCATTGTCAGCCATCTGGAACAGGGCAAGAACCAAAGGTAAGTGTTTGTGTCAAGAAAGGGTTATGGATAGAAAAGTCCTAAGGTAAAGGGTCTGAAAACGGGTTTCGCTCCTAGGGTCACGTACTACGGCCAACCTACGGCTCAGATACCACCTGAAGCGTCCCCTCATAAGAGAAGACTTAAATGTGATACAAAACACCAGTCCCAGGAGGCTGATGCCACATTTATTACATCAGATGGTTCATAACCGTACAAACCTTGGAGGACACTCGATACAGATACTGATAATAAGTAACCAGGCTACAACATAACACCAGACCGCAACCCACATGGGGTCTAGCTCGGGCTCAGAGTACTGCGCCAGCGAAAACATCTCGAACAGGGCCGGTTCCACAGGCAAGGTTGGGTGTAGAACGATAACCCTACTCGGCGTCGTCTGGTACGAAGTCTGGGTCTTCTTCTGTAAAAAGTAAGGATGGGGTGAGTACAAACGTACTCAGCAAGTCCAACCACACCCACGGAGGGGGTTATATCAGAATAACATGCACGGGTAAAACAAGGATAAGGTTATGGCTTAATTTGCAGAAAGCTCAATTTTATGCAGGGGTTCATTTAGCAGAAAACATTTCTAAAACCAGTTTTTTGTAATGGATAACACGGAGTTTAAGTTTTAAATCTGCTACCGGACTCCCCGTCCGTCGTAGCACACGGCACAACTGCCGGACACAATTCCAAAACAACTCACGCTAGCCCATCCCAATAAAACACTAGTTATGTGACCACACCGTAACTCGCCCAGTACCGTGGGCACGGCTATTCGAATAGATTTTAATCTCTGCAGAGGTGTGCAACTTTACCCACAAGCGGGTACCACAACACGAGCACCGAAGTGTCGGTGTAGATCCCGACATAGCCATTACCCACCTTAGCTAAACCTGACTAGCCATCATGGGATGCACCAAGGGGTCATCGACTGTTCATTTAGGTATAACCAGGTATAAGTCACTCGGGGCTTATCCCTTCTCTTTAGTCACCCGTTACTCTCAGCTCTCCTGATGGCTATCAAATTAACCAGTGGGATTTATGCTAAGCCGTTGCCCATTCAACGGTCGAGTGGTTTGCATGATAGTGGAGTTAGGTGAGATGACACACCAACTCGGTCCTTAGACACGACAAGATGGATATCTCCCTTCCTTGCCCTGCCACACTGGCACGAGCACACCAAATGGCAAATCCGTAGAAATGCCATCCATTCCGTCTGAACTTTCTTTACAAAAACACCACATTTATCCCATCCCACACGCACACATTTTCTTTATAAAATAAATCATATTAAGTGTAAAGTCCTAAGCGTTCTAATATTGATTAACGTCCAAGCAAAATCAGACATTAATCTAGGTGGTCAAGGAATGGTCATCACAAATCAAGGGGTGGCTATCCAACCGTGTTTTCGTGCAAGCAAAACATATGCAATTTTATAAAACAGGCCAATGGGTTGTATTTATAAAACTAGGACAAAAGTATGCATCAAAGGATGGGATTGAACTTGCCGTCTTCATAGCCTTCGGGGAGGTCCTGCCCTTCGGGCTCGGGGTCGTGGAACTGGTCCTCGTTCCCTTGCTCGCAGTACTGCTCGCTAGCGGGCTCTCCTTCGTTCACACCGCGGACTACGACGCAAACAAACAAGCACACAATCAAGACACAGGAATTAAAGATTTATCCTTGAGCTCGAATCGGAAACACATAAAATACGGAGTAAAGTTTTCGAGTGGATTCCTAATGGCATGGCCGAAACTGAGTTAAGAGATACTTGGTAAAGTTTTGGGTTGACCAGAGATCGTTTGATACATGAAATAATAGGTCGTGTAAAGGTTTGGGGGTCGGATAAGGGGTCAGGGGCCTAGTCGTAATTTTTGGAAATATCTAGGTTGTCCTGGAAAGGTCTGGGATATAATTAGAATTTTGTTTACATGTGAAAAGGGTTTATTTTGAAATAGAATAAAGGGCAGGGTTTCTTTCATAAGATGGCAAAAAGGGTGCGAGGTTTCTTTACTAAAATGGGAGGAGAGGGGGGGCCTAAACGCAAAACGGCCACTCATCCCCTTCCTCCCGACGCCGAACAGAGGAGGCGGCCTAGGGGCGTCGGCGGCGGTCAATCCGGCAGCCTGGGCGACGGCGGCGACCGGGGAGAGAGGGGAAAGGGAGGAGATCCGATCCCCCTACCTAACTCGGGCTATGGTGGAGTGAGGCGGCGGGTTCACGTGGGCAGGCGGCGGCGGCGCTAGGCGGCGTGCGGCGGCGGCGCTGAGAGCTGCAAGGGGGAGTGGGCTTCAGTGGTCGGGGATGGGGGAACTCGAGAGCACGCCGGGGCCTTTTTATAGCTCGCTTATGGCGGTGGAGCGGGCGAGGTGGGTGGCCGGTGAGTGGGGTTCGCGGGCAGCCATTAATGGCGCTCCGGCCATGCTTGCGCGTCGCGGGGCGGCGAGTGCGTCGAGGGCGAGCCGATGCGACGGCTCGGCAGCGGCACAGGGCAGGGGGGACGTGCGCACGTGGAGGGGCCCGGTGCTTTGGCTTGGCGTCGCGTTGCGAAGCCCGAGTGGCGGGGTGGCGGTGCTGCTGCGCGTGCGCGCGGCCGGCGGCGAGC
Source organism: Panicum virgatum (assembly GCF_016808335.1). Lineage (NCBI taxonomy): Eukaryota > Viridiplantae > Streptophyta > Magnoliopsida > Poales > Poaceae > Panicum > Panicum virgatum. The sequence goes on along the minus strand of NC_053136.1, from coordinate 47,444,784 downwards.
GCAGCACAGGGAGGCGGCAGCGGCGGACCTTGGGGGCGCGTGGAACGCGTGCTCGCGGGCGGGCCGAGGCATGTGCGCGGACAGGGCGAGGAGCAGCGGTGCGCGTCGCGTGTGGCCGTGCCGGAGCGGTGGCGTGGCGAGCTTGGCGTCAGGCACGGCGAGGGTGCACAGAGAGGCAACAGCGGTGCGGGGGGCGCGCGTCGCGGTGTGGGCAGGCGCGCACGTGGCCGAGCTGGAGAGCGGGCGTACGGGCGGCGTCGGCAGAATAGTGAGCTCGCGCGCGGCGGCGGCCTTTGCGGTGAGGCAGAGGGTGGCAAGCGGCGGTGCACGCGCGTGCGTGCGCGGGCTGTGCGTGGGCTGGCTGGGGCGTGTGTGCAGGGCAGGTGAGCTAGGGGCGTCGGGGTGAGTGCGTGCGGGAGAGGCAGGCCGGGGCGGGGAGCGGCTCAGGCACGCGACGGGGAAGAAAGGAGGAGAGGAGAAGGAAGAAAGGAAAAGAAAGAAAAGAAGAGGGGTGAAGGAAAAAAGAAAAATAGGAAAAAGGAATGAAGAAAAAAAGAAAATGGGGAAAAGGGGAAAGAGGGAAAGGAAAAGGAGGGGGGCGGTGCGCGCCAGCGGCGACCGCGGCCGCGGTCGGCCACGCGTGGCGTCGTCACGCGAGTGCGGGCCAACAGAGATGGGGCACGCGGCCAGGAGGGGAGGGAGGAAAAAGGAGAGAGGGAAAAAGAGGGGGCGAGATTCGCGGCGACCGGACGCGACGCGTCGCGCTGGATGGGAAAAAGATGGGACGTGAATTGAAATCGTGTATCGTGTTGTTCAGGAGAAATTCTGGGGACTCGGGTTCAGGGTTTAAGGGGGAGTCGAGCTCAACGATAAAGAAAACAGTTTTAGCGCACGATTTAATTTAGTGAATTTTCGGGATGTTACAAACCTACCCCACTTAAAATGAATCTCGTCCTCGAGATTCGGCTGGCTCCTAAACAGGTGGGGAAACTCCTTTAGAGCGTCTTCGCGTTCCCAGGTAGCTTTTTGCACTCCGTGTCTGCTCCACTGAACTATGCATATCCGTACTTCGGAGTTTCTGGTCCTCCTAGTGACAGTGTCTAGAATCTTGACCGGTACTTCCTGATATCGTAGGTCTGGCTGGAGATCTATCGTTTCTACTGGCACATGTTCCGCTTCGGGTACCCTCAAACATCTTCTTAGCTGCGAGACATGGAATACTGGATGTATATCTGACATTTCTTCTAGTAGCTCCAAACGGTATGCTACTGCTCCAACTTTCTTCAGAACTCGGTATGGTCCAATGCACCGAGAGGCCAATTTTCCTTGTACCTGAAATCTTCGGGTTCCTCGAATGGGTGATACCTTGAGATACACGAAATCCCCCGGGTTGAAACAAATTTCCCGTCTTTTCTTGTCCGCGTAGCTCTTCTGTCGGGACTGGGCTGCTTTCAGCTTCTCTCTAATCTCGGCTACTCTTTCTTCTGCCTCTTTTATGAGTGCGGGCCCGACTAGGGCACGTTCTCCAACTTCTGACCACATCAGAGGGGTTTTGCATTTCGTTCCGTAGAGAGCCTCGAACAGCGACATGCCCAAGCTCGCTTGGTACCCGTTGTTGTATGAGAACTCGGCGTAGGGTAGACTCTGCTCCCAATCCTTGCCGTAAGTGAGGACACATGCTCTCAACATATCTTCCATAATCTGATTCACCCTTTCTGTCTGACCATCTGTCTGTGGGTGATAAGCGGAGCTAAAGTCTAGCTTGGTGCCCATGGCTTTATGCAAACTCTTCCAAAATCTAGAGGTGAACTGGGTCCCTCTATCTGAAACAATTCGACTGGGCACACCATGCAACTTCACTATATTTTCCACATAGAGCTTGGCTAGCTTCTCTCCGCCATAGTTGGTCCGTACGGGTATGAAGTGACCGCTTTAGTGAGTCGGTCCACTATTACCCATATGGAATCATGTCCTTTCTGGGTTCTGGGCAAACCTACCACAAAATCCATCCCTATTTAATCCCATTTCCAAACCGGGATGGGTAGGGGTTGCAACAATCCTGCCGGCTTCTGATGTTCAGCCTTGATTCTTTGGCAGGTATCACAATGGGCGACAAATCGTGCAATATCTGCCTTCATTCCATTCCACCAATATTTCTGTCTTAAGTCCATATACATTTTGGTGGATCCTTGGTGAATGGAGTAGGCTGAGTTGTGGGCTTCATCCATGATTATTTGCCTGAAATCTCCCTTCTGGGGCACACAAATTCTATCTTTATACCATAATGTTCCCCTATTATCCACTCTAAAGTCTGGGGCCTTATTTTCTCCGGTCTGCCTCCGGATTTCCATCAGTCCCTTGTCCGATCTTTGGGCTTTCCTGATTCCTTCTTCTAGAGTGGACTGAACATTCAGTACTTGGCTGGAGCCTCGAGGGACAATGTGCACGTTTAATCGTGCCATTTCCTCTCGTAGATGCTCATCTTTGGGCCCGTAGGATTTCCGACTTAGGGCATCAGCTACTACATTTGCTTTACCAGGGTGATAATGGATTTCCAAATTATAATCTTTGACCAATTCCAGCCATCTTCTCTGCCTTAAGTTCAAATCAGGCTGGGTGAAAATGTACTTCAGGATCTTGTGGTCGGTATAGATTTCGCACTTATTTCCAATCAAATAATGCCTCCAAATTTTGAGAGCATGCACTACAGCTGCAAGTTCCAAATCATGGGTCGGATAGTTCTGCTCATGAGATCTGAGCTGGCGGGAAGCATATGCAACAACTTTCCCGTCTTGCATCAGCACACAACCCAACCCTTGTCGGGATGCATCACAGTAGATGACAAAATCCCGATGAATATCCGACAGGGTTAGTACTGGGGATGTCGTCAATCTTCGCTTCAACTCCTGGAAGCTCCTTTCACACGACTCCGTCCAGGTGAACTTCTTCTCTTTCTTGAATAGCTCTGTCATGGGCCGGGCTATCTTAGAAAATCCCTCAATGAATCTCCGATAATACCCAGCTAATCCGAGAAAACTCCTGATCTCACTGACATTGGTTGGTTGCTGCCATTTGGAGACTGCTTCGACCTTCTCGTGATCCACTGCTACTCCTTCCGCGGTCAGAATATGACCAAGGAAAGCCACTTTCTCCAACCAGAACTCACACTTGCTGAATTTGGCGTATAGCCTATGCACTCTCAGCTTCTCCAGAACTACCCTCAGGTGCTGCTCGTGCTCCTGAATACTCTTCGAGTAAACAAGTGTGTCGTCGATGAAGACTACGACAAACTTATCTAACTCGTCCATAAACACTTTGTTCATGAGGTTCATGAAATAGGCAGGTGCATTTGTCAGTCCAAAAGACATCACCGTGAACTCAAACTGCCCATATCGGGTGACAAAGACTGTCTTCGGGATGTCGCTCTCCCTAATCTTGAGCTGAAAGTATCCGGACCTCAGGTCAATCTTGGAAAAGTACTTGGCCCCTCAGCAGGTGGGCTTGTTCATCGAAGAGCTGATCCAAAGCGGCTAGGTAGGTAGCCACTTGGTACAAAGGGTCCACTTCATGGCGGCGCCGTTCCAGACTTCTCATGCGTGCTTCCCAAACTGGGGTTCTGATGGCCGGCGGAAAGAACCTCATTGGCGTGGGGGGTTAGGTGTTCTTCGAAAATCCAGCACAGGTAGCGGAGTGTCTTTCTGATGGCCAAGGGATAGGTGTCTTGGTGCCTAAATCCCGTAGCGGTCACTCGCCATGACTGGATGTCGGGGTAGCGGTCACTTCTGGCGATGACTATGATTACCCTGCAGCGGAGGGTACCATTGTGCTCGTACTCTCTGCTGTAGTACCTTGGGCGTTCCGTGACGCCAAGGTTTTCCAGGGCGTTGATCAACAGGCTGGGAAAGCCAAGTGCAGCTTGGCAGTCGCCCTGGGTCCATCCTTCCTCAGCCATCTGAAAACAAAGATAGGGTGAAAAGCTTGCACAATTATTTGGGGTACACTAAAGGGAGTAGGTGATATTTATTATTACGACATGGTGGGGTACAAACTTCATGGTTACATGATTATTAGGGCAAAGGTTCCAGCTTGGGGTGCTACTCCTATCATGGGAACCCCCTCTCGATCCTAAGAGGGCGCTTCTTCAGTGGAAGGTACTGACCCATCATGTATTCTTCAGTCTGAGTTACTTTATCCCAGTGGGTTTCTTCGGGTTCTTCTTCCTCGGTCTGAGTACCTACATCCCAATGGGTTTCCATGGGTTCTTCTTCTTCTTTTCTTCATCTTCTTCTTCTTCTATCCATCCACCTATTCCTCTGCGAGCCTCGTATTCTCGCATTCGAGCTTGGAGAGCGGCCAGGGAATTCTCGGCGCGTGTGGCTCTTGCCTGTTGCTCTTCCAGTTCCGCCTCTTTTTCTTCCATTTGGACTTGGAGGGCGGCTAGAGAATATTCGGCGTGTACGGTTCTCTTCCGTTGTTCATCCAGCTCCTGGGTTGCCTTTTCTGCTCTGTGGACTTGTTGCTTCAGTTGTGCTGCTTGCTCGCGGTAGAGCTCATCCAGGCCGGTGAGATAGATGGATAGGTGGGATACTGTGTCTTCCAGGTCTTCTTCTTCCCTTCCGAGTCCTCTCATCCGGGCAATCCAGGTGCGTCCTCTTCCTTCAGTTGGTGGGAAGAATCCCATAGGAGTCCGCTGAAGGTGGTGCCTGTAGATCACGCGTAGGCATCGCAGGGATTTACGGGCGGCTTTTCGATAGGTGTCCGGAAAGCGAAAACCAGTGGTGGAGATGAACCAAGGGTCCACATCAGGGTAGCGGGTGCTTCTTGCTATGAAGATCATCAGGTCACAACGAAGAGTGCCCTTAGAGTCGTACTCCCAATAGAGAAACTCTGGTGGGTCCACAACTCCGATTCGTTCCAGGCTGAGTATCAACAACTTTGGAAGGCCGGGCTCTGCATGACAGATTCTGCCAATCCATCCATTGTCAGCCATCTGGAACAGGGCAAGAACCAAAGGTAAGTGTTTGTGTCAAGAAAGGGTTATGGATAGAAAAGTCCTAAGGTAAAGGGTCTGAAAACGGGTTTCGCTCCTAGGGTCACGTACTACGGCCAACCTACGGCTCAGATACCACCTGAAGCGTCCCCTCATAAGAGAAGACTTAAATGTGATACAAAACACCAGTCCCAGGAGGCTGATGCCACATTTATTACATCAGATGGTTCATAACCGTACAAACCTTGGAGGACACTCGATACAGATACTGATAATAAGTAACCAGGCTACAACATAACACCAGACCGCAACCCACATGGGGTCTAGCTCGGGCTCAGAGTACTGCGCCAGCGAAAACATCTCGAACAGGGCCGGTTCCACAGGCAAGGTTGGGTGTAGAACGATAACCCTACTCGGCGTCGTCTGGTACGAAGTCTGGGTCTTCTTCTGTAAAAAGTAAGGATGGGGTGAGTACAAACGTACTCAGCAAGTCCAACCACACCCACGGAGGGGGTTATATCAGAATAACATGCACGGGTAAAACAAGGATAAGGTTACGGCTTAATTTGCAGAAAGCTCAATTTTATGCAGGGGTTCATTTAGCAGAAAACATTTCTAAAACCAGTTTTTTGTAATGGATAACACGGAGTTTAAGTTTTAAATCTGCTACCGGACTCCCCGTCCGTCGTAGCACATGGCACAACTGCCGGACACAATTCCAAAACAACTCACGCTAGCCCATCCCAATAAAACACTAGTTATGTGACCACACCGTAACTCGCCCAGTACCGTGGGCACGGCTATTCGAATAGATTTTAATCTCTGCAGAGGTGTGCAACTTTACCCACAAGCGGGTACCACAACACGAGCACCGAAGTGTCGGTGTAGATCCCGACATAGCCATTACCCACCTTAGCTAAACCTGACTAGCCGTCACGGGATGCACCAAGGGGTCATCGACCGTTCACTTAGTAATAACCAGGCATAAGTCACTCGGGGCTTATCCCTTCTCCTTAGTCATCCGTTGCTCTCAGCTCTCCTGATGGCTATCAAATTAACCAGTGGGATTTATGCTAAGCCGTTGCCCATTCAACAGTCGAGTGGTTTGCACGATAGTGGAGTTAGGTGAGATGACACACCAACTCGGTCCTTAGACACGACAAGATGGGTATCTCCCTTCCTTGCCCTGCCACACTGGCACGAGCACACCAAATGGCAAATCCGTAGAAATGCCATCCATCCCGTCTGAACTTTCTTTACAAAAACACCACATTTATCCCATCCCACACGCACACATTTTCTTTATAAAATAAATCGTATTAAGTGTAAAGTCCTAAGCATTCTAATATCGATTAACGTCCAAGCAAAATCAGACATTAATCTAGGTGGTCAAGGAATGGTCATCACAAATCAAGGGGTGGCTATCCAACTGTGTTTTCATGCAAGCAAAACATATGCAATTTTATAAAACAGGCCAATGGGTTGTGTTTATAAAACTAGGACAAAAGCATGCATCAAAGGATGGGATTGAACTTGCCGTCTTCGTAGCCTTCGGGGAGGTCCTGCCCTTCGGGCTCGGGGTCGTGGAACTGGTCCTCGTTCCCTTGCTCGCAGTACTGCTCGCTAGCGAGCTCTCCTTCGTTCACACCGCGGTCTACGACGCAAACAAACAAGCACACAATCAAGACATAGGAATTAAAGATTTATCCTTGAGCTCGAATCGGAAACACATAAAATACGGAGTAAAGTTTTCGAGTGGATTCCTAATGGCATGGCCAAAACTGAGTTAAGAGATACTTGGTAAAGTTTTGGGTTGATCAGAGATCGTTTGATACATGAAATAATAGGTCGTGTAAAGGTTCGGGGGTCGGATAAGGGGTCAGGGGCCTAGTCGTAATTTTTGGAAATATCTGGGTTGTCCTGGAAAGGTCTAGGGTATAATTAGAATTTTGTTTACATGTGAAAAGGGTTTATTTTGAAATAGAATAAAGGGCAGGGTTTCTTTCGTAAGATGGCAAAAAGGGTGCGAGGTTTCTTTACTAAAATGGGAGGAGAGGGGGGCCTAAACGCAAAACGGCCACTCATCCCCTTCCTCCCGACGCCGAACAGAGGAGGCGGCCTAGGGGCGTCGGCGGCGGTCAATCCGGCAGCCTGGGCGACGGCGGCGACCGGGGAGAGAGGGGAAAGGGAGAGGAAAGGGAGGAGATAAGATCCCCCTACCTAACTCGGGGTATGGTGGAGTGAGGCGGCGGGTTCACGTGGGCAGGCGGCGGCGGCGCTAGACGGCGTGCGGCGGCGGTGCTGAGAGCTGCGAGGGGGAGTGGGCTTCGGTGGTCGGGGATGGAGGAACTCGAGAGCACGCCGGGGCCTTTTTATAGCTCGCTTATGGCGGTGGAGCGGGCGAGGTGGGTGGCCGGTGAGCGGGGTTCGCGGGCAGCCATTAATGGCGCTCCGGCCATGCTTGCGCGTCGCGGGGCGGCGAGTGCGTCGAGGGCGGGCCGATGCGATGGCTCGGCAGCGGCACAGGGCAGGGGGAGGTGCGCACGTGGAGGGGCCCGGTGCTTTGGCTTGGCGTCGCGTTGCGAAGCCCGAGTGGCGGGGTGGCGGTGCTGCTGCGCGTGCGCTCGGCCGACGGCGAGCGCGGCACAGGGAGGCGGCAGCGACGGGCCTTGGGGCGCGTGGAACGCGTGCTCGCGGGCGGGCCGAGGCGCGTTCGCGCACAGGGCGAGGAGCAGCGGTGCGCGTCGCGTGTGGCCGTGCCGGAGCGGTGGCGTGGCGAGCTTGGCGTCAGGCACGGCGAGGGCGCGCAGAGAGGCAACGGCAGTGCGGGGGCGCGTGCGTCGCGGCGTGGGCAGGCGCGCACGTGGCCGAGTAGGGGAGCGGGCGTGCGAGCGCGTACGCACGGGCGGCACCGACAGAACAGTGAGCTCGCGCGCGGTGGCGGCCTTTGCGGCGAGGCAGAGGGTGGCAAGCGGCGGTGCACGCGCGCGCGTGCGTGCGCGGGCCGTGCATGGGCTGGCTGGGGCGTGTGTGCAGGGCAGGTGAGCTAGGGGCGTCGGGGCGAGCGCGTGTGGGAGAGGCAGGCCGGGGCGGGGAGCGGCTCAGGCACGCGACGGGGAAGAAAGGAGGAGAGGAGAAGGAAGAAAGGAAAAGAAAGAAAAGAAGAGGGGTGAAGGAAAAAAGAAAAATAGGAAAAAGGAATGAAGAAAAAAAGAAAATGGGGAAAAGGGGAAAGAGGGAAAGGAAAAGGAGGGGGGCGGTGCGCGCCAGCGGCGACCACGGCCGCGGTCGGCCACGCGTGGCGTCGTCACGCGAGTGCGGGCCACGAGAGATGGGGCATGCGGCCAGGAGGGGAGGGAGGAAAAAGGAGAGAGGGAAAAAGAAGGGGCGAGATTCGCGGCGACCGGACGCGACGCGTCGCGCTGGATGGGAAAAAGATGGGACGTGAATTGAAATCGTGTATCGGGTTGTTCAGGAGAAATTCTGGGGACTCGGGTTCAGGGTTTAAGGGGGAGTCGAGCTCAACGACAAAGAAAACAGTTTTAGCGCACGATTTAATTTAGTGAATTTTCGGGATGTTACAGCCCACCTGTCGGGGACTCAACGGACATGTGCGCGCCTCCCTTGAGATATAAAGGGGAGGCGCTCGCTGCACACACAAGTCTCTCTGGACTCTCTGGAGACTCTCTCGACACTCTCAAAACACAAGCTCGGATTCACTCCGAACAATCCCGTTCTCAACCTCTTGAGAGCACAAGCAATACAACACACTGTTGACGTAGGGTATTACGCTCCGGCGGCCCGAACCACTCTAAACCTGTTGTGTTCATCGTGTTCTTGCATCTAGATTGGGCTAATCCTAGCTACCCCCGAGTACTCACCCTCTGGGTTTATGCAGGTGCACTACGCCACTCGGCTGTGGGTTTGCACACCACGACATTTGGCGCGCCAGGAGTGGGTCCGGATAGGCACGTAGAGGTCCCGGACCCACCTACGGGGGTCCGGGTCCGCGGCCACAGGTGCTGAGCATTTCCACCTTTGGGACACGTGGTGACACCGGACCCGTCCCCGAGCGGGAGCGAAAGCCAAGCAACCCCTACCTGGCGCGCCAAATGTCGTGGTGTGGAAAACCACAGCCGGGTGGCGGAATGCACCCGCCTAATCCTAAGTGTAGGATGTGCGTGAGGCAGTCAAGGAATGCTCGATCTAGAGGCGTAAGAACACGGAAGCACACAAGGATTTAGAGTGGTTCAGGCCGCCGGAGCATAATACCCTACATCCACTGTGAGTTGTATTGCCAGAGTTTAGAGAGTGCTGTATGAGAGCATGCTAGAGCCCTGGGCTTGAGCGAGAGTGTGGAGGAGGAGAGAGACCTGTAAGAAGTCCCGAGAACTTGTGTCTGTGTGAACTTGTCATCCTACCGTGCGTGCTCTCCCTTTTATATGACCAAGAGGAGCATGTACACTGAGCGGGGCCCCGACATGTGGACCCGGCGATATATTATCTTACAACGTACGAATCTTCGGACCAAGCATGGCCTTGAGCTGTCCTGTCGGAGTAGAGTCTAGTCTCTGCAGCCGTGCGTCGAGGTCATGATGAAGCGCCGAACTACTGACCCAGTCCACTGTAGCAGCGTGCACTGTTACTCCAGTCAGTAGCTGGTCATCATGACTCGTCGCCCATGCGCGCGGCGCTGAGTCTTTAATGCTTGCCTTGGTAACTGACGAGCCGCCTCGGTAACTGATGAGCCGCCTCGGTAACTGGCGATCCACAGTGTGGACTGACAAAAGTTGTCCCGTGCCCAGCGGTAGCAGAGCACGCCTCAACCACTCGCACTCAATGCGGGTGGGTGAGGGAGCTTCCAGCGAAAGTCTTGCGCCCGCGCCCGCGTCTGCGTGACACGTGGCGGCTCCGGACCCCTCCCGAGCAGCTAGCTGAGCCGAGAGCTCACGGGGGTCCGGATAGGCACGTGGAGGTCCCGAACCCATCTGCGGGAGTCCGGATGGAACGTGGAGGTCCCGGACCCACCTGCGGGGGTCCGGGTCCGTGGCCACAGGTGCTGAGCATTTCCACCTCTGGGACACGTGGTGACACCGGACCCGTCCCCGAGCGGGAAGCAGGTCCGGGACCGTTGGTCCGGTGAGATGTTGTCGTACCCCAGGGGTCCGGCTACTCAGCTCCTTAGGGCGTAGTTCCGGATAACTACGCGAGTCTTGGCACAGTAGGAGTGGGTACCCCAGTTGCAGGGTACCAACACTTTCGTTTATATTTGGTAATTATTATCCCGTCATGAATTAATTATGCTCAAAAGATTCGTATCGCAAATTATAGACAAACTGTGTAATTAGTTATTTTATTTAACTACATTTAATACTTCATGCATGCGTTGAAATATTCGATGTGATGGAGAATCTTGAAAAGTTTTGGAATTTTGAAGGCAAAACAGGGCCTTAGGGGTAAGCGCCAACGCCAAAGCTGGGCTGCACTGCGGCACTCAAGAAGAAGGTGGCGAAGGTTCACTGCTTGATGTTAAAGACCACGCCATGCCGATGGATCAATAGCTGCCAGCAACAGATGAGGAACATTGTCGGTAGGGAACGAGTCGGAGCTCCTGCCTGTCCTTGCACTTCCCATAGCTTGGACACAGGCGGGATGGTGGCGGGGTTCCAGCCTAAGATGGAGCACGGCGGGGTTCCAGCCTAGATGGAGCCAGAAGTGCTGTGTGAACTCACACTGTGATATGATGTGGTCCGGAGTCACCGCTGTGAGGCCGCAGAGGTCACACCCGTGGTGATGACGAGCTTGTAGATTTTGCTGACAACAAGCCGGTTATCAGATTTCATGACTTCATAGGCGTACCAGCAGCGCTTGGGCTTCTCTGCTAAGATCCTTCGTCACCAGCTGTATGTAGCAGGTTTTCGCTGGCGCACTGCCATGAGAGCCGGGAAGAGCTGGGGCTGTTACTAGAGCAAGTAGCCGCGCATGGAGTCCGTGATGGCGCTCGTCAGGGGATTGAGCTCGCGATGCAACCCCCGTTATACTCCTCCCACCTGTGAGCTCCCAGCATCGGCAGTGTTCAGGGTCAGGCTCTCCACGCGGTCGAATACCACTGTGAACTTGCCAGGTCCCCCATCGTGGCAAAGGGCCGCCCCGAAGCTATCTTGGAAGTGTCTCCTCCAGCGCCGGACAGCAGGTTTTCCTGAGAGTTTGCCGGAGGTTGTGTACACATGGTGATATACGGAAGGCAGATTGTTCCCGGTTTTGCTACGAATCGTGGATTCACGGGAGTCTGAACTCTCAAAGCCGTTGGAGAACAAAAAAGAAAAAACTGAACAAATCGGTGTGAAGTGTAAACGGTAAACCCACAGTTCTTCCTTCAGGACGTTTATGCTGCTCTGCCATGCCATTCACAACCCTGCATGAATGCTCGTCCCGTATCCCAGCACCCAGCTAGACCTAGATGGTCCTTTTCACTCCGGAATCTCTTACACTATTTATCCCTCTTTTCACGAGCATACAATGGTTGTTAGATCAGATGCCATACTATCTTTTCCCTTAGTACAAAACATCAAGCTGGAACCCACAGGAAAAAAACACAAGAGCAGTAGTGACAGCAGCAGACAAGAAGACTGGTTAAGAAAACATCACTGTCGACTAACAAAATTGTTGTTTGATATGTTACAGGATTGAAGACTTTGATAAAACTCGATTTAATTTCTTTTCCCTGGTTATGTTCCATACAAGATAAGCCCTGTTCTGTCCAAGTACTGCTACTTACTAAACAAAATGGGCAGTTGGTACAGGTGCAAATCCTATAGAGCACAGGTGTGCAATGAGCCGATGACACATCACGAGAAGCAAAAATAGAAGATAGATTAACTAACTCTTAAGCTCTTCTGTAGGAAGCAATCAATCTAGCCGGCCATAAAGTCTATGACAGCCAAATTAAATTAGGGAGCAACAGAGGACAGCATAGCTGCATAGATACTAGACCAAGGTATACAGCAAAAGAGTAGCAAAAGAAAACAAAAGGGCTATACAGCAATACAAGATTTGTGGCACCCAAACTTGAAAATACCTAGCATTGAAGAACCAACTTTCTTTTCTTTTTGTCCAGAGGGTCACTTGCAGGGCATCTGCGACTACGAGGCACCTGATTTGCATTTTGCTGTGTGAGCATGCAGTCCATGAGACCTTTTCTTCTTGAGGATGGCATGCCACTCATCAAACGCTTTGCATTCGGATCAATGCAAGAGCCCTTCACAGCTTTAGATGCAGATGCAGCCTTAGTTTTGTTCGCCTTAGTTGGAAATTTCAGATCTGGAATCAAAGGAGTCTCTTTGTCTTCTGTAAATGAGATAAGCAGAAACATGAGCCTTTAGAAGGTGAATGAGCAATGTTTTATAACACGTAGGGCAATCAGCAGCAGTGAAAAATAAGTAGTATTCAAGATAACTAGTACAACGCTGCAAATCTGATTTCTAGCTTTGAAGGGTGAAGTGATTAGAATGACATTATCTAGTAGTCCATTAGTCAGTGAATCGTAATGTAACAAGAGAATAAATTGAGGTTGGAATTTTATCAAAGAAAATAAGATAGATGGTTTGCAAAAATAAAACAAGAACTTCATAACAGCTATAGTTACAAATGCATCCTTACCGAAGTCCTCAAACTCAAACACACCAAACTCATTCTGAGAAAACGATCGCTTGGAGCGCAGAGGAGTGCAGGGCCTATCCAGATTGGTAGTTTCTACACTACGGGGACATCTAATGGCATCAGGTTGGAGAGATGGTCTTGAGGGACTGATTTCATCTCTTGTGTTGTTGATGTTGGAAGCACCAAGTGAACTTCTCTTAGATGGCTCCTCAGGACAGAATGATGCTTTGTATTGACTGGTTTCATCTTTCTCTGACTCCTCTAACTGCCTGGCTTCATTTTTCTGTAACTTATCACCAGAATTACTGCTACTGCCTCCTCCAGAAGTTGAACAGTTTGCATCAATATTTTCCAAAACTGACACAGGAGATGCACCGCGAGTATTCTCAGCATGCAGGGCATCCTTGCTCTCTAGCAAACTACAGAACCATGGAAATTTGCCCTGCCTAACATAGAAGAGAATATATGCTTCCTGGTCTAATTCACTTGCATCAGTAATAGGATCAACCTGCAAAATGAATGGCATATTACAATGGATAAAAGGTTCATGTCATCAAAGCAGTGTCAACTGAATTGTGGCACATACATGGGAGTCATTCATCAAGTACCAAGTGCTTGGTGAAGAACGAATACTGCACACATAATGGCCATAGTTGGGTAACCCAGAATGCACAACAACACCATAAAGATCGTATTTCAGCTCCCCCTGCATTTGAAGTTATAACAAGGCATTAAATTTACCTAAGGGCCAAATTTATTGATTCTGTTTGAACGGAGGTACTTGGATCCAAATCCTTAATCTAGAACTTCCTAGAACAGCTTCTGTCTTCTAAACAGGCACTTAGAATAGAAAGAAAAGCTTACTGCAGTGTCAGCGTTACTGTGGAACCGCTTCAAATCAACCTCCAGAGGGTATGACACATGTTTGTCGATCTTCTCAACAGAGTTGTCAAGGGTGGTAAAACGCTTCAGATGAAATGCAATAACATCTGGTGCTCTATGAAGTGTAAGCTGCTTGTTCTTACAAACTTGAGCATTGCATCTTTCACAGGTGAGCTTGTCTTCAGAGTCCCCAATCCACTCTACCTTGGTAAAAGATTCCAAAGCATCTTCCAGGCAATCAACCTGATCGATCTCCAAGCTTAGATCCAAGAAGGGCTCAAATGTCTCCGAGCTGTGACCACACTCACAGCAAGACAACTAGATACAAAGAGTAGCATTAGCTGTGATGCAAGTGCCAAGAGAACAAATAGGTGATGAAATACTAAATTACCTGGCTTTTCAGTTGGCCTCCAAAAATCTCCTTGACTATACTCTCTTCATCAAAGGATGAGCTCTTGCCCTTCGACATGGGATCAAGGGTACACCTATGCAAGTTATCAAGCAAGCAACGTAGGAATTCATGTGCATCCTCTTGCTGTCCTGGTCTAAAATCAGAAGATAACTCTGGAAAATATTGTTAAGGAACCACACATCACTTAACTTCACCCTAAAGGACTATAGCAAGCTGGCAACAGTTCAAAAGTATCACTAGCTCAGCACATTATTTAACTGAAGAGCGAGATAAGCTGAATGTTGAAAAGAAGCATAAGGATGTGAATTAATGAAAAAACATATATGCAAACAGCAGCTGTAATGGGGAATTAAACAGACTAGGCAAAAGTTCAAGAAGAAAGGATACTTCTTAAATTATCTCTGAACTTTGCAGGCATTATAATAGATCCAGACCTTCGAATTGATTCATCGACATGTTCTTTAAGGGCACAAAAAGAACAGAATCCATCTTTATTATCTGCAGGTTACCAACAGTCTAAATCATGCAAACTAAAATGAAATTGACCATCAGAAAAAAAAATTGTTGAACAATAATAAATAATTGTGTGCAATTACACATACGTGAGCATGGAGTGGAATGATCAGTTGAGCGAAGCTTGAGAAAAAGTGGCACAGTGTGAGTGATGCACTGAAGAGTTGCATTTAAGAAGCATGTGTTTCCCATATTGCTAAGACCTGCTCCCTGTACATGGGGCAATTTTGTTACATAATGAAAAACAATAAGTCCTTAAGGGTTTCAATTATGTGTAGAAACTTAGTGCACAAGATTACCACAGATTGGGGTTGCCTTCTGTAAGAAAAGGACAAAGGAAACTGCTTATCTTCAGCATCACCAGTTTCTCCAATCTAACGAACAAAACCCATCAACACAAATCACTTGATGTATGGAAGGGACCAAACAAATACTTGGACATACAACTAAGAACATAGCAGTCTTACATTGGAGTTGTACTGATCGCTGTTGAGGGGAAACATTTTTTGATTATCTTTGTCATCCCATAAATTCCATCCATCCTGCAGCAAGACCCAAAAAACATATTAGAAACTTTGGAAGCCTAAGCCAAATAACTTGTGCATGTGCAATTGCGTACGCAGGCATATGCACACTGACACACTAAGACATCAATACATGAAATGATTGCAGTTCCCTGAGAATACTTGTACAAATATACAAATTAGGAGAACAAAATTGGGCAGCATGCCCACAAAGGGCCTGAGCTAGCAGTACTTTTTTTTTGGGGGGGGGGGGGGGGGGGGCTTACAGTTGAATCGGGCCGTTCTGTGCTAAGGGGTTCTGGCTGCTCACTTGTTTCTCCGTGTGGCACATCAATTTCATCCTAAGTTGATAACCAAAGAGGCAAAAATTAGGGATCTTCTGACTTCTAGGCACAGAATTCATATATTATTGTTTTCACAAAAAAAAGAACTAGTATTATTGTTATATGCAACGACAATGAAGCTTTTTTGTCCGAAACAAATTTGCAGTGATCTAGAGATGATTCAAGCACATGGATTGCTAAAGACATCATATATGGAATTACAATTGTAGATCTGCTACCTATAACAAATTGTACCCAGCCAGTTTAAATTTTATGCAAAATTAAACAAAGTTCTACATCACTATCCCACTATTAATCTCTCAAGAAAACATGATTTAGCATAAGAGGCAAGCTTAATTTTGCTTCACGCTATGCAATTCAAAAAAATCTGGTGCCAGAGAGGATCGTGCACAATTTTTATGTTATTGAAGTCTAAGAGAGAGAAAAAAGAGGTGTGTGAAGCCAAAATTGGCAAGGTGAACACTTCATACAACTGATAGTTCAATTTCCATGGCATCTTCTACCAAACTGGCTTCCTTATTGATTGGATGCGGTGAACGCGACTTGCCGTTCCCATCTACAGTACCAGATATGCCCTGAAACAACACATCCACGAAGCCATAAGAGGTATTACTAAAGAAGAGCCCAAACAAATCCACCAGAGCCATCAAGTTACTAAATAAGTGCTGGGTGAAAGGACACACCTCAGGTTGAGTGTGCTCACTTCCAAGAGAAGCAGATGTGATCAGGATGTGGTCATTCACCATTGAGTTCAGGCCACTCTATATCAGATAATAGGCGTCCCAAACTGATTAAAAGCTATATAACATACCAAAAGATCACATAAATCTCGAGTTAGAAGCTCACATTGTGGTCATTTTCATTGGCGGCAGGAGCACAAATGCTTTCCCACGAATTTGAGTAGCTCTGTAAGCACAAGCAGGAACACATATAGACAGATTATAAACTTAAGCATAATAACACATTGCCACTGAATTTGGATAGGAGCATGTGTTAAGTTAGGAGCTTACAGCAGAGCGAATTGGCTTGCACATGGAGAAAAATGGTTGACGCTGCTCAGTATTCTCATCCCCATTTTCAGCACTAACCCCCTATGAGAAGGAAACCTCACGGTTAGATCCTTATTTTCATCATGATACAAAAAAGTACAGATCACTACTTCCTATGGCAGCAATTGCCAGTTAAGTGCAAATAGAGGAAAATAAAAGGTTAGAATAAAGGCGAATCAGAACTGTCACCATTTAATTTCGTTTGAACACGGTAGACCGTTGCATTGAAAGTTCATAACGATTTGAGCAAAGGAAAGGATCACCACATTACAGGTGGTAATAGAGATCGCTGCTGTCACCAGTGACAACACGGGCGCCGCCGCTGCGTTCCCGAATTGACCAAATCGGGATGCCCACCCGCACGAACTCCTCGTGCCCAAAATTAACGACTCGAGCGGAAACAACAGCAATACCCCAGGCGAAAACCCTGACGCAAGCACCACCCAGCAAGTCAGCCTCCAACACAGCCACAGAAACCACTCCCGGAGTTGGTAAATCCTGAGACTCCAAGTCCCCAACCCCAAGCGTACCTCGCAAGCTGCTGCTTCCGGCAGGTCCTAGAAACTTCGCAACCCCAGACCGACCCATCACCCAGTCAAAAGGCAGCGAGGCTCACCGGAGCGGAGTCGAGCGGGCTCTGCCCGGCGGCGCCGTCCTGCTCCGCCATGGGGATGAAGAGGGAGGAGACCGCCGATTAGGGTTCCGCGCCCGCGGGGTAGGTGAGCCGGCCGGTGGGTGCTGGCGAGCGGGAGACCTGAGATTCGGGGGGAGAGGGTGGTTTGGCTGGGGGCGAGGGCGGAAGGGAAGCAAAATGGAAGGGGATTTGTTGGTTTGGGCGGTGGCGAAGGCGAGGGAAATTTGTTTGGGGAAAATTTCGGGTTTGAAACGGAGGAGAAGCGGGCGCGGCGCGTTTCCGTTCCCCTGACGCTGCGGCGAGCGGAGCGCGGAGGTGGGCGGAATGGAAAAGGGGAGGGGGAAAACGGACGAGGGCGGGCGGCTAGGAGTAGGAGGAGAGAGCAAGTGGGTTTCGCGTTTCCCGCTCGCGGGGTGGGGCGTGGGGGCTTGCGGGCGCGGGATTTTTTTTTCGGCACGCGCGCGCGTTGCCCGCGTCGCGCCGACTTGTGGGTCAAAGTCAGACCTACTGCCCACAGTGCCTCTGTGGCCAAGGCCGTGTTCAGTTCCATTTTTCCAAATTCCAAATTTTTTTTCCGGCACTTGCATGGAGACTTAAATCTAGACGAAATAAAAAACGCATTGCGACTGCTGTCTGTAAATGGCGAGACGAATCTAATGAACCTAATTAGGCTGTAATCAGATGCTAAATTGCTACAGTAATGCTACAGTAAATAACCTCTAATGATGGATTAATTAGGCTTATTAGATTCGTCTCGCGATTTACAGACGAGTACTGTAATTATTTTTGTGATTAGTCTATGTTTAGTACTTCAAATATAGAAAGATGCCTTTTCAAAAAATTTACAGCCTGCAACCAAACACGGCCCAAGTGGTGTGTGGACCCGCCAAGCGTTTCGTTGTTTTCTGAATTTTTCTTGTAAAGCATCACCCTCGTTGTTAGTATATCAATGATTTTTGTAGATATGACATAGGGTCTGTTTAGTTCATTTTGTAAAAAAAATTTGCAAAGAAATCTTGGTCATTTGAAGTACTAAATGAAGTCTATTTGTAAAACTTTTTGCATAGATGGGTTGTAAATCGCAAGACGAATCTAATGATGCTAATTAATCCGTGTTTAATCAATAATTAGCGGATGGTTACTGTAGCATCACTGTTGCAATCATGGATTAAGTAGGCTCATTAGATTCGTCTCGCGATTTACAGCCCAACAATGCAAAAAGTTTTGTAAATAGACTTTATTTAGTACTTCAAATTAGCAAGATTATTTTCACTTTAATCCGTTTACGGCTTTTTTGTCTTTACATGTAAAGAAGAGGGCCATAGTATACTTTCCGTCCCATGGTTTGTATTCCTGTTTCTTGTCTTTTTGTCGTTTATGTATTCTACTAGTACTTTCTTTGTCTAAAAAATAGCTTAGATTTGCAAAAAAAACTATCTTAAGTTTAGCCAAATTTACATAAAAGTACGTCAAGATCTGTGGCACCTATAATATCATCAAAGCAAACAGGAAATATTTTTCATGTTATACTTATTTGTATTGTAGGTGCAAAAATATTTATATAAACTTGTCATACTTCGAGACAGTTTAATTTTGAATAAATCTAAAATAGCTATACTTGTATTTTTCTCGTAGCACCGTCACATACAACTCTTTCACTTATTCACCTTAAATAACTATAACACAAAATTACGTGCTTTATCACCGAGACAATAAGCATGCTTATGTACCAAGTGTTATTTTTTGTTTTTCACTCATAATACTGACATGAGATGGGATCCAAGTGTTATCGTGTTTAGAAAAAGGAAGCATCGGTCTAGGATATTTTGTGATTTAGTTCAATTTTACACTTAACTCTTATAGCTCGAATTTTCAAACTACAATCGCAAACAGACACTAGATTGATGCCAATCCACTCTTCACATGAGTCATACCCGTCTACAACGAACTATATAATATATTCTTCTATTTCATTTTACCCTTCTTTTCTTCCATTTTCTTTTTTTCTTCCATGCTCTGTGTTCTAGCCTACTTAGAGCAACCGCAGTGTGCGGTTCAACGACGGGTCGATGCAATTAATACGAGGATGGAACCGAGTACGATACATTGGGGGTTTGGATCGATGGAGAACCTGCTTCTTTGGATCCAACCCGCTCCTTCGCAGGGACCATCGTCTTCTCTCTCCTGCCGTTGGTGCTCCTGCCGTAGTCTGGAATTCCAACTCCTTCTCCCGGCGAGTAGGCTGCGGCGCGAGAGGAAGGCTGGAAGAGGTAGGAGGCGGAGCGGAGATCGAAGTTCGGGCGATTCTGGAGAACGTAGACGCCGCGGTCCTGGAGGCGCGCGTACTCCGCGACGCAGTCGACAACGTCGGCGCCGGTCGCGACCACGGGGACGGCTGGTCACCGCCGCTCCCGCCCGCCACGGCCTCGCTGCCGACGGATGATGCTGCGCCCGCCGCTCTGCTGCTGCCTCCTTCATGCGGAGGGGAGGCACGAGATTTCCACCGCGAGATCCAGATCGAGAGTGGACGGATGATGGGGGCAAACGCGAGACAACGACAGTGTCGGGCGTGGAGGAGCAGACTGCGGCGCGCGGTGCGTGAGAAAGGCCGGAGGAGGCAGGGGACGGGGACCAAGGGGAGGCAAGGGATGGCAGGTCCGGCGGCAAACTCTTTTTTTTAAAAGCTCGGCGGCGAACTCCGTGCGAGACGAAGGAGACCGTCCGTGCGGTGGGAGAGGAAGGTAGTTGAGAAAATGAAATTATTGTTGTGCGGATCCCACACATAGAATCGGGTATACGGTTCTTCCCATTGCGGAGCAGGTAGCAGGACGCGTCTTTTCGTGTGTAGAGCCCACCATCGAGTCGACCCCGGTTCTCTACACTGGTGGTGCTCTTAGAGGCCACTAGATAAATTGCGCGTTACGTCGCGCACACATTAAAATATGGAACAAAATTGTTGATAGTTACGTATGCATATATAGCAAGAAGAAAAGTATGCTGAAAGGTGTGGGAATAGGCTGATTATTGTGTATGGGCTCTGCGTCGGGCTTCCTCTCTCCGGGACAGGAATGGACTGATTGTTGCGTATGGGCCGAATCCATGTCCCGCGTTGGGGTTCTTCTCTCCAGGACACGTGTCGCACTCACAACGTTCAGGCGCTCCCAGCTCTTCCTTTTCCATGGGGTGTAGGAGTAAGAGTTGTTGATGGTTACAGATGCATATATAGCAGGAAGAAAAGTATGCTGGAGAGCATGAGAATGGGCTGATTATTGTGTATGGGCTCCATGTCGGACTTCCTCTCTCCGAGACAGGAATGAACTGATTGCTGCGTATGGGCCGAATCTATGCCCCGCGTCGGGGTCTCCTCTCCAGGACACATGTCAGCACTCACAATGTTCAGATGCTCCCAGCTCTTTTTTTCCATGGCGTATAGGAGTAAGAGTATTTGACGTGACTCTGGCTCTTACACTATAGCGCGTAGAAGCTTCTTGCATGCAGTTTGATGTTTGGTAGAGCTCCTAAATGGAGCTGTTGGAAAAACTATAAATCTTTTTTTTTTACAACCGTCGGTTGATGCTGTTATGATCTCGTCCACTTCCATTGAAATTTTTTGATATTTAACACTAAATTCGCACGCCTCATGTTTTTTTAGCATCTACCAATATTTCGTAAGCCTTTTAAAATGTAACCTTTTGCGCACGAATTCTTTTGAGTTGAAGAATTTCATCATCTTTTTCTATTTACCTATTTTTCATTCTCATCTTAAAGCTCCCTGAAAAGATGACATTTGCCCCTCGCCCTATCCTTTTCGACCGATTGGATCCATTCACCTTCTTCCGTGCATCTACCTCGCTCGCTCTGTCTCTCGCGAGAATCCTCTCTTGGTCGCCAAGAACAGGGCGCCGCAGCCGCTACCGGCCGCCCTCTCCTCCGCCTCCGTCCACCGTGCCGTGCCGGCGCCTTCTCCACATCGCCTTCGTGGCACCCGCCGGGCGTTCTTTTTCCCCAGCCGCAGCCGCCCCCCGCCGCCGGCCGAACCAACCCGACGCCCTAAGCCTTCCCTGGCTCTCTCTCAGGCGGCTCGCCGCCTGCACCTGCGAGCTGCGGCCCATCTCCACCGCCCCGCTGCGCACGGATCTACCCCCTTATCGATTTTGAAACAGACGGCAGCGCGGATCTCTTGTTCCCACGCTCTGCTGCTAGATGCACATGGGTGCCGACGCCCTGCCGGCCGCCTGCTACGCCCTTCCGGTACTCGTCTCTTTGCTCACCATCCGCTTATTCTACGTGCTATGGCGCAGCGGCCAACCATCGTCGAAGCCGCGCGCCGGCGGATTGCGTTGTCTCATCGTCCTCGGCTCCGGTGAGTACCTGTTGCCCGTCAAGCATCTGTTAGATACGGTTATCTGGTATATGAAACAACACTTACAGGTGGAAGAGCATATGCATGAGTTCCAAGAGACGACAATGCTGAATAATTTGTTAGTAGCTGCAAGTTCATACGCGAACTGCTTTTCTTTAAGACAATGAAAGCACAACTCCTGGCTTCAGTATATGGGAATGTCTTTTTCACTGACTTAATCATGATCGAATCTCACGATCTTCATCATAGGACATTATTGAAATGCTATAGCTCCCAGTCAATCGTGCCATTGGTGCCGCGGCAGTTCTTCATTCTAGAGTGCATTGTCACAGCGAGCTTAGTGTGGACATCTGTCCTGGCAATGGAATTCTTACTGGAAAAATGGTCAATAAAACAACATTTATTACTTTGTAGAAGTACCAGAGCATAATTTATACAAACTTGGTTTAGGATTAACCTCAGGTTCTATTATCTGTTGCTATGTGCAAAGTTTTTTTTTACTCGAACACATAGGAGTCTGTCTATCTTTGCATATGAGAGAATGATCTATGTGCAAAGTTCATACTCATTGTCAACTAAGATAGCTTATATTATATATGATGTTT
This sequence comes from Panicum virgatum, assembly GCF_016808335.1. Classification (NCBI taxonomy): domain Eukaryota; kingdom Viridiplantae; phylum Streptophyta; class Magnoliopsida; order Poales; family Poaceae; genus Panicum; species Panicum virgatum. The sequence continues at coordinate 47,422,809 of NC_053136.1, read as the reverse complement.
ATTACAACTCTAGGAATCATCATGCTCCTTGTGCAACTTTGATGACCCTGGACTTAGGAGTCCCCCTTTTGTAGCCTCTGCTGAACATTTTTAAGCTCCAGCAAATTCTAAGCAGGCCGCATTTTTTTTAATCTATTTGCACTTTGGTTGGCTTCCATCAGTTTTTCTGTTTAGGTACAAATGAAATCATAGTTGCCAATTTGCTAGTATATGTCTTTTCCTAGTACATATTCATTCTCGCCTTATTTAGCATGTATTGGCTTGTTTAATAGCAGTGCTAAAACTGCCAGCAATCATTTTCTGATTTCCAATTACAAAGCAGTCTTATATCACCTAGTATTTATGCTAATCTTTCTTAGCTCCTTTTTTCATATGGAAATTGTTCAGTTTTGACACATTGGGTGACTATCAAATAGCAAATCACTAGCATTATTACTATTTGACTGGATTCTTGTGCACATTCTTGCAAGAACATTTGGTAGATTTTCGTCAAAAAAGAACAACTTGTAGCTTCTTTGAGTAATCAAGTGAAGTTGTAAGAGATATATGCATGACATGTTTTTTTTTTTGGGGTTTGGGTTTTAGGAGGGCATACAGCAGAAATGATGAATATTGTAACAACGCTTCAGAAGGATAGGTTCACACCAAGATTCTATGTAGCTGCACTTACTGACAACATGAGCCTTCAGAAGGCACAGGTCTATGAAGAATCGCTGATTGAGGTGGAGGTTATGTTGCCTTGAACCAAATGTATGCTTGTAACTGTTATCTGGAATATGATTATAGTTATTTCCTTTTCAGAGTGGTGGAAATAAGACTGTCGAGAATGCCCATTTCATGCAGATATATCGTAGTCGTGAAGTAGGCCAATCTTATATCACCTCCATCGCGACGACATTGCTAGCCACATTGCATGCTATGTGGCTAGTAATAAGAATCAGACCACAAGTGGTGTGTACCCTGTTCAAATTATGGCAACTATTTGCAACATGAACTCAGAATACGTAACTTTTGTAATACTGCTGCAGATATTTTGCAATGGTCCAGGGACATGCTTTCCTCTATGTGTCTCGGCTTTCCTTTTGAAGGTACTATTCACACCCTAGCTGTATATACTCGCAGCTCGTTTATTACTTCTGCCTTTATTTTTCTTAGCCTTATAGAGAATTACCTTGGAGGTTCATATTGCCATCGATCTGATGACAATTGCTAATTTCGTCATCCCAGATTTCAAGTCAGATGCTGTACTTTCCAGCATCTAACTAGTTTTCAATCACTGTTTTTCTGTAGGTGCTTGGTTTGGGATGGTCCTCTATTTTCTACATTGAAAGTATTGCAAGAGTGAAGAAGCTTTCGTTGAGCGGTTTACTGTTGTACAAGCTACGGATAGCTGACCAGTTTTTCGTGCAGTGGCCCCAGCTGCGGCAAAAGTACCCTCGAGCATGCTACGCAGGCCGTTTGATGTGAGAGTGAGACTCATCCATATCTGACAATTGGATGCTGCGTTTTTTTCAACTTGAAAGTCTGATGATGCTGACAATCAGTTTGACACACAGAATCGTGGTTGACTTAGAAAAGAAATCCTTTACAGACATTCATACTTCATACATGGGGCATGTTACTTTTTTTTTTTGAGACCATGGGGCATGTTAGTTTAAGATAATGTTTGTGGATGAAAGTGAATCAAAGTAGGCTCATAGAAGTTACCTCTTCCATAGTTCCATCCTGTGTCTCAATTGTGCCTGCCCCGTTTGACGATTCTAATATAATATACAACATGAATTCAGCATTCTTTGATGTGTTCCATTGCAATACAACAGGAATTCCGTTCCAAACCAGGTGAGAAGCAACGGAGAAAAAAAGTGAAGCTTGTGTCTCGGCCCAACAAGGAAGGGTAGTTTTTGCAAAAAAAAATTCTCTCTCAGCCGGCCCAGTAAGCAAGTGGTCACGGCTTCACGGGGCGGCGCGGAGCCCTCGGGGACACGAAAGGACAGGTGTGCGGGTCGGATCCACGTCATCACCTTTCCCTGCTATCCCATATCCATCACGCAAATTAGAATAAGCGGAAGAAAACGGAAAAGGTGGGGGAAGTCGTCAAGAGCTCCGATCCCAGCTACCCGTCGATCGATCGACTCCGGTTACTCCCGAATCTGCGGAGACGAGCCCGGGCTACCACGTCATCACCTTTCCCTGCTATCCCATATCGGATGAAGGGAACCCCGCGGCGCGAGGCGAGCTCGAGGTGATGAATTGTTACGGTTTATGGACGGAGCAAGCAAGGAGCCTCTCCACAAGGTAACCCGCCACACGCGATTCCTCCTTCAATCCCCCGGTTGTTTCCAGAGATCGGGTGCCCTAAGCCATTCAGCTTCGATTCGTGGACGTTCAGCTTCACTTCGGCACCTGATTTGGAAGTTTTGGGTTGAGAGCTGCTTCCTACTTTGGCCTGAAAAGGCGGGTGGAGTCTGCGCAAATTTTTTGATTGGTTTATTTTCGAGGTGCTTTTAGCGTGTGCGTGAGTGTCACAACTCAAATAGTTTTGGACGCACTGTAGTATTGCTTTGCCGCGGTCTCTCTAGTGTAGTGCGCAGGGGCAGGGCTGTATGATTCCTTTCGAAGTGGACAGAATTAGGCTTAGTCAGCTCAACCGTAGCGAGTGGCTTGTTTATCCTGCTGAATGGTAGGTCGCATTCCGGTTTGCGTCTGCCGCGCAAGTACTTCCATTTCAACTTTCTTCACAATATCTGCAGTTGCTTTAAATTTAGTGCTGATCAGAGATGCAACAGCCATAATGATCCCTATTCAGAGGTAGTTTGGTCATGACTCGTGAACCAGACAATGGCTGTCATAGACTCACAGTATTGACTATCGTAAGGACTCTGTTAGGATGCTGGTCCGGCCTTGTATCTGCTATATGAACTGAATGTTGTTTTATTTCTGAATTGTGTATAGTTCCTATGCTCGACCTGTCATTCTGTGTTCGTGTGGTTCCCTTTCCTAGCCTTTCTAGCAGGTAAGAAAATACTTCATAGTGGAGGAGAGCCCATTTGGTTCTTTCTGTAAGGCACATTCGGATCATACATAGCAAGAAAATCCTCGGCCTTGCACAAACTCAAGCTTCCATGCTTTGATGGAACATGTCCTGTTCAGTAATGCTCCCTTGTTGAAGTAATACTACCGTTTGGCTCCTGGCACAGTGTTCACCTTTGCGAACCATTGCTCAGGCTTTTAAACTGCATGATTTCATTCTGTGGTAGGACTCTGCATGAGTTGTTTGCTTTGGTTCTCTGAAGAGCTAAATTTGGTACAGAAGTTGAGCTCATCATCTTCTAAATGGGTTCTTGACATAAATTCCTACTTGATATTTACTTTGCGCAAATCAATTTGACTGCCATACGACCTCCTAGCTCCAGTCATGTGTTGCGACTTGTGAGTTGTTGCTTTCAGAAAGCGAGCAGAATCAGCAGATACTTCTATAGTTCGTATTTAGTTGTTCCTTGTAAAGTGTGACACTTTGACGTAATTCTTTTTCTAGCAAATGCTATCTACTAGGCCAATTTAACTCATGTTGATATATGTTTTAATGATTTGCTGGTTCTCAATATGCTGTGGAAGTCAAGAAAGAACTTGCCATGCGATTGTAGCTTTCTGACTTTATCGTGTGAAGTACTCAAGAGCTATCTCATTCTAAACCCGTGCTAGTTACCTTTGATCTATGTATTAAAGGCTCATTTTGCACCATTATATGGTCAGTCATTCACTATTTTTGTTGGTACTACAATGCTAGGTTAGCTGATTTGTTTTATTATGTGTTTGTTAGCCTTTTTTTTACATATTTTATAACATGATTTACATATCCTGCTACTGCAATTTCACCTGTACAGTGTACCTAATGCCATTCATATTCTGAACAATGTCCATTGCATTGTGACTTACATGGTTCTCACACGGTTATAGTAATTCATCTGTTTATTCATTCTGTCTTATCTTTTTTTCTGAAGAAGACAGTCTGTCTTATCCACTAAATATATATCATGAATTTCATTGTGATTGCAGGACTACTACAAAGTTCTGGAGGTTGACTATGATGCATCTGATGACACGATCAAATTGAGTTATAGAAGATTAGCTTTGGTATGATGCTGCACGACCTCTGTTCTTCAAGCAAATATCAAGTGTCATCTGTGCAAAGACGGTTTATAGATTAACTCATTGCAACCCATACTTTCTCTGCAGATGTGGCATCCAGATAAGCATAAGGGGGATAATGATGTCACAGCTAAATTTCAGGAGATTAATGAAGCATACAAGGGTATTCTTCCTGTCCATAGTACTTAGAAACTTAGCCTTTACAATCCTTCTTAGTCCCCATAAATAAGAATGGATGACCTCACTGCTATACACGAATTGTGAATCTTTCACAAACTTCACTGATTTATATCTTTTGATGCTCTTGTTTTTTCAGTTTTAAGTGATCCAGCTAAGCGATTAGAATATGACCTTTCCGGCTGTTATGAGATCAATCAATATACTTTGCGTGTAAGATTTTCTTGTTCTTTAGCCACACAGCAGTCACTTCACATTATCATTTTTGCACTTCGGCTTATAGTCTCTGTCCTCTCTTGTATTTCAGGAGTACCTAACAAGATTTAAGGGCATGATACTTACCTGCAATGGCCTTGGCATAGATCACAACTCAAAATGGTAAAGACAACCAGTTTCTTTTGATATGATGTTAGGTTTCTACTCTTGATTATCTTTGCAACCACACGTTTGGAAATTCTCTATAAAGCTGTATGATGATGTTAAATACCTATCATTTTCAGGGCTCGACATTTGAGGGAATTGAAGCCCCATTGATCAACAGGTACAGATGTACTATCACTGATGCTCATCAGATTTACTACTGTACTTTGTTAAATACGCTGTGAAGTGTCACATACAATGGCACTTTGCCCCTTTCTGCCAAAAGAGATCCATGTATACACTATTTCCAGTTCTCTTATTGGTGACTGACTGGTCGTGAATACAAAATTAGCTCCTTTCTCAATATAAGCGCAGTCCAAAAGAAGCTAAATACTGGAATGGACTACTTTGACCTTCACAACACTTCGTGTCTGCGATTCTCGCCAAAAAGAAAAAAAAAACACTTCGTGTTTGCAAAGGTACATTGTTCTCTTCTTTAAACCGAGACAAAATCGTGGATTTTGATGTTAAAAGAGTGACACAAGAAGGGCGAATTGCTCGGTAGTACGCTTCTACCCTGCATCGAGTTTGTTGTAGGTAGCTTCTAGGAAGGTGCATTATTTTTAACCCAAATGGAAGTTAAGATGGTAAAAGTTAAAACCAGCTTGCATCCCGGAACCTCCTGACTTCTGAACCGACATCGCTACCGGCGGTCTTGGTTGGACAAGATATGCATCATTACTGGAAACCACTCGTCTCTTTTCAGATCAGCACGTCCTTTTTTGTTACCTCTGTGTGATATAAAATCAGCAAGTGGCTCGCTTCTGAATCAATGCACTCTAATCCCCAAGTGCCGGCACTTGAGCTGTGAAGTGCGTCGAAGCTAGTTATGCCATGTCAGCTTTCGTCTCAATGATGATCGCCGCCAGGCGTGACCTTCAAATAGCAACGAATCATGAATTAATAGCCTTACTGTTTCATGTAGGGCAAATGGTTAGTGTGTCGTTTGGCACCCGGTAGGTCAGTCACGAGTGAGGACCAAAGCGGAAACAGGAACCGAACACCAGCGTTCAATCGCTGAAAGCCTGAAACTTCCTCCTGGGGTCTGATCCTGTCATTTTGAGGTACTCGTAATGGGCAACAGGGACTGTTACTGAAAATCCATTCCTTATTTTCTTTCCGGTGCCGTAATTCCTTCCGTAGGGACTGTACTGCTGCGCAATTCACTGCAAATCTCAAATTGACCTGTAAAGCGAGTGGAAGCTGCTTGTGCCACCTCAGCTTTTGTCAGGTGTGATAATCAATCCGCAGCAGCATAGCCTCACTGTTCCATGTAGACTAGCCCTGTGCCACGGATTTGATTCCAGATCTCAAGTTGGCAAGCAACCGTACCCGCGTCCACGGCCCATGGTTTTCGCCTCTCGGAATGGAGTGGAGGCGGACGGCCGATGGGGATCGGACGGCGCCGTGGGCTCGCCCCGTACGACAGGCTTGATGAGCAAGGCAACATCATGCTGGTGTCAGACGGGGGCCGTCCCCTCCCACCCGGTCACCACGCCGTCCCCACCCAGCCGCTCGGGTGAATGTTCATCCTTCAAAGTGTTCTCCCGGCCGCTCGCGGGGCGAACAAAAGCTGCGCCGGTCCACTCCGCCCTCGGCCATCCAGGGCACCGTTTGGTTCATCTATGCTGTGAACAGTACCTCACAGAATTTTTTATGCATGTAGGTTTAGGCCCTGTTTGGTTACGCGATGTAAAAATTTTGAAAAGGCATCTTTCTATATTTGAAGTACTAAACATAGACTAATCACAAAAATAATTACAGAACTCGTCTGTAAATCGCGAGACGAATCTAATGAGCCTAATTAATCCGTCATTAGAGGTTGTTTACTGTAGCATTACTGTAGCAATTTAGCGCCTGATTACAGCCTAACTAGGTTCATTAAATTCGTCTCGCCATTTACAGATAGCAGTCACAATGCGTTTTTTATTTTGTCTAGATTTAAGTCTCCATGCAGGCGCCGGAAAAAATTTTTGGAATTTTGATTTTTGTAACTGAACACGGGCTTAAATGAATTCTATTTGTAAAATCTTTTCACAGATGAGTGCAACTTTGCGCAATAAATCTAATGCGCCAAAAGAATTCGTGATTGACTATAGTAATACTACAGTAACTATCTTCTAATTGTGTGGTCAATGATCTCGTTAGGTTCGTTTTGCGAAGTAGCGAAAAATTGTGGAATTAGTTTTGCAAACTATTTTTATTTAATATTTTTAATTATTAATTAAAGTTTATACTAACTATGCTACGGACCAAATCAAACAGAGCCCGGACCAGCCAGGCGGCTGTCAGGCTTCGGTCAGCGGCCACTCCATGCGCCCGGCTGGCTCTACCGCGGAGGCGCTGACAAACCCCTACTCCTTGGGCCAGCGAGAGTACTAGAAAATTTTGACCGCTAATTACGATGTTAAATAAAATTAATTTATAAAACTAATTTTAGAATTCTGCGCTAGAAATCTTGAAAAATTTAATGAAGTCTTTAACCGCGTGATTAGAGAATGATACTGTATTATCACTGTAGCCAATCATCAATTAATTACCGTCATTAGATTCGTCGCGAAAAGTTATACTCATCCATAAAAAGATTTTACAAATAGATTTTATTTAGCACTCCATGCATACGAGATTCTTTTCTTGTATTGTGTGCATTAGGAATGTAGTGTGAACCAAACAGGACCGTATGTTCTGGAGACGAGGCGAGAGACGATAGCGTCGCCGTACTGTTGTTCATTAGTGAAGTGAAGCATCAAGCATCGGCCCCGTTTTTCACAGTTTAGTTCTCAAAAAATTTTAACTCGAAATTTGTGCCTCTCTTTGTGGACACATGCATGGAGCACTAAATATAGTTAAATATTAAAACTAATTGCACAATTTGGATGTACACGACGAGACGAATTTTTTGAGTTTAATTAGTGCATGAGTAGCCATAAGTGCTATATTAACCCACATGTACTAATAATGTGGTCAAAGGCCTTAAAAAATTCGTCTCGCGGTTTCTATGTGAATTCTGAAATTAGTTTTTTAATTAGTGTTCGAAAAGTGCTCCCAACGTCTGGTCAAATCGTTAATTTAACAACTAATAATATTTGGTTTGGGAACTAAACAGCCCCTCTCCCCCCGAGCTGAGATGGCCGGAATGGAAAGCGGCCGGACCGCCGCACGTTCGGTGCAGGCGTACACCTGTCCCCGCTCGGGCACTAGAAAAGAAGCTGTTGGGGGTGAGGGTGATGGCCGCCGCCGGCCTGCCCCTAGCGCTTCGCTCCTGTGAGGATCCCAGGCTCCCAGCTCGGTGCGGTGCCGTGCCGACCCGACGCGGCACGTCAGTCACGATATTCGTCTCGGGGCACGGCGCGTCGGCGGCGTGCTCCCGTCCCGTCGCGGATCCGCTCCTCGGTCGGAGACGATGGGACGGGGACGGGGACGGGGCGCCTACCGCGCAGGCGCCGCGGCCGCCTGCATCCGGACGACCCGACGAGACCCCAGCTTCTCGGGCTCGTGTCATCGTGTGTGGTAGTAGCACGTTCTCTTCCCCAGCTTCACTGTGCGATGTGCGTCTGCGTTTAGTTTCCGCAGCGGCATGCTTGAGTTGCAAGTTACCGCTTGATTGTTGATTAGGGATGTCAACGGGTACAAACCCGTCGGGTATCACTAACCTAAATCCGCACCCGTCAGGATAAAATTGTACCCGTTAAAAAATCCATACCCGTCGCGGGTATGATTTCATGCCCATACCCGTACCCGTGCGGGTTTTTTACCCGCGGGTTTCCCGTACCCGATAGAAGAAGCAACAAAATTTAATAGAAAACATAAACAAATACACAATGCATTATAGCCAAATGAGTTTATGAATAGATAATCATCGATGAGAATAGAAGTACATGAGCCTAAGTCTCTCTTAGCATGTGATTGGATCTTATTTTAATACAAGACCTTCTTACTGTTCATGTTGGCCTCACGCCAGCGCGCCTGCTGAGCCTGAGGCAGCCGCAGCGGCGGCCGGCGAGTGACAGGGCGCGCAGGCGGCGCGCTAGAGGGGCCTACGGAGCGGGCACCGGCGCAGAGGCCCTGCACCGCTGCCTCGCAGCGTCCAGGGCTCCAGGCTAGGCGAGGCTGCATTGTATACGCCTGGGCGTGGGCCGAGCCTGTTGGTGGCCGAAGAGCGTTGTATACTCTGCTGTGAACTGTGATCCATTCAGGGCGCTAGCATAGATCAGGACGAGCACGCACGCCTAGCTTGAACGCTTCGATGTTTCTCCCACGTTTTGAAGCTAACGCGAACTCCGAAATGTTAAATGTACACTACGATGCATATGCCGCCAAATGACAAGGCACGCATGGTTGATCTGTCAGCCGAGCGTGCGCTTCCCTAATTCCACTGCATACCCGTGCGCTTCTGTAACTTTTTTTAGCAGTAGGCTTCTGTAATTGCTACCACATTGCCTGTTCCCACTAAACGCAAAAACACAAAATTTTGCGAATGAATCTTACTAATTTAAAGTACTAAATATAATCTATTTACAAAATTTTTTTTTCATAGATGTGCTGTAAATCACGAGACAAATCTAACGAGACTATTTAATCCATATTTTGCAACAGTAATGTTACAGTAACCACACGCTAATTATTAATTAATTATGAATTAATTAGCATCATTAGATTCGTCTTGCGATTTACAATCCATCTGTGCAAAAAAATTTGTAAATATTTCATTTAGTACTTCAAATTGGCAAGATTCCGTCACAAAAAATTTTTGCGTTTACACCCCGTGGAACTAAACAGGACCTGAATGTAATTGCCAGCGGCCGATGAAAGAGCTATAATAAAAGGTTCGAAATGTAAACAGGAGACTAGTTCATGAGGGCGAATGTGGCAGTACAGAAAAAAGCCAGAACAAATTGGAGAGCTTAAAATATCCAATTTGGTGTGTTACAGAGTCGGGTACAAGCACACTACAAAAGGTGAAGGGAAGCCATGAGGAGATCACCCACTAGCATATGCACACATCCCGCCCAGATCGCAGGCTTTCGCATCCCCGTCTAACTTAATCATGGAATTAGCGGCACGCCACAACAAAAGGAGAAAAAGGAGATCCAACGCTCCTCCTCTAATCCACCGCCTTATACAGTTAAAATTAATAATTAACCATCCCCGGCCACATGACCCCCACCCGCGAATCGCTTTTCCGGCCATCTCCAGAAGGGGGCGGTGTACCTTGGCGCTCACGCCCGCCCGGCCACGCTCGCCGACGACCTCCGGTGCCGGAACGCCTTCAGCGGGCTCGGGAAGTGCCACCCCCACCTCGCGCGCGCCGCCGCCGCCGCGGTCTTGGTCTCCACGGCCGTCGCGGACACGGAGCTCGAGCGCGGCAGGCCCAGCCCCTCCTCCTCGTCCTCCCCCATCCCCGCGTCCCCGTCCCGCGACGCGGGCTTCCAGAACGGCGGCCACCCCCAGACGCGCGCCTTCCGCCTGCCGCCCCCGGAGGTGGGCCCCGCCGCGGAGGGGGCACCCACGGCGGCGACGAACGCGGCGGAGGAGCCCGCGGCCACGGACCGCGAGCGCGCGATCCGGTGCTCCCGCTCGATGAGGCTGTGCACGCGGCCCACCGCGTCGCCGGACGCCGAGGAGGAGGACGGGGAGGCGCACGACGCGGCGCAGGGGCAGGGCCGCACGCGTGCGCAGTTGGGGCACAGGCGGAGGAGCCGGTCGCGGAGGCAGTACGGGCACACCCCACCGCCGGATCTCGGCGCGGCCGGGTGCTTCCGGCACCGCCACTCGTCGCCGCCGCCGCCGGCTGCCACGGCCACCGCTGCCTTCTCCGGCTTCATATCGATTCGGTTGCGCTCGCTCTCCCTTCCCAGGCTTCTCGCTCCTTCCTCTTCTTCTCTGCTCACTTGCTCTCTCTCTCTCTCTCTCTCTCTCTCTCTGCGCGCGTGCGAGGGTACGGGCGTTACGAGCTCGTTGCGTCGCTGTTGGAAAAGAGCGAAGCGAACGGCAGGGAGTCTATAATAAGAGGCTAACGGCGTGTGGTTTCGTGGCGCGTGCAACGGGCATGGACTTTGAAGGTATTTACGGGAGTGCCATTTCGCGGAGCTGGCGACTTGACGAGTGGTTGCCCGGGGATCTTCTGCGGCTGAGCTGCAACTGCATAAACCGTCCTCGAATTGTTCGAAATTTTGTTCGCTCTAAACAGTTATTTTGACTAATTTTACTGTACCTATTTTCCTTACGTGTGCAAAAACAAAAAAAACTGAGCACTGCACACAGCAGCTAAACAGCCATGGTCAATTTTTCTCCCAGCTGGGAGCACCACGGTGGTGAAAGTCCGCAGAGGATCCCGGCGCGGGGTTGAAAGATAAGGCTGCCGCCGCACGTGCGGGGCGGGAACGAGCCGTGTGGGGGTCAGCAACATGGGTCCCGCATGTCGGTCTTGGACGCCGTGACCGAGACGCCAGCCCGGTTGCCTTTTCTGCATTTCTCTCTTTTAAGTATCGTGCTTATTCTTTTTTTTTTTAAAAAAAGTATTATGCTTATCAGCTGCCCGTGTGGACTGCGAGTGGCAGACGTGGAGCTGCTGCTGGCTGGTTTCCTCGTAGGTATCGTGCTGTGCCTGCTTCCACACGCACGTTTGTACTTGAGCCGCGCGGTGCGACGCCATGTCAACGGGACAGCGTGTGTCCCGCACGTGTGCTTGACAATTCCTGGCCGGCGCGAGCCGTGCGATGTCCGTCTCATTTGTCATGTTTCTATATTTTTATTTTTAGGCCGTGTTTAGTTCCCGTGAGATGTAAACGCAATTTTTTTTTCGACGGAATATTATTAATTTGAAATACTAAATGAAGTTTATTTATAAAACTTTTTCACAGATGTGTTGTAAATCGCGAGACGAATCTAATGATGTTAATTAATCTATGATTAATCAATAATTAGCGGATGGTTACTGTAGCATCACTGTTACAAATTATGGATTAAGTGGGCTCATTAGATTCGTCTCGCGATTTACAGTTCATCTATACAAAAAGTTTTGTAAATAGACTTAATTTAGTACTTCAAATTAGCAAGATTCCTTCGCAAAATTTTGTGTTTTTGTGTTTACGGTGTGTGAACTAAACAGGGCCTTAATGAAATTGCCATGTTTTCTTTTCTCCATTTTGTCGGAACTTAGAACATTTTCGATAAATTACTCATCTCCCTCCCTATTGTCAAAATATTGATGTTTTAGTGATTGGAGGTGTCAGGTAATCACCAAAATACACCTTTGTCTCACTAAAATGAAAGAGAATTTTCTCTCTACCTTATTCTTGGTGATTGAATTTTGATAATTTGTTACGGCAACTATTACTAAAAAGTAATTATTAATATGAAAAGAGAGTATGTTTTGGGAATGGAGCACGAGTAATATGTTGGAGTTGCTGGTCCTTGCGTCTAAATTGTTGTCCGAGGAAATTTTCGTTTGAATTCCAGTAAATCGACATCTACCCGTAGCCCGGCGTTCAGGAGTGGTACTTCCAGCCCCAGTTCTCTGATGGCGTCAAGCTATGACAGCACCAGTGCTTCTCTCGGCGGCAGCGGGCGGCCCGCAAGCGTGCCCCGGTCCCCGCGCGTCCCGTGTGCAAAGCCGTGCGCGTCCGTAACGACGAGTACACGTAATTGCATTTTTCGCAGGATATTTTTTGCGCCGTGTGTCCGGACAAACGGCACGCTAAACGATCATCTGGAGCCCTAAACGACGCAGGCAAGTGCCAAATCAGACAGCCTAGCAGATTCCGCGGCGCGTGCGCAGTAACCAGTTCCCAAACCAAAGCAGTGGCCGGCGGCGGAGGCCATTCAACACGTACGCCGCCTCCCGTCGGGGGTGTCCAGAAGCTGGTGCGCGGCGGCACACACGGGGCGCGTACGGTACGGGGCCCGCCGTCCACGTCCCGGTAGGTGCCGCCCCCGCCGCGCGGCACATGGGATTGAATCGCGAGATGGCGCCACCGCAACGCCAAGGGCGCGCCGCGCGCGCTGGCGGTCGGCGTCGAGCGGGGAGTATCCCCGCGGACGGCGACGGGGATCAATTAGGCCCTGTTTGTTTCCGTGGCCCCAGGCCGCGCGACAAGCAAAATCGCGATGGAGATAAAGCTCAGATTCTCTCGCTTTCCGCGTAAGCGGCGTTGCAGTTCAAAAAAGAGCTGCGGTCCGCGACTACGGTGAAAATAAGCACGTCTGTCGCAAGGTGTTCGGCGGGATTCTTCGCTTACCGTCGCCGCCGCAGAAATCGCGGTCCCAAACACGCCTTTAGTCTAGTCTAGTCTAATCCCGGCTCCCGCTCCACGGCTAATACATTAGCGGAGGTCCTTGTCTCCCCCGTCACGTTGCGCCATCGAGCTCGCGTGGACGGACTAGGTAGGCTACCCGCTTAGCTAACCGACTCCAACGGACAATTAGCTGGAGTAGTTTCTTGTATGCGACATTGTTTAAGGTGGCTAGATCATGTGGACCTTCTCGGTACCTCGCCGGTGTCAGCTTATCGCCTTTCCGGAGCTAAGCGTGGCATACTGGCATGGATTACAGTCTTGCTAGCTACGAAGCACAAAAGCACGGTCACCCTAAAATTATTTTTTTGAAAAAGGCACCCTAAAATTATGATCAGTATATTATGAAGCACAAAAGCACGGACACCCTAAAATTACAACGCAGATCAAATGAGCGACTCCAACTTAAGGACTGCACGCGATCTGAGCCATCCATTTTCCCCACGAACGGACCAGATCTGATGCTACAGTGGCAAAAACAGTGATGAACAGTACCGCACAATGTTCCTCTCCGCTCACTCGACTGCTTAAGTTGCAGTCGAAGTAGCGACCGCACAGAAACTCGGTCCCTAAATTTATGATCACCTGGCGAGGAACAACCTAGAATAATGCTTTAGTTGGTGGCCCGTCACTGACACAACCTGTCGTCCTCCGCGGTCTCCGTCAGGGAAGAAAGTTAATTACCGCAACCTCTTGAACAGTGATCGGTTGCAGGGTCGCAGCTGAACATGCCGGCTCCAAAACCGCCCGCGCCTGTTACGTGAACTGGCTCGAGAGTCCGGATGACTGTGCCAAGCACGCGAGCGGAACACAGGGCCCTGTTTCTGTTTGGTTTCTCGCGCTAGAGGGTGAACTTGACTGCTAATTACGATGTTAAATAAAGCCAGTTTACAAAATCAACTCCACAACCTCTGCACTAGTAATCCTGAAAAATCTAACAAAATTTTTAACCGTGTGATTAGAGAATAGTTTCTGTAGTATTACTGTAGCCAAGTATCAATTAATTACCGCCATTAGATTCGTCGTGAAAAATTATATTTATCCCTAAAAAATTTTGCAAATAGACTTTATTTAGTACTCCATACATACGAGATTCTTTTCTCAACTTATGTGCGCTAAGAAGTGTAGCGTTAACCAAACAGGGCCAGCTCAGCTCGAGTCGAGGCAAGCAGATCCGGACAAAGAAACCCGCAGTTTCAGTTTGAAATCGTTTCGTCCTGGACGACCCTGGATACGGAAGACTGTCTCGCCCGCATCCAGATCGAACAGCTTGGACGCTGGATGATGGATGGATGTACCCGTAACAGTGGCACAGTAGCGCCGTGCCTCTGCGTTTCGCGATAGGTGCACGATGGAACAGTTCGTCGAATCCAGCTTGTCAAAAAATAGTACTCCGTAGGTGCGGTAGGCGACTAGTCGTGGACGCGTAGGAAAATATGCCCTGGATCAATAGGGAAAAAATTCGGTCGCTGTTTGGAGCAGGATTTTTTTTCAATCAGGTGACCATTTTTTATTTTATTTTATTTATAAAAAACGGGGACCAGAATAAATGATATGCGAAAATCTGCTGTTTGGAGCAGGGCTGCCTTTCGGCCATGGACTAACTCACCGGCCCAGAAGGATGTGCGCTTCCACACCAAGCCTTTTGGGCCATGGACCATGTACTCACCGATGCCACCACGATAGCGGATTATGCGGATAGCCTGCTGCTGCTGCTGCTGCGCACAGCTCTGCAACAACAAAAGATAGCCTATTAGACGGAACAACAAGCAGCTTTTTTCAGCGGTTGGATCCAACATTTTTTTTTTGAAAAGGTAGGTTGGATCCAACACGGATCAGATAATGTGCAGGTAAAATGTTGTAACTAGATGGGTAGTAACTCTCTACAAAACTAAATCGGAGCTAGCCAGCTAGTGTATTAGCTGAGTGGATTAAAACGGAACTTTAATGAGAATTCTTTCTATGTATTTGACATCTACAATTGCCTTCTACATGTCATTTTAAAAATATTGCTTCCTTTATGCCTCGAGGCATACAGGCAGTGGCGGAGGATGGATAAAAACTAAGGTGTGGCGGACTCCATGATGATCAAGCAACCAAACTTGCTATTTATACCGTGGATATCTAACCATGCAGGAAACTTGCTTCCTCCTACTGCTGAGCTAGGGATTGCCTCTTCCTACCTTTCTATACCCTTCCTATGATCAGTGTGCTCAATGCGTATTCAGGGCAGTAGTGTAACTGAACATGAATAGCCTGATGATTAAGAGCAATCAGTGATAGTGGGAAAAAACAACTAAACAAAGTATGGCAGTTGCCAGCATGATTTTCCTTTTTTTACTGTAATGATCGGAGTACACGAGGCTTTCGCGGCTCTTGTGAACTTGTTTAGTGGCGATTGTTAAGATAGAATCTAGCTTTCCTATAATGTAAGCGTCCGTGTGATCTTCCATGATATGGCCAGGATAGTTTGTTACCATGTTGTTGAGATCTCCTGTATCAGTCGGATAGGATTTGTTGTATCAATCTAGGATTAGTTTTTTTGAAGGGAACAATCTAGGATTAGTTGTTGGCCATATCAAGATAAGATCATACATTGCTTGTAAGCCACGCAGGGGGCTCTTCCCTGCTCCTATAAACAAAGGTGCGGCCCCTAACAAGGGGTTCAACGCTTCCACAAAGATTGTTTTCACAGCGATGGCTGTTCTTGCGGTCTACTAGTGCAGCTAAACCTCATCGGCACACCATGTTACCAGCATGATTTTCCTTTTACTAGTGCAGCTAAACCTCATCGACACCATGCTTGGAACGAGGGGCGTGCCTGATCCACGCGCGGGCCTGTCCCCTCACGATCTCGCCGCGATCAACTTTCCGTACGGCAGCTGAACTCTACTGGTTCCGCGACTAACATGACATGGCCTGTTCTATCGCATATCTGACCTTGCGAGCGCAGACACAGGCGCGGCGGGTGGCATCGGGATTGGGGACTCGTCGGATCCCAAGGCCGCAGCCGCATGTGCGTTCGCCACTCCGCTCGCCGAATGGGGCGATCAGGGGAAGCTGCCAGGGACGCTTGCACTTGCAAGGAAGTGATGCTATGCGGGCACAGCGACACGCGATGAACAGAGAAGCTTAGCTTAGACGCCGTGCTGGGCGTCGACTGTTGAGTAGGAGTAAACGATTCTGTAGCGCCCAAGGAAGGAAGTAGTACCACCAAGAGAAGCAAAGCTCCGTCTCTAGCTCCGCCGCCGCCGGAGTCCGCCACGCACACGTTCCACAAGACCACAACCTACTTTACGAAACCCAAAAGGGGCTAGTAGCTGGCTGGAAAAGGGTCGCGAGGTACAGGTAACGTACCCACCCAAAGGCCAAAGGCCAAAGGCAGCATCAGCACCAAACCCAGCCGCGAACGTGTCAAGCGCCGGCAGAAGCAGAACCAATGATTCAGAATGGGCATTCCCCGATCAATCATGCTCGCGCCTGCCGTCACCTCGGCGGCCGCCTTCAGCTTATCTTCGCGTTAGTCCCAGCCGCCCACAGCAGCCATGCGGCACTAAAGAATTTGCCCCAAGGGCTCCAGGATCGATCTTTCTCAAGGCTATCGCGTTCGTAGCTCACGCAATGTGACCGCGCGGTGCTACTAAAATACAGTGCTGCTGACCAAGTTGCAGGACGCGAACAATCTGAGATGCTTTAAACAACGCCGCGATCTCTCTCCCTCTCTCTTTTTTTGTCGCCCGTGCGCGACCGGTTCCGCGTTCCCCGGCAGCCGCCAGGGAAAGCAGCTGCACGCAACGCCAAAATCTTAGCTTCCAATATTGTATTGCAGAAGAGAGCTAACCGAACTGATGGCGCTGCGCTGTGTGAAAACGGCAAGGCTCGCCATGCCATGTTTCTTTTACCCTGACGAAGGAGAGGGCGGGACCTGCTGGTTGCAATGGCGGCGTCCCTCCCAACACGATAACGCAAACTGTCGCGCCTCGGCGTGTCAGAGACCCCAGAAGAGCCCCGAGAGCCCATGGATCATCCTCCAGGGATTGGGCGCCTCCAGAGAATGGGTAGATCGATGCAGGACGGATGGGGATACCGCACCTTTCTCGTCTCTAGATGATTGCGGAATGACTTAGCGCCGGAGGAATCGGGAGCTGCAGCCGCAAGCCACAAGTGTGCATATGTTCGGCCAGCAGATGCCGCGAGGTGTCTCCAGAACCGGAGATGCCATGCCAATGCGGCACCTACCCCCCCCCCCCCCCCACACCCACACACACACACACACCCCGGAATCAGATCGCGGCAGTGGAAACCCGCCCAGATCCAGTGATCCCTGCCTGCACGCACAGGTTCAGACGTTCAGTGGGCGTCGCTACAAGGCAAGCTGGGCTTTTCAGGAGGAGTATTCAGCAGCCGTATCATCATTAGATCTCGAACCGCTTCGTCAAGACCCGGACCCAGATTATCGGAGCCGTAAGCCTGATCGCCGCGCGATTTCTTGATGCCAAGTTAACAAGGCACGCTGATTACAGAAGATGCGCCGTGATACCGCAAGCAACGCCGGCATCTTGACTGCTAAAGTTTATACTACGCTCGGCCGGGGCCACAAAAGAGGGCGAAACTCAAACATGGCTTCACGTCAACGCTTGCCCGCTCGTTTCCGCAGCCGGGCGGGACCCTCCCGTCTCATCAGCATGTTTTTTTTTTGAAAGATTGTCTCATCAGCATGTCAGCGTGTGCTTGTGCACAGACGGGCGAGACTACTGATCCCGTCCGCTAATTGGCCGGTGAATGCGAAATTCTGGTTCGTCGCTGTCGCCCAGGACGAACGGCCGGCTGGTTAACTTCTATTCTAGCGCGATGACGCGACGTATAACCGCTGGGCGACTAGCCGATACGGCGCTCTGACTTTTTGGTGTAATAACCTGTCATCCATGGTTCCGTCAGTCACAGCAGACAGCAGTCTACACGGATGCGCATCGAGCCGTCGAGGCCCAAACGAATCGACTGCATACGCTCATGGAAAATGCGCCTCCACAGACGTGTGCACGGGGAGCCTTTGCCCCGACGGTACACCTCGCCGGATCCGCGGACGCACCGACCATGGAATCGCCATTACAGGAGTGGGTGACCGAACCGCCACCAGACAGCGTACGACGGCCAGGAAAAAAAAACCTGTCCCGTCACTTGCCTGATCGGGTGAGGTGCGGGCTCGCAGTGCTTAAACGGCAAAACAGCGGGGGCTCGCTCGGCACGACAGGTCCGGATCACGAGCCGCGCACGCACGCACGCACGAGCACGATTCATGGCCGGGGCACGAGTCCGGCCACTAGCCAAAAGGCCCTTCCAGAACGTGTGGCATCTCGTACCAGAAAAAGGTGCCCTAGTTTACGTGGCAAGCGCGGGGCGGGGACGGACCGGACGCACGCGCGGCTAAGGATGCATCCGATCCTCCTTTTGATCCACTAGCTGGTGGAGGGAGGAGGGGGGATGCTAATGGACGCCGATTTAAAGGGGACGCACATTACCGCGGTAATGCCGTGTTAGTGCCAACTTTTTCTTGGGGGCTTTGTTTTGTGCTTGGCCTTTTTTTCACTTTTGTGTGGGGTGAAACGTGGGGTTACTGTTCTCTCACCGTTTTTTTTTTTGTGTGGGGGTGCTGGGACGTATGCGTGCGACGGGATGGAATCTCCTAGAGGAGGAAATGGTGTGGCGTGGGATGGCGAATTCAACGTGGAGCACTATGGATAGAATAGATGGGCAGAGTGGGATGTGTGCGAGACGAAAATAAAGTGGAAAAGAGTGTGACTAGGAAATAAACTATGATGGTATCTTGTATTCGTCTGTTATTAAAAAAAAGAGAGGCGATATTTTGTTTCCCATCTGTATTGGTTTCGGATCCGGTGCCCGGCTCAAGTTTAGGATCCGAGAAAAAACAATTACGTTGCTGTCAATGGGATGAGCACAAGCGCATCACATCCCAGTTGAAACCAACCGGCTGCCGGCGTGTAGACGTACACGACAAATACAAGGCGGTACGAGACGACTCGAACTGTGCTGGACCTCCTCCACTGTTGCTGCACGGGATTTTTAACCCGGCCATATGCAACACATGTTGCCGGGTTCGGGGGCAGCCCGGACCCGCGACGAGGCGATAAGAACGGCCCGGAGCCGCCCTCCGTCAAGCGCTCGCGAGTCACCCCGCCTGCTATATTAGTTTACTTGCCGCCTGTGTTCCAAAACCTTTCGTCTTTTCCCCCGTCCCTGCCTACAAAGACTCCACACTCGCGGCCCCGGCAGGGTGCTTCGCCGCGAAGGCTGCTCCTCCCTCTCCCTTCCGCCCGCATTCGGTTCGCCGGCGGCGAGATGGCCATCGATCACGCGACCCCTCTCGGGCTGAAGAGCAGAGGCGCCATGGTAAGTATTTGACTCGGTGGTGGTTGTTCAGCTGCTCTGTTTCCTGGTTCTTGATTGGTTTCAATGGCGAAGTTGGATTGAATGCGTGCTCGTGGCGTGCGACCGCAGGGCGGCGGCGAGTGCGACGACGGCGCGGAGAACCAGCGGTGGCCGCCGTGGTTGAAGCCGCTGCTGTCCACGAGCTTCTTCGTCCAATGCAGGATCCACGCGGACGCGCACAAGAGCGAGTGCAACATGTACTGCCTCGACTGCATGAACGGCGCGCTCTGCTCCCTCTGCCTCGCGCACCACCGCGACCACCACGCCATCCAGGTGAGCTGACCGCTCTGAATGCATTTCTTGTCGTCGTCGTCGTCGAGATTGGAGCGGCCGGCGCCGGGCCCTTCCTCTCCGGATTCGAATGAAGCGGCAGCTCCGGCGCCCCTGCCTGCTTCCACCCAATGGCTGTCTCGGTCTCTCCTCCCTCCGCTTAGGATTGTTGTTGTTAGTTTCATCCCATCCAAAATTGAATCGTCTGGGGGGAAAAAAATCCAAAGATGAGAGAGTAGCTTGCTCTGTTGAACCGGTAGCAAATGCGCCCGTTCCATCTGCGGCTTCCTGCTGACGGCGACGCATGCTCTGTGTTTTTGTTTCTGGGGTGCAGATTCGGAGGTCGTCGTACCATGACGTGATCCGGGTGTCGGAGATACAGAAGGTGCTGGACATCGCCGGCGTGCAGACGTACATCATCAACAGCGCGCGCGTGGTGTTCCTCAACGAGCGGCCGCAGCCCCGCCCCGGGAAGGGCGTCACCAACACCTGCGAGGTCTGCGAGCGCAGCCTCCTCGACTGCTTCCGCTTCTGCTCCCTCGGATGCAAGGTCCGTGTCGCGCTTCCAGACTCTCGCGCATTGCGCGTTCCTACTTCCTAGGCGGCTCGCGCCTAACCCTGGCACCACCCTTGGATTTCTACGGGGCGCAGATTGTCGGCACGTCGCGCGGATACCGCCCCAGGAAGAAGCACGCCGCCGGCGGCGGCAACAAGAACAGGAAGAGGGCGGCGCTCAAGGACGTGCGGTGCGACTCGGAGGACTCGTGCACCGGCAGCAGCGGAGGCGGCAGCGAAAAGAGCAGCGTCGTGCAGAGCTTCTCGCCGTCCACCCCGCCGCCGACCGCCGCCAGCTGCCGGCCCTGGAACAAGCGCCGCAAGGGCGTCCCGCACCGGTCGCCCTTCGGCAGCCTCATCGTCGAGTTCTAATTACTCGACATCATCACCTTGACAATGTACCCTCTACCGTACACGACATAGCTCAGCCCAGAAGGAATAACCGTGCGCCTCTGGACGTGGAGGCCGGCGGGGTCGGCCGGCTGTGCAAACGCCGGCGAAGGGCGAGAGCGGTAAGAACATGCCTAGCTGCTCTACTATAGTTTGCTTCCTTCATCAGGTTTAAGTAGTTTACAGTTACAGTTGCTAGTCACTAGGCAGTAAGGTAGCTGCTGCTTACAGCAACGTACTAAGTTTTGCAGCCTTGTACATTGTAATATACCGGTACTTTACTCCCCAAATGCTTAGATGTATATATTCATGTGCTATCAACAGTCTGGTGTACGATGCAGTGAGGCGAGGTGGTCGTGTGTTCTGTGTTCATCATGAGCACACTGTAAAAAAAAAGAAAGAAATGCTGCTCCTCTGAATCATGCCGGGATGGGCAGGCCCAGTTCGTTGCTATGCTACCGCCAATGCCGCCGCTGCTGGAACAGGACTGCTCTAGTCTGATGTTAGCAGACTGCTGCGCGGGAAAGATTGGCCCGATAGAGACATAGAGTGGCACATCATTCAGAGCCGCCGAGCAGCGCCCGTGTCGTCACCCAGCAGCACCTGACATTCTGTGGCGAACCCCCCTATCGATCCAGATGCCGCCGCGGCATTTGCCCCGGCGCGGCCGCAGGTACGGGGCGCGACCAACCCGTGGGACGAACGACACCTCAACCGCACGTCCAAAGCGGTTCCCGGCAAGCGCGCGCACATGCGAGATGCGTCATGCCGGCGCGGCGCGTCTGGAGCCTCTGCGCCCCCGCCCTGCTGCGGCCGCGCCGCGCGCCAGCGCCACGGGGGGCACGTGTGTGGAGTCTGTGGACACGCCCGGCGCGGGGATGCGGTGACGCCGCGCGGCGGGGTCGGTATCTTCTGGACGCAGCGACGAGTCACGCGGCGCCGGGCCGCGGGGTTCCGTCCGGCGTGGACTGGGCGCTGGAGACTGGAGGGAGCCTGGATGGACGCCGCGCCGAGCCGCGCCGGGCCGTGCCGTGCGACGCCGCCTAACTTGCTTGACCCGCCATTTGTCCCCGAAAGCGGCGGGGCCCGACGTGGACGCCGCGCCCCCGGCGTCGACCGCCTTAAATTTTCCTTTTCCACGCGCACCCGTTCCCGTGCGTCCAGAAGCGGCCGTGCCCGGGGTCGACGTCGCGCATTTATCGGCGCGGCAAGGCCGTGTCCGCACGGCTCCGCTCTCCACCAGGTACGCTGGGACGGGTCCCGCTGCTGGCAGGTGGGACAAGGCGCCATGCGCTCGCTGCTGCTGCTGCTTGGAGTGCAGGTGCAGAGTGCAGGTGCAGGAACCTCCGTCCGGGCCTGCCGGCCTCCGGTGGCCGGAGCAAATGCGCGGCGCCCGTCCGTGCCGCTACTGTCCGTTCCCGGCGCCTGTCTCCGACGGCAGCGCCATGTTCGCCAACGTGCATGCGCCGAGGGCAGAGCCTCTGCCACCATCGACAGGATTTCGTGCGCACTCGCAGGCACAATCATGCATGCCCCGGCTCGATTGAAGCCCGGGAACCGCTCCACCTAGGGGTGGCAAAGGGTCCAACATTTTGAACTAAAAAATCTATAGGCCGGGCTCTAAAAAAGGCGGTCTCTAATCTTATGTAATTTTGAACTAAAAATTTTAAAAATCTTATTAGACTGTGAAGAGACCACTAGGGCCATGACCCATTACCACCCCTACCTCCACCAGTACGCCATCGCCATGCCATGCCATGTTGACGTTGCCACCCACCACCCAACGCCCCGCGCCCCGCCGCCTGTATGCCGCCACCGGCCAGCGTGAGCGGTGACGTCATCCGCCGGCCCCGCAAGGTTGGCCTATCGGTCGCCGCCGTGACGCAGACGCCGGGTAGACCGACCTCGCCGTACCGCGCGCCCGTGTCCTAGCACCCGCCCCCACCGCGCGGGCGGGCCTGCCAGGACGAGGAGGGCGGACCACTAGTCGCGGCGTCGGGCGCGGGTCGTGGCGCGTCGTGAACGCGGGCGCGGGTCGTGGCTTCACATCGCGCGGCCGGCCCGGCCGGCCGGCCTTGGGTTGATTGGACGGCAGGTTTTGCCTTTCCTCTCCATTAACCACTCCTTCGTGCCCAGCCCCAGAGTGTGGTGTGACTCTGCATCGCATCGGGCCGCCGGTCACTCGCTGCCCATGCTTGGTTCGGATCGCGCCCGTCGTGGACGGATCGCTCGCTTTGGATAAGGAAAGCGACGGCAATGCATTGTACTTGTACTCGCACAGCCCCGGCCGGCGGCCCGTTGCGAGGGAATGGGAGGGGGCGGGGTTAATGGGAGGTCGTCATGCGAGTCCTTTTCGCTGCTATATTGTCTTAAGCTGAGGAGGATCACGGATTGGAACGGCTGAGATCACATCATGTAGACAAGACACGAATACGCTGATGATGCTCGTCTGTGTGTGTCCCCGTTGGCTTGTGGGATAAGTTGCCTCATTGCCTGTTTGATCAGCAGTACAGGAACATTTGGAAACGACGAGAACATGCTCTGAAATGTTCGTTGGGGACAGATTCGAAGCTATCTCCGCTCCGGGATGGTAGTTTGAGCATGGAAGTAGCAGTTCAGAGAAGATATCGAGTGAGCTAGCTCTCTGACACACAGGAATTGAGCCTTTTCTTTGCTCCTTCTCTGCCTCCTGTTTCTTCGGGGTCATCGAGGCCCTGTTTAGTTCTCATCCCATAAACCCCGTAAACACAAAAAAGAACATTACATCGAATATTTCGGTACATGCATATGGTACTAAATGAAATCTATTTATAAAACTTTTTGCATGGATGGACTGTAAATCGCGAGACGAATCTAACGAGCCTATTTAATCCATGATTTGCAACAGTGACACTACAGTAACTATACATTAATTATTGATTAATTCTGAATTAATTAGCATCATTAGATTCGTTTCGCGATTTACAACCCATCTGTGCAAAAAGTTTTATAAATAGACTTCATTTAGTACTTCAAATTAGCAAGATTCCAACACAAAATTTTTTTGCGCTGGAACTAAACACGGGCCGAAATGAGTATCGCACGGGCCGAAATGAGTATCGCGATGGAAGAATAAACGGGCTTGCTTTGTTGTCTAGTGTGGAAACGTTGCGAGACCTACCATGACTAGTTCATCCAATCTTTGATCTCTGTTCCCTTATGATACGAGACTACGAGGGAAGACCGCGGTACAGGAAGCCAGCCTAGGCCCCAGGATTGCGACCCGCAGATATCCAAAATTTGTGGGCCTTCTTCAGGCACCAAGATAATCACGCCGCCAGTAGGCCCCACAGGAGATGCAGATCATGGCTGCGTAACAAACGAGTGACACGACCCAAAATATCCGGCCCCCGCGGCACGCCTAGAGCGCGCATTGACTTGAGAAATTCTGTGTCTGGTCTTAAAGATTCGATGTAGGGCTGCTGCATGCCATAGAAATAGAAATACGAGTAGAACCCAAACGTCGAGGATCTGGATTTCCTCTCTTTATCTAGTCTTTAGACCTGGTTATTTTTTAGCCCTCTCCCATTTAGCTCTAAAAATATCTCAAGAAAAGCCAAACATATGAGCTATATTTAGGACTATTTGTAAATAGCACACCTCAAAATACTATCCTTTCCAATGGATGCTATTTGGGTGGAGCCTATTAGAGCAAGAGAGATGAGGGGGCTCAAATGATCGGGAAAGTGCATTAACGACCAAATTGCTCTTAGATTTAAACAGCTCAAGGACTATTTTATTGGAGAGCTATTTACTTGAGCTAAACTTTAGCACTCAAAATAAGTCTATGCTACTTCTCTAAATAGGACCCTTGTCTTAGTATTGTAACACCCAGGAAAACAACGAACGGTCCGCTAGGAAGCGGCGGACGGTCCGCCCAGTTAACATCCAGATATATTACCTCCTTGTGGGACCCGCCTGTCATATCTTCTTTCCTCCTCCTCCTCACGTTGACCAGAGACGAGCTTCCCTCGTGCTCTCGCGCCACCGTCGCCCCCTTCCGTCGATCTCCCTCCTCCGGCCACCATACTTTGATTCCTTGCGCGAGCACCTTCCCCAGCACCTCCTCCACCTTCCCCAACCCCCAGCCCGGCTTCTCCACGGCCGGAATCGCCCCCGCCACCACCGGTCACCATTGGAGCCGCTTGAAGCTTTGCTCCACCGTGGATCCGCTTCTCCGGTCATCCTCCGCTCGAACCGACCGCGGGAATGGAATCGTGGTGAGTCACTTGTGCCCCCCTGGCCTCTTTCCCCCTCCTGTTGATCAAACCAGCGCCGGTGAACGGCCGCCGCCGCCGCCGTGCCTGCTGCCGCCTGTCGTGCCGTGTCAAAAGATGTGAACTGCGGACGGTCCGCCTAGGAGGGCAGGACAGTCCCCTGGTCAAGTAGAAGTTGTCCAGATACGATGTTGTCTCTGGAGGGTTTCGCAGGGTTGAACTGCGGACGGTCCGCTATTGGAGAGCGGACAGTCCGCCGTAGAGTCTAGAATTTTATCCAGAGATGTTGTCGTCTCTGGTGGTTTGGCAGAGTGAACTGCGGACGGTACGCCAAGGGGGGCCGGATGGTCCGCCGTTAGGATTAGAAATTCGTCCAGAGACGTCGTTGTCTCTGGTGGATTGGCGTAGGTGTGTTGCGGACAGTCCGCTAAGGGTGAGCGGACAGTCCGCATTATAGATTTGAAATTTGACCAGAGAAGTAGTCGGTTCTGGTGGGATTGCAGAAGTGTGTTGCGGACAGTCCGCTACTGAGGCGCGGACAGTCCGCCAGTCAGTCTAGAAATTCTCCAGAGACGATGAAGGTTCTGGTGGGTCTGCGAAGTTGAACTGCGGGCGGTCCGCCCTTCGGTGGCGGACAGTCCGCAGGATATTTTATTTTGGGTATAGTGATTGTGTAGTTTGGGTTGCACTCAATCACTTCATATGCATTCGTGTAGCATCCGCAGCTGAGGACGCCGTATTTGAGGTGATTGCGGCACCGCAGGAGCAGCCGGAGCAATCCCAGGAGGAGAGGCGTGAGAACTCGGCCCAAGGCCCGTCTGACCCCCAGCTTTGAGTAGCAGCCCAAAGGCAAGCCCCGGTGCACGTCCTATTAATTTAAATTATGACACCTATATATGTATTTATTACTTGTGCACTACGTTTAGGAGTTGTTTGAAACCCTAGTTGCATGAACCCTAGGTTTCCTTGAGTTATACTAGTATGTATAGGACGATAGAGATGCTATGCTAGATAGGGTTCGGTAGAAGTCGAGTAACTTTTGGTTACTCGCGAGATATAGGATAGTTTATGATTCCATATATGAGTTACTCATCTTGGGATGAAAGTCTTGGAATGAAAGAAAGAATAGAATCTGAGACCGGGCGGGAGAGGTGTAGTTCCGCCTTTGTCGGTTAAGGACCGTACCGTTGTCGGCCCTCCTGATCATGTTTGAAATGTACTAACCGCATGCCTGGTGGGGCAGTCCTGTAGTTTGAGGTGGGGAGGGGAAAGGTTGGTGCGTGGGGTCCGACGGGATTTTGCGTCCCTGTTGGTTAGGTCCACCTTACAAGGTTAAATCGAATCGATTCGCCGTCAGTCGCTCTCGGACATGGGCACATTGATCACCGAGTCACATCGTAGCAATATGAGTTGGAACATGGAGTCTGTTATGTATGTTGGTTCTATTTTGAATTGTAATTAATGTTCTACCATGTTTGTTCTAGATGGCCATGCAAATATTATATTATGATTAATCCATATAGAATCTGGAGCAAAAATATTGAAATTAAGGATCCACTTTTAGATGTTTTTCTGCAAAATAAACCATCAGCCAAAAGTCTTGCATGTCTAGATAGGTGGGCTACGTATACCCAATAGTCGGGAAAGTCTTGCTGAGTATTAGTTGCTCAGGGCTTTTGTTGAAACATTATTTCAGGGCACACAGGCGTAACTTCTGTTCCTGCTGCGTTAAGTTCATCCGCCGGGACGAAGAGGGATGGGAGGTTGTGGTCCCAGACACTTAGTTAGGGACCTCCCTAGGGTACACTTGTGGTAGTTCTTTTTCCTCTGTTCGAACCCGAATTTCAGTAATATAAAGTTTGTAAATTATGTATTTATTCAAACTTGGTTTGAAAAATTTATAGTATAATCTTGTGTATATTGCTGTATTTTCAAATATGTGCCGTGATTGTAACATCTACGCTCACCTTCGCGTGAGACTATAGGTGTTGTTTCGATCGGGATGTGGGCTGAGAAAGGACTGTCAAATTAAACCATTAAGCTAATGCGCCCGATGTGTTCAAATGACGGCCATTACGTTTAATTTAGAGTTTTAATTTGTCGGTTCCGTCACAGCTGGTATCAGAGCTGAAATGCACCATGGGTGGTACAGGCATGACTAATTTTAAGGTTTTCCAAAAATATAAAAAAATTATTTGAAAAGACGTAAGGCGAGCATGCATCTCATCTTTGTAGTGTTTTTGGGATTTTTCTTCCCTAGGTGTTGGTAGAGGTGTGAGTTTAAGACCATAAGGACCATTGTAGAGTTTGGGACGTAAGATTTTATAGGCGTGGCACGAATGTGTTGTGAAAGCGTTGTCGGTCGGACCGGAGACACCGTCTGGTAGTTCAAATGTGTTGCGCGGACAGTCCGGTCATGACACGCGGACGGTCTGCCGGCTGTTGAGGAAAAATACACAGAACCATCTGAAACTGAGTTGGGTTGACATTTTGTAAAGCGGACGGTCCGCAGAAACTCAGCGGATGGTCCGGTTAGTTGGATTCTTGTAAAGCAGACGGTCCGCCCTGGTACCCCGGACGGTCCGCCATACATTTTTCGGCTGGACCAGGGCAGATCTGTCAGACCGACTGGTTGAGCCGATCGAACCGCCTGGCCCCGCCTGCAAGCATTACACTGAATTGTTTTTAAAGCTGTACATTCTGCAATGTGTCATGTATTGAAAGATTAGTTACTATCAGGATTATTTTAATTAACCCGGATGATGGAACTAATCTTGTCATGGTTAAATGCAGAATGGCAGCACCCCCGAACCCTCCTGATTTGGCCCAGGCCATTGCGGCCATGCTTACCGGACGCGACGACCAGACGGCACTCCTCTGGGAGATTGTTGAGCAAGGCAGAGCGCAGCGGCATGAGCATCACCACCAGCCAGCTGACCCTGGGTATGAGCAGTTTCTGAACACCCAGCCACCGCTCTTCCATAAGGCGGATGAGCCACTGGAAGCAGATAGCTGGCTCCGGACCATCGAGTCCAAGTTCACCCTGCACCCGTACAATGATGGAGACAAGGCAGGATTTGCAGCTCGGGGGTCCCGCACGCACTTGTGGGACAATCACATGGCCATGTTCCCCGAGGGCACTCGGTTCACCTGGGCCCAGTTTAAGGAAGCATTCCGGGCGCATCACGTTCCAGTGGGAGTGATCAGGAGGAAGCTCACAGAGTTCTTGGCCCTAAAGCAGGGCAACAACAGTGTGATGCAATATGCCCAGAATTTCAACACACTCTCACAGTACGCTGGGTACCATGTGGACACGGATGAGATGAAGCAGGCGTGTTTCAGACAGGGGCTTAGCAGTAAGCTCCAGGATCGCCTGGCGATGTTTAAGTTCAATACTTTCAGCGAGCTAGTCAATGGGGCTATCGTGCAGGAGGATGCCCATCTAGCTCATAAAGCAGAAAAGAAAAGAAAGGCACCGGCAGCGAGATCCACTAGTAGCAACCCACAGAAGTTCCGCCTCGTGCAGTCTGGGCCACAGCGAGCCCCCTTCCAGCACCAGTCTGTGTACAGGACACCACATCAACAGTGGGGATATCGACCACCTCAGCCACCACAGCCGCAGGGGGGTAGTCAGGCCTCATGTTCCTCAGCAGAGCGAGCAAAAGGTCTGGGTGCAGCAGCCGGGGGTACGCCCAAATTTGTTTCCATGTTACAACTGTGGACAGCTGGGGCACTTAGCACGGAACTGCCCGATGCCACCAAAGCAGGGCCAGCAGTCCGGTCAGCAGAGCCAGAAGCAGAATGTGGCTCATTTCAAGCTGGGACAAGTGCACTACACCACCCTCGAGGGTATTCCTGAGGGAGCTCCAGTGATGGCGGGTACGTTTTCTGTAAACGATCGTCCCATCACCATATTGCTTGACTCTGGGGCATCTCATACATTCATTAGCAAGGAGTGTGCCATTAGGCTGGGATTGAAAATAGAAATCATGCCAAATCCATACAATATTCATTCGCCCGGGGGCCAATTAATTACCAACCAAATTGTCAGGCGAGTGCCTCTCCAGTTACAAGGAAATGGATTTATAGCACATCTTATAATACTCCCAACTCAAAGAGTGGATATTATACTTGGCATGAACTGGATGAAGGAACAAGGAGTTCTTTTAGACACTAATGTACATTCTGTGCACATAAAACCATCTGACCATGGGTCTATGACCTTATCTTTAAAGAACCTTGAGTCAACCACTTCCGCTATTGTAAGGATCGATGGACCAAGAGGGGGGGTGAATTGGGCCTTTTTCAAATTTCTAAGATAGATAAAACAACCTTAACCTATGCAATGCTAGTAAGGCTCAATTCACCAACCGGCTAAACAAAGCAAACTACACAAGCTAACAAAGATATGAAACTAAGCAAGGTAGAGCTAAGCTATGATCTCTAAGGTCAAGCACATGAAAGAATGCATGAAAGTAAGTGCTTGAAATGAAAGAGAGTGCAAGAGACAACCGGATTTTTTCCCGTGGTGTCGATGTGTTGGCACACACCCCTAATCCACGTTGTGACACTCACTAAGAGTCTTGTCACCTCCCATGTCACCGAGACTTGGGCGCTCACTAAGAGTCTCCGTTCACCATCCCGGCGTGGTGGAGCTCAAGCCACGTACAATCTTCTTCTCCGGGCTCCCACAATCCTTGGCAAGCTCCACGAGAAACACTTCGATCACTAAGATCGTCTAGGTGCTGCCAAACACCAAGAGTAACAAGCTCCTAAGCCTTCACTTGACCTACACTCAGTTGGCCCTAGCTCAAGCACACTTGCTACACTTGCAAAGGATGAAATCTTCAAGGTTGAAGCACAAACAAAGCACTAGATCTTCTCTCTTTTGCTCAAAGCTCTTTCTCTTCTTCTCAAGGGTGGCCTCAGGTTTTCAAGGTGTCAAAGGCAACTGAAATGAGTTAGGGGGTACCCTTATATAGAGTGGAGGAGGTCACATAGCCGTTGGAAGTTTTCTGCAGAAAAACCGTGACCACCGGAAGAACCGACGGTATAGAAAGTATTGGCATCGGTTCAACCGGTCTCTCTGTGTCAAAGAAGTAGCCGTTGGAGTTCTGACACAGTATCCACGCTTGCGTCATTGCACCGGTGCATGCTCCGTAGGGGCATCGGATCAACCGGTGCTGAAGAGGTTCACTGATCAACTCAAACAAGCATTCTGGAACAAAGTACATCCAATGCACCGGTGCTTTGATTCTGAAGCGTCGGTTCAACCGGTGCTGAAGAGAGGTTGAATTCCACCAAAACATACTCTCTGGAACAAAGAACTTCCATTGCACCGGTGCTTATTTTTTTGACCATCGGTTCAACCGGTGCCATACTTGATTTCTGCCTTCATCCAGAGAAGATAGACCGACAGGGCATCGGTCCTTCCGCCATGCATCGGATGCTCCGATGATAGGTCACCGGTTCAACCGGTGCTGCTGTTTTTCATTGTATTCAACTGTTTTGACTTGGATTCGAATGTGACTTTGATTGTTTCTTCTTCCAAGAGTTGTATTGACTTCTATTGACCATCTTTTGCTGTTTTTGAGTGAGTGTGCAAGATTTCTAAGGCCAACTCAAGTTTGATCAAGCTACTAACTCATGAACCCCTCTTAATAGTACGATCAAGAACTAGAAACTATAAAACCTAACTAAAACAAGTGTCCTTCAACTCCTTGTGACACTTGAGACTAGAAAGGTCCTTAATCTTTCAAATTGAGTCATTGGTACGCATGATTGTTTCGAATTGAGGGGTCTCCTTTCATATTTCATATGAGACTAATCCAGTTATTGAGCTTTCCTTTAAAACACACGTTAGTCGCATACGGTTGTCATTAATCACCGAAACTCACCATTAGCATATATCGGCCTAGATGCGCTACAATCTCCCCCTTTTTGGTGATTGATGACAACACAAGGTAGAGATACATACTATAAGAAAATGAAAGAGATAAACAAGCATGCATTACGAAATAAAGCACATGTAGGGACATGTCAACTCAGAGCATACACAATATCCAAATAACATGTCCATACACAAAATCCATGAAGATCCAAACACGCCACAAACCACCAAGCTCCCCCTATCTCTACTCCCCCTATCTATCTCCCCCTTTGGCAACAAAGCACCAAAAAGGAAGGTGATCTAGTCCTGAGCTGGAGAAGGCGGGGTCTTCCGGCTGGGTCCGGTGGAGAACTGAGCGGCGGAGTCGTCGGCGTCGTCGTCCGTCCAGTCGTCGTCGACCGAAGAGGACTTCTGCTCGACCGGAGTCGTCGGAGCAGCAGAAGTAGCTGGTGTAGCGGTAGAAGCTGGCGTGGCGACGACCGTGGAGTCCGTCGGAGGAGCAGACGTGACGGGAGTCAGGTCTGGCTGAGTGGAGCGTACGACGGACGGACGGAGCACCTCAGGCTGAGAAGGAGAGTCGAACGTGAGAGACTGAGCCGAGGGGTGCTGAAGCTGGTGTAGGATCTGCTGCTATCTATGAAACTCTGCACGCTGCTCGGCAGTCCAAACACTAGGCTGAGAAGCATGAGCCGGAGCAGCAGTAGGAACAGGACTGGCAAACAACCCGGTCTGAAGAAGTGGTGACATCGGGAAAGATGACAAGGGTGTCTGCACAAATCCGCCAACAGGTGGAGGGGGAGCAGTGGGGTCGAACTGGATCTGCTGGGGTGTAGGAAGCTGAGGCTCAGGCAGTCCAGTGTGACAATACAACTGACCGAAGCATCCCGAGAAGAATGTGAACATCTGCTGCTGTATCTGGGACTGCTGCTGTAGCTGTAGCCTCATGGCCTCCTGCTGCCGCCGAATGCCCTCAAGAACAAGTGTCTGGGCCTCCTGCTGATGAGCCTGCTCGGCCTGCATGCTCAGCTGAGCTGCAGCAAATCTGTCCTGCTGATTTGATAGCCGAGTAAGAATGGTAGCGAGTGCATCGGGCTGAGTGACCTGAGCAGTGGAGACTGGAGGAGCGGGGGCTCGTGCCGCACCAGAAGATCCTGCCTCATCATCATGAGCTCCTCGAGGGACGGTAACAGTGGGAATGAAATCCTTGTCATCCTCCGAGTCCTCTGAGTCAGTGATCAGGTAGTGTGGGAGCTGGGCCTCTGCTGCTGCTAGTGAAGCGTCCTCGGCTGCTGTCGGATCATCTGCAACTCTGCCCTCAGCCAAGAAACGCTCATCCAGAACCCGCTGTGCTCGGCGCTGGCCTCTCGAGCCACGACGACCGTCTCGAGGAGTAGCTGGTGAGTAAAAACTGAAGTGTGTCCTCGAGTGCTCCAGCTCATCCATATGCTCATTCTGACTTAGCTGAGCCAGAATCCAACAGATCCAATGAGCAAACGGATGATGACGGTGAACTGTCATCCCATCCAGAATCACATCCTCTAGCTCGCAGATAAAGAAGTCGACTAGGTCAAAGTCACGACCTGTCATGATATAAAGTAGAAGCCACTGCTGCAGAGCTGTGATCCCCTCATTGTATCCAATCCGAAATAACAGACTCTTCCTCAAAGCTAGATGGATAGAGTGTGCCATGGGAGTCAGCCTGTCCGGAGTCCTCGGTGTGCCAGGTAGGAATGGCTGCTGAAAGAGAATACTGATCTCCTCGTCAGACGGGACGTGAGACTCATGAGGACGACGAGGAGGTACTGTGCTGCCATAAACCTGATAGTGTACGAAGTGTGGCTCCTCGGCAATCTGAACTCCAAGAAAGGTAGCTAGTCGTGCTCGGGTCAAACGATGGTGCCTCTCTTGGAACATGAAGTCAATAAACTGCCGGTCCTCCTCAATAAACAGAGTGGCGTAGAAGACTCGAACCCACTCTCGAACGTACCTGGACCTCTCACTGAGTAGAGCAGGCAATCCAACATATCTCTCAAAGAGAGGAAGCACTGGAGTCCCACCTGCTGCTACACGCATAGCCACCCAGTGGAGCATCTTGTGCTCACTGATCTTGATATCCAACTGGCAGTACGTGTGGTAAAAAGACTCCTGGAGCAGAGTGTAAAAGCGACGATCAACGCCAACGTCTCTCTGCTCGAGAAACCACTGCTCAGGGGTCACATATCTCAGTCTCTTGACCCTAGGTCCTGGAATACCCCTGAGATCGAACAACTCAACCTCGGGCAGCTCCTCACCACTGTCCTGACCACCTGTCTGAGTCTGACTGTCGGTGTGCTGCTGCGGTGCATGACCTGCTCCCCTCTGTGTGCCACCACCTCGAGTCCGTGGACGTGAGCGGGACTCAGGTGTGGCCTGAGCTGTCTGAGTACGTCCTGAGCGACGTAACTGCTGCTGTGGCTCCCCCTGAACCTGAGGATCCCTGATCCTGAGCGATCCCTGCCTATCTGCTGCATCTGCAACTGCCTCAGCCTGCTCTCGCTCGCGGTCCTCACGGGTGCGCTTCTTCTTCTTCTGCACAACCATCTTACCCTTGCCCTTCTTGTCACCAGCCATCTGACATAGAACCAAAACATGAATTCGATTTGAGCTTATGACAAGAAATCTAGTGGATAACCTTTTAAAAGAACAAACTAGATCACATCGAGTCAAGGGCCAAGATGTGTGTGAGAGAGGCAAGAGTCATATGTGAACATGTGTGTCAAGGATAAGAAAACTAAGATACATCACATGCTTAAGAGTGTGTAGGCCATACCCTTGCAAAACGGGGATGAAAAACGACGAAAACGGCCTAAGTGGCAATTCCTCGAACACTTGGCGTGCACTCGGATCAAGGGTGGACGGAACTCAAATTTGACTTGTACGCTCGTGCAATGGGAAGGAGTGGAGCAAGAGGAGCAGCAGTGCAGGCGGCGCTGAACGAGGATGACGGCGGCGCGCGGTCGGTGGCTTGCAGGCCGCGCAGGCGCGGAACTGGGCGGCGCGAGCGGCTGCGGAGCAGCGGCGCAGGAGCAGCGGCGCGCGGTTGTGTGAGCGTGCGCGGGAGGCAGCGCGGAGGAGTAGCAGCGGCGGCGGCTTGCAGTGGAGAGTACGGGCGCGGCGGCGGCGTACGGGCGGTGGTGTAGAGGCGGCGGTTTCGCGAGGAGGAAGAAAGACCGAGTGAAGCTGACGCGTGGGACCCGTGGAAAGGCTAAGTGAAAACAGAACGAGCGGGCCCGCCAACCCTAAGCACCGGAAGATCCGATGGTGCAGATACATGTGCATCGGTGTTTTTACCGGTGTAATGTTGACAGATCTGAAAGAGTTGAAAGCGTGGTCAACAAAGGGCACCGGAAGAACCGTTACTAAGGCGTCGGAACATCCGACGTTCCGACGGGCGTCGATGCATTGATAGGAGTAAAGTCCAGAGACTCTGCAAGGGCTATTACTCCACGCTGGAGCACCGGTTGAACCGATGCTTAGGCGTCGGTTCATCCGCCAACCATCGGATGCGCCGATGGCCATCGGAGTAACGGGCAGAGATTGTTCCAGAGGCGAAGCAGAAACCGAGCCACGAAGACTTAAGCACCGGTTGAACCGATGGTGTAAAAAACCAGGCGTCGGTTTAACCGGTGGTTAAGGAAATTTTCTGCTGAACTACAAACTCTACTTCTGATCCAAATTTTCAAAGCCAAAGCCATAAACACCCAATTTGGACTATTTTCGAGAGACAGCCTCACCCCTCAAACACTCATACTACATGCTCGCAAGCTTTTATATTAACTTAGGCAAATTAAGATCCAAGCGAGGTTTAAACACAAAAACCAAATGTATGAGCCACTTTGCCTATGAACTTAGAGATTAAACCTTTAAGTTCGATAGGACGTGACTCAATAGGCATGAAAGCGCAACATTGATCTTATCACCCTTGTAGAGATGATATTTCATATTTAGCATGAATATCTTTCTCGAAGTGTGATTTGCTCCCTTGTGATACTACTAACGTGATGCAATGCCAATGCAAAGCAAGAAATAGACATGGATGCATTCTATATGACAGGCACATGCATTGCACAAAATTAAATCTATCTTGTCAAGTTTGAACCCTTGGCAAGCTTCTTCATGATGAACCATTCTTCATGCCATGAGCGAAACAAAGACCACCGGCTCATGCAAGACCCACGTTCATCGCTATCTTGACAAGGTTAGACAAGTGTCCTATATGTATGCATCTTTCTATATGACAAGGCAACTTACATGACGTTTGCCGCATCTAATACATTAAGCTCATTCCTTAGCCTAACAAAAGTACTCTCGTCTAAAGGTTTTGTGAAAATATCCGCCAATTGCTTCTCGGATCTCACACCTTGAAGAGATATGTCTCCTTTAGCTTCGTGATCACGCAAGAAGTGATGGCGAATATCAATGTGCTTTGTGCGAGAGTGTTGAACATGATTTTTGGTAATTTTTACGGCACTTTCATTATCACAAAGGAGTGGGATCCTATCTAGTTTCACACCAAAGTCCAAAAGGGTTTGCTTCATATATAGGATTTGGGCACAACATGCACCGGCCGCTATATATTCCACTTCCGCAGTGGACAAGGCCACGGAATTTTGCTTCTTACTCGACCAAGAAACTAGAGAACGCCCAAGCAAGTGGCAACCCCCGGAGGTACTCTTGCGATCCACACGGCTTCCGGCAAAATCCGAATCCGAGTATCCCAAGAGATCTAAGCTAGCGCCTTTGGGGTACCACAAGCCTATGCTTGGGGTGTGCTTGAGATACCGAAGGATCCTATTCACAGCCGAGAGGTGTGATTCCTTTGGGTTTGCTTGAAAGCGGGCACACAAGCACACACTAAACATTATATCGGGCCTAGATGCGGTAAGGTAAAGCAAAGACCCTATCATAGAACGATAGAGGGATTGATCAACCGATTTACCGTCCACATCCAAGTCGAGATGCCCATTGGTTACCATGGGTGTCTTGATTGGCTTGCACTCATCCATCTTGAACTTCTTCAAAATATCTTTAGTATATTTTTCTTGATGGATGAATGTCCCTTCCTTCATTTGTTTGACTTGAAAACCAAAGAAGAAGGTCAATTCGCCAATCATGGACATCTCGAATTCCCTAGACATCATGCTAGCAAACTCATGGCTTAGTACATCATTAGTTGAGCCAAAGATAATATCGTCAACATAAATTTGACAAATGAAAAGATCCCCGTTGACGTCTTTTGTGAACAACGTGGTGTCCACCCTCCCGATCTTGAAGCCTTGCATGATTAGGAAGTCACGAAGCCTCTCATACCAAGCCCTTGGAGCTTGTTTGAGTCCATAGAGTGCCTTGTGCAACCTATAAACATGGTTAGGATTCCTTGGATCTTCAAACCCGGGAGGTTGCTCAACATAAACAAGTTCGTTAATAACGCCATTTAAGAATGCACTTTTCACATCCATTTGATATAACTTAATGTTATGATGTGAAGAGTAAGCAAGAAGGATGCGGATAGCTTCAAGTCTTGCGACCGGAGCAAAGGTTTCAACAAAATCCAAACCTTCGACTTGAGAAAATCCTTTTGCCACAAGTCTTGCTTTGTTGCGTATCACCACCCCATGTTCATCTTGCTTGTTTCGAAAGACCCACTTTGTGCCATTGATGTTCTTGTCTTTCAGAGGAGCTTCGAGGACCCAAACTTTATTGCGGGTGAAATTGTTCAATTCTTCTTGCATGGCCATCACCCAATCCGAGTCCTCAAGCGCTTCCTCTATGCTAGTGGGTTCAATACAAGAAACAAACGAGTAATATTCGCAAAATGAAGCATGCTTAGAGCGAGTTCTTACTCCCTTTGAAGGACTACCAATGATTTGACCAATTGGATGATCCTTGGAGATGCGACCATGCTTCACTAGCGGTATTTGCGTGGATGCTTGTTGGGGTGGATCTTGTGTGACTTGTGCTTGTTGTGGAACACTTTGCTCTTCTTGTTCTTGGACTTGGGGTGTTGGTGTTGGCACATCTTCTTGAGGTAGTGGATCATCTTTTTCTTGATCTTCATCTACTTGGGGCGCCGTGGAGGTGCTTGGTGTAGATGAGGAAGATCCTCCCCCTTGATCATTACCTTCATGCACCTCTTCCGGCTTGATATCCCCAATGGACATCTTCTTCAATACTTCA
The DNA here is from genome assembly GCF_016808335.1 of Panicum virgatum. Lineage (NCBI taxonomy): Eukaryota > Viridiplantae > Streptophyta > Magnoliopsida > Poales > Poaceae > Panicum > Panicum virgatum. Next base: position 47,385,745 of record NC_053136.1, on the reverse strand, counting down.
TCAATCTCCTCATCACCTACATTTTCATAGCCAACAACCTCCTCTTGGGAGCCATTAGATTCATCAAACTCCACATCACATGTTTCTTCAACTAACCCGGAGGTTTGATTGAATACTCTATATGCTTTGGAGTTTGATGCATAACCAAGAAAGAAACCTTCATCACATCTACTCTCAAACTTACCGAGCCTTTTCTTCTTGTAAATGAAGCATTTGCAACCAAAGACTCGAAAGTAGGATATATTTGGTTTCCTCCCGGTGATGAGCTCATATGGAGTTTTCTTGAGGAGTCGGTGGGGATACACTCGGTTTGATGCATGACACGCCGTGTTGATTGCTTCTGCTCAAAACTTCTCGGACGTGCCATAATCATCCAACATTGCTCTTGTTAGGGTGATGAGTGTCTTGTTCTTTCTTTCCACCACTCTATTTTGTTGAGGCGTGTAGGTGGCGGAAAACTCATGCTTGATGCCCTCTTTATCGCACCATTCTTCAATCTTCATGTTCTTGAACTCGGTGCTGTTGTCACTCCGGATCTTCACAATTGGGGAGTTGTACTCCCTTTGAGCTCTTCTTGCAAATGTCTTGAAGAGTTCCGGAGTTTCACCCTTATCGCCTAGAAACATAACCCAAGTGTAACGTGAAAAATCATCAACAATTACTAGGCAATAGAGGTTACCACCAATGCTCTTGTATGTAGTTGGACCAAAGAGATCCATGTGAAGTAGCTCGAGCGGCTTGGAGGTAGACAACATCGTCTTGATGGGATGATGTGTTGCGACTTGCTTCCCGGCTTGACATGCTTTACATAGCTTGTTCTTGTCAAACGTGACATCCTTCAAGCCGGTGATCATCCCTTTCTTGTGGGCTTTCTTGAGGTTGCTCATGCTGATATGAGCAATTCTTCTATGCCAAAGCCACCCAAGAGACGACTTGGTGAAGAGGCATCTCATGGTGCTTGTTTGCTTTGAAGAGAAATCCACCAAATAGATGTTGCCATGCCTAAACCCCGTGAATACCATTGACTTGTCTTCTTCAAGAGTTACTACAACACCATTCTTGTCAAAGGTACACGTTAGTCCAAGATCACACAATTGAGCAATTGAAATAAGATTAAAACTTAGTGCTTCTACAAACAAGACATTAGAAATAGATAAATCTTTAGAGATTGCTATTCTACCCAAACCTAAGACTTTCCCCCTTGAGTTATCACCATAGGTGACATGTTCATGATCGCCGGGGTCTTCAAGAGAGATGAACATGCTATCATTGCCGGTCATGTGTTGAGAGCAACCGCTATCAAGTACTCAATATTTTCCACCGGCTTTGTAGTTCACCTACACACATGAGAATTCACTTTTGAGTTTTAGGAACCCAAACAAGCTTTGGGCCTTGCACATGTGTGACAAGAGCTTTTGGGACCCAAAGTTGCTTGGGGAGCTTCTTCTTTGACTCCTTAGCAATTTTGCCAATGAATTTGGCCTTCACCTTGCCCTTCACTTTACTCAAGAGAAAATGGTTATTTTGAAACATTGATGAGTAATTCTTAGGTAAAGTGGGAAGAGGACGTGATGGTAAGGTGTACTCCCTAGTGTGGTGCCCGGTGACTTGGCAATATTGGCAATATGAACCAACTTCCTTGATGAAGCTAATCTTGATCTCCGGAGAAGGAGTAGTGCCTTGATTTGGCTCCGGAAATGAACCAAGACCTCTCTTGCCATAGTCACGGGCATTGTTGAAGAGAATCTCCTTGTGGATGTATTCTCCTCTTGAGAGCTTTTCCACACTACTCTTGAGGCTTGCCACTTGATCCATCAATTTCTTTTCCCTAGAAGGTACAAGTTTGGGCAAAGCATTAGTAGCATTTGCATTAATGAGTAGGTCATCACATGAAGTAGAAGCATTGACCTTCTCAATAGTTTCATGAGCAAAGTTCTCAAGACTTGGGTCAATTGCTTCATAGGCAAATTCAAGTTCTTAATATTTGTGAGCCAACTCTCTATGCTCTTGTTTAAGCTTTTTGTGGCTCTCTTCAACTTGCTTAGCAAGTACAAGTGACTCATTGTGCTCTTTGAGCAAGTCATTGTACTTGGCAAGCAAGTCGGAGTGGGCAAGCTCTAACTTGGCATGAGTGCTCTCAAGAATCTTGACTTTGCTCTTTTCCCTCTTGATGACGGATGTATACTCATTAATGAGGTTAGTGAATTCATAAGGGTCAAGCTCTTCATCACTATCATCCTCACTATCCACCTCACATACCTTGGTGTTACCTTTTGCCATGAGGCACATAGGAGGCAGGGGTAGTGGTGGTTCTTCATTTGTGAGGGCGATGGTGACGATGTCTTCTTCATCACTTGAATCTTCGCTTGATGAGACATCGGTCACCCACTCTTGTTTTTCCACCAAGAAGCTTCTCTTGGTGTGCCCTTTCTTCTTTGGGAAGAGCTTGGTTTTCTTGTCATGGCTCTTCTTCTTCCCAACCTTCTTGTTCTTGTTCCTTTTTTCATCCTCTTCATCATCGCTTGAATCATGGCGATGTTTGCCTTTGTTGTCCTTCTTTCTCTTGTCCGGCTTGGGGCAATTGGGAGAGATGTGGCCTTTTTCTCCACAATTATAGCAAGTTTTGTTATTGACATCTCCCCATGGCCGGAACATTCTTCTTTTGGGGTCGAAGTTGAAACCCTTCTTATTGATCTTGTCATTCAAGCGTGTGAACTTTCTCATCATGAGAGAAAGTTCTCCATCATCTTCTTCATCGGATGAGCTCTCATGATGATCCTCTTCTTCATTGCTTGAGCTTGATTCTTGCTTGACGATCTTGAGCTTGCGGGGTTTGTTGGCCTTGGTTTTGAGAGCAATTGACTTGCTTGTTGTTGGCTCTTCGGACATACCAAGGATACCCATTTCATGAGCGCGAATTTCGCCCACAAGCTCTCCCACTTCCATTGCATTAAGATTCTCTTTTTGAAGCATAGCATTGATAATGTTGTACTTGGGCTTCGGAAGGAGCATGAGAATCTTGCGGTTGATGGAGCCACTGTCAATTTTAGAAACTTCAAGAGTGTTAATGTCCTTGACAATGACATTCAAGCGAGAATACATATCATTGCAATTTTCATGAGCAAGAATCTTAAAGGAATCATATTTTGCTCTAAACAAGTGATATTTTTGTTCACGGACTTTTGTGGAGCCTTCATGAATTTCAATTAGCTCTTTCCATATCTCACTTGCTAAGTCCATGCCATTTACTCTAGCAAAGACTTCCTCACTAATGGCTTCGAAAATTGCATTTCTAGCCTTAGCGTTCCATTTTAATTGCTCCGGGGTGGGAGTTCCGGTGAATCCGGTCTTTGTTGCCATCCACACTTCGGGGGCAATCGCATCAAGGTATGCGGCCATACGAACTTTCCAATAGGCAAAGTTCTTGCCCTCGAAGTGAGGCGGCGAACCTCCCATCTTGGCCATAGCTCTAGGCGGTGAAGCCTAATGATCCAAATGAGCAACGAGACTCTGATACCAATTGTAAGGATCGATGGACCAAGAGGGGGGTTGAATTGGGCCTTTTTCAAATTTCTAAGATAGATAAAACAACCTTAACCTATGCAATGCTAGTAAGGCTCAATTTCACCAACCGGCTAAACAAAGCAAACTACACAAGCTAACAAAGATATGAAACTAAGCAAGGTAGAGCTAAGCTATGATCTCTAAGGTCAAGCACATGAAAGAATGCATGAAAGTAAGTGCTTGAAATGAAAGAGAGTGCAAGAGACAACCGGATTTTTCCCGTGGTGTCGATGTGTTGGCACACACCCCTAATCCACGTTGTGACACTCACTAAGAGTCTTGTCACCTCCCATGTCACCAAGACTTGGGCGCTCACTAAGAGTCTCCGTTCACCATCCCGGCGTGGTGGAGCTCAAGCCACGTACAATCTTCTTCTCCGGGCTCCCACAATCCTTGGCAAGCTCCGCGAGAAACACTTCGATCACCAAGATCGTCTAGGTGCTGCCAAACACCAAGAGTAACAAGCTCCTAAGCCTTCACTTGACCTACACTCAGTTGGCCCTAGCTCAAGCACACTTGCTACATTTGCAAAGGATGAAATCTTCAAGGTTGAAGTACAAACAAAGCACTAGATCTTCTCTCTTTTGCTCAAAGCTCTTTCTCTTCTTCTCAAGGGTGGCCTCAGGTTTTCAAGGTGTCAAAGGCAACTGAAATGAGCCAGGGGGTACCCTTATATAGAGTGGAGGAGGTCACATAGCCGTTGGAAGTTTTCTGCAGAAAAACCGTGACCACCGGAAGAACCGACGGTATAGAAAGTATTGGCATCGGTTCAACCGGTCTCTCTGTGTCAAAGAAGTAGCCGTTGGAGTTCTGACACAGTATCCACGCTTGCGTCATTGCACCGGTGCATGCTCCGTAGGGGCATCGGATCAACCGGTGCTGAAGAGGTTCACTGATCAACTCAAACAAGCATTCTGGAACAAAGTACATCCAATGCACCGGTGCTTTGATTCTGAAGCGTCGGTTCAACCGGTGCTGAAGAGAGGTTGAATTCCACCAAAACATGCTCTCTGGAACAAAGAACTTCCATTGCACCGGTGCTTATTTTTTTGACCATCGGTTCAACCGGTGCCATACTTGATTTCTGCCTTCATCCAGAGAAGATAGACCGACAGGGCATCGGTCCTTCCGCCATGCATCGGATGCTCCGATGATAGGTCACCGGTTCAACCGGTGCTGCTGTTTTTCATTGTATTCAACTGTTTTGACTTGGATTCGAATGTGACTTTGATTGTTTCTTCTTCCAAGAGTTGTATTGACTTCTATTGACCATCTTTTGCTGTTTTTGAGTGAGTGTGCAAGATTTCTAAGGCTAACTCAAGTTTGATCAAGCTACTAACTCATGAACCCCTCTTAATAGTACGATCAAGAACTAGAAACTATAAAACCTAACTAAAACAAGTGTCCTTCAACTCCTTGTGACACTTGAGACTAGAAAGGTCCTTAATCTTTCAAATTGAGTCATTGGTACGCATGATTGTTTCGAATTGAGGGGTCTCCTTTCATATTTCATATGAGACTAATCCAGTTATTGAGCTTTCCTTTAAAACACACGTTAGTCGCATACGGTTGTCATTAATCACCGAAACTCACCATTAGCATCTATCGGCCTAGATGCGCTACAATCTCCCCCTTTTTGGTGATTGATGACAACACAAGGTAGAGATACATACTATAAGAAAATGAAAGAGATAAACAAGCATGCATTACAAAATAAAGCACATGTAGGGACATGTCAACTCAGAACATACACAATATCCAAATAACATGTCCATACACAAAATCCATGAAGATCCAAACACGCCACAAACCACCAAGCTCCCCCTATCTCTACTCCCCCTATCTATCTCCCCCTTTGGAAACAAAGCACCAAAAAGGAAGGCGATCTAGTCCTGAGCTGGAGAAGGCGGGGTCTTCTGGCTGGGTCCGGTGGAGAACTGAGCGGCGGAGTCGTCGGCGTCGTCGTCCGTCCAGTCGTCGTCGACCGAAGTGGACTTCTGCTCGACCGGAGTCGTCGGAGCAGCAGAAGTAGCTGGTGTAGCGGTAGAAGCTAGCGCAGTGACGACCGTGGAGTCCGTCGGAGGAGCAGACGTGACGGGAGTCAGGTCTGGCTGAGTGGAGCGTACGACGGACGGACGGAGCACCTCAGGCTGAGAAGGAGAGTCGAACGTGAGAGACTGAGCCGAGGGGTGCTGGAGCTGGTGTAGGATCTGCTGCTGTCTATGAAACTCTGCACGCTGCTCGGCAGTCCAAACACTAGGCTGAGGAGCATGAGCCGGAGCAGCAGTAGGAACAGGACTGGCAAACAACCCGGTCTGAAGAAGTGGTGACATCGGGAAAGATGACAAGGGTGTCTGCACAAATCCGCCAACAGGTGGAGGGGGAGCAGTGGGGTCGAACTGGAGCTGCTGGGGTGTAGGAAGCTGAGGCTCAGGCAGTCCAGTGTGACGATACAGCTGATCGAAGCATCCCGAGAAGAATGTGAACATCTGCTGCTGTATCTGGGACTGCTGCTGTAGCTGTAGCCTCATGGCCTCCTGCTGCTGCCGAATGCCCTCAAGAACAAGTGTCTGGGCCTCCCGCTGATGAGCCTGCTCGGCCTGCATGCTCAGCTGAGCTGCAGCAAATCTGTCCTGCTGATCTGATAGCCGAGTAAGAATGGTAGCGAGTGCATCGGGCTGAGTGACCTGAGCAGTGGAGACTGGAGGAGCGGGGGCTCGTGCTGCACCAGAAGATCCTGCCTCATCATCATGAGCTCCTCGAGGGACGGTAACAGTGGGAATGAAATCCTCGTCATCCTCCGAGTCCTCTGAGTCAGTGATCAGGTAGTGTGGGAGCTAGGCCTCTGCTGCTGCTAGTGAAGCGTCCTCGGCTGCTGTCGGATCATCTGCAACTCTGCCCTCAGCCAAGAAACGCTCATCCAGAACCCGCTGTGCTCGGCGCTGGCCTCTCGAGCCACGACGACCGTCTCGAGGAGTAGCTGGTGAGTAAAAACTGAAGTGTGTCCTCGAGTGCTCCAGCTCATCCATATGCTCATTCTGACTTAGCTGAGCCAGAATTCAACAGATCCAATGAGCAAACGGATGACGACGATGAACTGTCATCCCATCCAGAATCACATCCTCTAGCTCGCAGATAAAGAAGTCGACTAGGTCAAAGTCACGACCTGTCATGATATAAAGTAGAAGCCACTGCTGTAGAGCTGTGATCCCCTCATTGTATCCAATCCGAAATAACAGACTCTTCCTCAAAGCTAGATGGATAGAGTGTGCCATGGGAGTCAGCCTGTCCGGAGCCCTCGGTGTGCCAGGTAGGAATGGCTGCTGAAAGAGAATACTGATCTCCTCGTCAGACGGGACGTGAGACTCATGAGGACGACGAGGAGGTACCGTGCTGCCATAAGCCTGATAGTGTACGAAGTGTGGCTCCTCGGAAATCTGAACTCCAAGAAAGGTAGCCAGTCGTGCTCGGGTCAAACGATAGTGCCTCTCTTGGAACATGAAGTCAATAAACTGCCGGTCCTCCTCAATAAATAGAGTGGCGTAGAAGACTCGAACCCACTCTCGAACGTACCTGGACCTCTCACTGAGTAGAGCAGGCAATCCAACATATCTCTCAAAGAGAGGAAGCACTGGAGTCCCACCTGCTGCTACACGCATAGCCACCCAGTGGAGCATCTTGTGCTCACTGATCTTGATATCCAACTGGCAGTACATGTGGTAAAAAGACTCCTGGAGCAGAGTGTAAAAGCGACGATCAACGCCAACGTCTCTCTGCTCGGGAAACCACTGCTCAGGGGTCACATATCTCAGTCTCTTGACCCTAGGTCCTGGAATACCCCTGAGATCGAACAACTCAACCTCGGGCAGCTCCTCACCACTGTCCTGACCACCTGTCTGAGCCGAAGATATTCCTAAGACGACTTTCTCTACCAGATATGGACTTTATGAATATCTGGTGATGTCCTTCGGGTTAACAAACGCTCCGGCACATTTCATATATCTCATGAACTTAGTATTTATGCCCGAGCTGGATAAGTTTGTTGTGGTTTTCATCGACGACATCCTTATATTTTCCAAGAATGAAGAAGAGCATGCAGAGCATCTTCGCATTGTCCTTTAGCGTCTCAGGGAGCACAAGTTATACGCCAAATTCAGCAAGTGTGAATTTTGGCTCAAAAAGGTGCAATTTCTAGGCCATGTCATCTCGGAGGACGGTATTTCTGTCAACCCCAGCAAAATCCGAGATGTGCTAGATTGGAAGACCCCTGAGACAGTTCAGGAAATTCGAAGTTTTCTTGGGCTAGCAGGATATTATCGCCGGTTTGTACCGGACTTCTCCAAAATTGCTAGGCCCATGACAAAATTGCTTAAGAAAGGGGTAAAATTTGTGTGGGACGACAAATGTGATCAGGCTTTCCAGACTTTGAGAAAGCTTTTAACATCGGCCCCTGTTCTGGCTCAGCCAGATATCACTCGATCCTTCGATGATTATTGTGATGCATCAGGTACGAGTTTTGGCCGCATTCTCATTACTGTCTTTGGCTTAGACAGGTATTACTCTGGCCTTGACGCTTGTGTGTAATGCATTAGGTACGGGCCTCGGCTGCGTCCTTATATAAGATCAGCGGGTGATTGCTTATGCTTCCAGAGCTCTCAGGCGACATGAAACGAATTATGCTACTCATGACTTAGAGCTAGCCGCATTTGTCCATGCACTGAAAATCTGACGGCATTATCTTCTGGGTAATCCGATTCATATATACTCAGACCACAAGAGTCTCAAGTATATTTTTACCCAGAGTGAGCTCAATTTGTGTCAGAGGCAGTGGTTAGAGTTGATTAAAGATTATGATCTGAAAATTCATTATCACTCGGGTAAGGCCAATGTTGTGGCAGATGCATTGAGCAGAAAGGCAAGTTGCAACTGCATCTCAGCAACACCTATGCATGCAACTCTATGCCAAGAGATGGAGAAGTTGAATCTTTCTATGGTAGTTGAGGGTACACTTACCAATATTACCCTCGCTCCAACACTGCGGGATCAAATTATTACTGCTCAGAGAAATAATATTGGCATGGAAAAGATTAGGCAAAGGCTCAGGGAAGGTGACCCTCGTGTGGCATGCTTTCATCTTGATGGCGAGGGTGTGTTATGGTTTAAGAACCGGCTGGTAGTACCTAAGGATTTGGAACTTCGGAAGCAGATTTTTGATGAGGCTCACCTCTCTAGGTACTCAATTCACCTGGCAGCAATAAAATGTACCAAGACCTCAGACAGCGATTTTGGTGGACCAGGATGAAACGTGAGGTCGCCAAATATGTGTCGGAGTGCGATATCTGTCGAAGGGTCAAAGCAAGTCATCTCAGACCTGCTGGCATGCTACAGCCTTTGGATATTCCTTCGTGGAAGTGGGAGGATATTAGTATGGACTTCATTGTTGTTTTGCCTCCCACGTCAAAGGGATATGACTCTATTTGGGTTATAGTGTATTGTCTCACTAAGTCTGCACACTTTATTCCAGTCAAGACGGGGTATAAATCCCACCAATACGCTGAGTTATACATTGCACAGATTGTGAGTCTTCATGGTATCCCAAGAACCATTATATCCGACAGAGGCCCACAGTTTGTTGCCCGTTTCTGGGACCAGTTGCATGCATCTCTGGGTACTCAACTTATTCGCAACTCAGCCTATCATCCTCAGACCGATGGTCAAACTGAGCGAATCAATCAAATTCGGGAGGATATGCTTAGAGCCTGTGTGCTCTCTTATAGCAAGAAATGGGTTGAATGCCTACCTCTAGCGGAATTCCCTTATAACAACAGTTATCAGGAAAGCATCAAAATGGCTCCTTTTGAAGTGTTATATGGGCGGAGGTGTAGAACTGCAGTGAATTGGTTAGAAACCGGGGAAAGAAATGTGTTCGGCCCTGAGATGGTCAGTGAGGCAGAAGAACAAGTTCGGTTCATACAAGAGAATTTGAAAATGGCCCAATCCCGACAGAAAAGTTATGCGGACAAGAAACGTCAGTCCGTCTCATTCCAAGTGGGAGACCATGTTTATTTGCGGGTATCTCCAATGAAAGGAGTCCAGCGATTCGGAGTGAAGGGAAAGCTCGCACCTCGCTATGTTGAGTCTTTTCCTATCATTGAGCGGTGCGGGCCGGTAGCATATCGCCTGGAACTTCCTGCCCAATTATCCGTGGTTCATAATATTTTCCATGTCTCTCAGCTCCAGAAATGCCTCCGTGTTCCAGAAAAGGTGATTGACATAGAAAAGTTGCAACTGGAGCCCGATCTTGTCTATCCGGAGTATCCAATCAAAATTATTGATCACAAGACCAGGGTCACTCGGAATCAAACCAATGATTTCTATAAAGTGCAATGGAGCAATCACTCCGAGCGGGAAGCCACTTGGGAAACGGAAGAATTTGTTCAATCCAAGTGTCCTGAATTGCTACAAACTTATCGAGGTACCCCACCTTTCGCTCCCGTTTCAATTAGTAACTTCACTCTAAATCTCGGAACGAGATTTCTTTAAGGAGGTAGGATTGTAACACCCAGGAAAACAGCGGACGGTCCGCCCAGTTAACATCCAGATATATTACCTCCTTGTGGGACCCACCTGTCATATCTTCTTTCCTTCTCCTCACATTGACCAGAGACGAGCTCCGCTCGTGCTCTCGCGCCGCCGTCGCCCCCTTCCGTCGATCTCCCTCCTCCGGCCACCATACTTCGATTCCTCGTGCGAGCACCTTTCCCAGCACCTCCTCCACCTCCCCCAACCCCCAGCCCGGCTTCTCTCCGACCGGAATCGCCCCCGCCGCCGCCAGTCACCTTTGGAGCCGCTTGAAGCTTTGCTCCACCATCGATGCGCTTCTCCGGTCATCCTCCGCTCGAACCGACCGCTGGAATGGAATCGTGGTGAGTCACTTGTGCCCCCTGGCCTCTTTCCCCCTCCCGTTGTGCGCCACCGGTGCTGGTGAACGGCCGCCAACGCCGCCACCGTGCCTGCTGCCGCCTATCGCGTGGTGTCAAAAGATGTGAACTGCGGACGGTCCGCCTAGGAGGCCCGGGCAGTCCGCTGGTCAAGTAGAAGTTGTCCAGAGACGATGTTGTCTCTGGAGGGTTTCGCAGGGTTGAACTGCGGACGGTCCGCTATTGGAGAGCGGAAATTCCGCCATAGAGTCTAGGATTTTGTCCAGAGACGTTGTCGTCTCTGGTGGTTTGGTAGAGTGAACTGCGGACGGTCCGCCAAGGGGGGCCGGACGGTCCGCCGTTAGGATTAGAAATTCGTCCAGAGACGTCATTGTCTCTGGTGGATTGGCGTAGGTGTGTTGCGGACAGTCCGCTAAGGGTGAGCGGACAGTCCGCAGTATAGATTTGAAATTTGACCAGAGAAGTAGTCGGTTCTGGTGGGATTGCAGAAGTGTGTTGCGGACAGTCCGCTACTGAGGCGCGGACAGTCCACCAGTCAGTCTAGAAATTCTCCAGAGACGATGAAGGTTCTGGTGGGTCTGCGAAGTTGAACTGCGGACGGTCCGCCCTTCGGTGGCGGACAGTCCGCATGACATTTTATTTTGGGTATAGTGATTATGTAGTTTGGGTTGCACTCAATCATTTCATATGCATTCGTGTAGCATCCGCAGCTGAGGACGTCGTATTTGAGGTGATTGCGGCACCGCAGGAGCAGCCGGAGCAAGCCCAGGAGGAGAGGCGTGAGAACCCGGCCCAAGGCCCGTCTGACCCCAGCTTTGAGCAGCAGCCCGAAGGCAAGCCCCGGTGCACGTCCTATTAATTTAAATTATGGCACCTATATATATATTTATTACTTGTGCTCTACGTTTAGGAGTTATTTGAAACCCTAGTTGCATGAACCCTAGGTTTCCTTGAGTTATACTAGTATGTATAGGACGATAGAGATGCTATGCTAGATAGGGTTCGGTAGATGTCGAGTAACTTTTGGTTACTCGCGAGATATAAGATAGTTTTATGATTCCATATATGAGTTACTCATCTTGGGATGAAAGTCTTGGAAAGAAAGAAAGAATAGAATCTGAGACCGGGCGGGAGAGGTGTAGTTCCGCCTGTGTCGGTTAAGGACCGTACCGTTGTCGGCCCTGCTGATCATGTTTGAAATGTACTAACCGCATGCCGGGAGTAGGAGGTAGTCGAAACTGGTAAGCCGAGTACTGCCTCACCTCGAAAGCACATGACTCCATCTCACCTCCTGGGGTAGTCGAGTAGTCGCGGAGAAATGTGGATGCATGTGTTTACTTTTAGCGGTCTCACGTTGAGCTCGGCTGACCATATGATGGTGGGGCGGTCCTGTAGTTCGAGGAGGGGAGGGAAAAGGTCGGTGCGTGGGGTCCGACGGGGCTTTTGCGTGCCGTGTTGGTTAGGTCCACCTTGCAAGGTTAAATCGAATCGATTCGTCGTCAGTCGCTCTCGGACATGGGCACCTTGATCACCGAGTCACATCGTAGCAATATGAGTTGGAACATGGAGTCTATTATATATGTTGGTTCTATTTTGAATTGTAATTAATGTTCTACCATGTTTGTTCTAGATGGCCATGCAAATATTAGATTATGATTAATCCATATAGAATCTGGAGAAAAAATATTGAAATTAAGGATCCACTTTTAGACGTTTTTCTGCAAAATAAACCACCAGCCAAAAGCCTTGCATGTCTAGATAGGTGGGCTACGTATACCCAATAGTCGGGTAAGTCTTGCTGAGTATTAGTTGCTCAGAGCTTTTGTTGAAACATTATTTCAGGGCACACAGGCGTAACTTCTGTCCCTGCTACATTAAGTTCATCCGCCGGGACGCAGAGGGATGTGAGTTTGTGGACCCAAACGCTTAGTTAGGGACCTCCCTAGGGTACACTTGTGGTAGTTGTAGGCCTTTTTCCTCTGTTCGAACCCGAATTTCAGTAATGTAAAGTTTGTAAATTATGTATTTATTCAAACTTGGTTTGAAAAATTTATAGTAGAATCTTGTGTATATTGTTGTATTTTCAAATATGTGTCGTGCTTGTACCATCTGCGCTCACCTTCGCGTGAGACTATCGGTGTTGTTTCGATCGGGATGTGGGCTGAGAAAGGACTGTCAAATTAAACCATTAAGCTAATGCGCCCGATGTGTTCAAATGACGGCCATTACGCTTAATTTAGAGTTTTAATTTGGTCGTTCCATCACAAGTATGACAGAGGATCCTGGTTCGGAACCGCTAAAACCGGAGCTGGGTAATGATACGAATGATGACGCAGCATGCTATAACTCGGGAGGTAAAATTTTAGTCTAAATAATCTAAAAATCGAATCTAAAAAGAAAGTATTAGAATTATCATCCATTGCCACCATATATAGCTAGTAGCGGTTATGTAGAATATCTCCAACACATTACATATCCCTATTTCAAATACCAAAAATTGATATTTTGGTGATAGAGTGCTCTAGCATATTACCAATACCCATTATATATAAATTTTTGATAATCACCAAAACACACATCCGTCTTACCTAAATTAAGAGAATTTTCCCTCTATTTTTGGTGATTGAATTTTGGTAGTGTGATGCAGCAATCAGTACCAAAACATAAAATAGTTATTGGTAATGCAGATAGAGTATATTTTGGGTGTAGGGTATAAGACTATAAGTAATCTGTTGGAGATGGTGTAATGTTTTTCCATGTTTGAGAGCGGGACCCAAATACCGTTGGCTTGTGGGGGCAGCTTGCCAGTTTCAGTTTGATCAGCAGGCGCTTTTGTCCCGACGGGAACGTATAAATAGACACGAACGGTTCTTGTTTGCCTAGCACTGAATTTAAGCAATCTAGAAACGGGGCAAGCCTGGTAAGGTATAAAAACGGCACATGCGTCAGATTAGATAGGTGGACTGATTCCAGCGATTTATATACTCACGGCCAGATCCAAGCGGGCCTGAGCACAGCTGTGTATTAAGCGAAACATTCTCTTCGGCCCGACCCAACAAGTTCAGACTTCAGAGCAGTTTACAGGGCTTCAGGCGCTGGTTCTGGTTGCAGGTTGCAGCCTGGCAGGATTGCAACACCATCAGCAGGCAGGATTATTATTATACTAGTTGAGGGTACTTCTGCATTTGTCTCTGAAACAACTGAGGAGTACCTCCGATTTCTACCGATAATAGTGAATTTGTGATGTCACAGAGGCAAAGCAACAATGCGATCCTTGTGACATCACAATTTTAATCATTTTGCTCAGATTTCATCCCCAGCAGGGTTTCTATTTGGGTGACCCAAATGTTACCTCCTCAATTTGGTCACTCTCTACTTAGGCTACTAAAAGTACAGCCCACCATTTTTTAGTCTATTTAGTCGGTGCTGCTGGAGTAAAAACTACATTCTAAATGACTAAACTTGAAAAGTGGGTGACCAAAATAAATTTTAGTCACTCAAATTTAATCACTGTACTGAAAATTGCTCTATACATCGACCACCGAGGCGGCGAGGCGGGTTCGGAGAGCGGCCGTGGGCCGTGGCGGCCGGGCCGCGGGCAATGCAGCTTTTAGCCCATAATTTCCGAGAAAGTCCTTAACTATTCACACAATCCCATACGTATTCATATAAACCCCTCTAAATTGGATCGTGATTAACCACGGTCACAATATTTACACTTACCCCCTAAATTAGATCACAATTAATAATCTTGATCCGAATATTTACCTTTACCTCCTATATTGGATCATCATTTTTTATAATGATCCTGTTTGGTTTGTGCTATGCTAGAAATTGTATCAACTTTAACCACTAATTAGAGGTATTAAATTAAGACAGTTTTCAAAACCAAATTCAGAATATCTGTATTATGAACCCTGAAGAATCTAATGAGATCATCAATTAATTACCGTCATTAGATTCATCGCGAAAAGTTACACCCATCTTTAAATTTTTTTGCAAATAGACTTTATTTAGTACTCTATGCATACGAGATTCAATCGTATGCTAGGATTCTGAAATGGGAACCAAACAAGACCAATGCCCACTATGCAGCTGCGCCCTCTCTCCTCGTGGCTTCCTGTTCAGCTCCGGCCAGGTGGACGGATCCGCGCTGCCCGACGCCGCTTGACTCGTCGCTGTATATAGAAGAAGGGCTGTCTATTCATCGCATGATAATGCGATTAGATGCCATACCCATACCCATACCCATACCCATACCATGCTGGCTAGAGGTGGGACTTGGACCGTGCCGGCCGATCTATCGTGCGCCGTGTCGGATCTAGACTTCCAAACACTCCGTACATGGTTCCATGCGGTGTTGGCGATAAGTCTTTTACCAAGTTGAAACACGACCCATGGCACGCCTTTGTGTTATGTATGGAGATACAATAAAGCTATCTAGCGAGGATAAGAATACAATATACTATTATAAAGGTAATATCTACTCCTTCGACTTGGTTGTTAATTAGAAAGCAATACTAACTGTCATAATAGGACAACGAAGAACGCGCGAGTTGATGGGCTATTTTCATGTCGTGCTGGTCCAAATAAGGTCCAAAATGCGGGTCGTGCCATACATACCATCATGTCCGGATCCTAGGCACGGCATGACCCTCGTGTTTGTGTCGTGCAGGCACGGTCCAAAACTTTATAAGCTATGCCATGCTTAGGTCATGCTAAAAGATTGTGTCGTAGCCCGCACAAAAATAGCACAGTCCAAATCACCAGCTCTAATGTTGATGGATCGGATCATGTTTTTTAAGGCGGGTCGGTTCAGGCTCATCTGGTCAGATGCCCCATGATCAAGTATAACGGTTGTAGAAGGATAATGTCGTTTCGAACCGCCCGACAAATGAATTTGTAATTGCGCATTTGGCTCGGATGGTGTGCAAAGTAGACATAAGGATGTATTCCCTCTATCTTGAAATGTAAGACATTTTAATTTTTTTTACGTCAACTATTTTAAATTTTACCAAGTTTATAGAAAAAAGTAATAATATTTTGAATGTCAAATAATAATAACTAGATTCATTATGAAATATATTTTCATAATTTACTTATGTGATGTATTAGATGCTAATATTTTTCTTTATAAATTTGATCAATTTAAATTATTTTGACTTAGGACAAAATAAAATGTCTTATTATATTTCAGGGCGGAAGGAGTATATTGGTTCTTGACGGGATGTCACACATTCAGTTCGTACCGTTCGTGTAACTTGCACCTTTTTATAGTAGAGGTTACAAACCGTCCAGAGGGTGCGAGTGCTCCAAGTCTGTGTTGGGTAAGTGTTGGATAGTGTTCTTACGAGATATTTTAAAGTTCGGGCCCTAAAAAAAAGAGATTTTAAAGTTCGGTATCCCTCCTATCTTTTTACGGGCCAAGAGGATGGGGTAGGATTACACAGGAGAGAGAGAGAGATCGCGATCCAAATATTTTTTACAAAATCCCCTAAACTGCATGATCATTTTTCATAATAGCCCCTCCGCAGCCACACGCCTTCTCCCCCCGTGGTTTCCCATTCAACTCCGGTGACGGGCCGTGACGCGGCGTCGGCCTCGTCGTTGCTCCTTGTACCCAATCGATTCGTTTATTCGGAGCGGGTGGGACGACGTAGGAGGCCGCCTGCTGAGGCTATTTCAAACGTCGGCGCTCGCGGCGGCGGCTCTCTCGGCTCTCGCAATGTCGCGTGCCTCCTGCCGCTGAATCAGGTCCGACGAATGCCGCTGCGAGCGGGGAGGAGGAGGCGCGGATTAACGGCGCGGAGAAATCGCTTTTCCGCTCTGAGATCCATCGCCTCTTGCCTGACACCGCGGCATGCCGTCCAGAGCCAATCGAGGTGAGGGGCCAAACCCTTACCCTGTCCAGATAATTCAGTGTGCATTTGGTTGAACGTGTAGCGGCCTCCGGGAATTGGGTGGCTGTGTGGCATTGCTCAATTGCTCGTCCTAGGATTGGGGCGTCTCATATTGATGAGGAAACGTCCTGAGAATCTGAGATTTACTGCCTTAAACTGAATGTAGTAACAGTGTACAACGTCCATTGGTGGTGGTTTACTGTCCTTTAAAAGATCATTGGATGACAGCATTCAGTCATAGCAGTTATCCTGATCGTCAGGACTTCAAATTTTACAATACCAGTTTGACTAACACATGTGCAGGCAATTAGACTGCTAGCTGGAGGTTCACAACTGACAAAAGAAATTAATGCTGCGCTTTGGTCTGCAATTGAGCACACACACACACACACACACACACACACACACACACACACACACACACACACACACACACACACACACACACACACACACACACACACACACACACTAAAAGTAGTACCAAAGGAAATGCATCCACACCACCACTTAGCAAACTTGAATCCAAAAACTAGGAAGGATGGTGGAAAGCTAAACAAATGGAAGGCGCATAGGCGCATATTCTCGGCTTTAATGGAAGCAGAACTTCCATGTGGCTTGATTATGCTTGATAGAGCTGAAGAATTGATTCTATCCAGCTTTTGTTCCTAGCTACTTTAAGCTTATGGTAGCTGAGGTGACAACTTCCTCTGCTTTACTGAAGCTATTTTTTAACGTGGCTTGATAATGTTGGATAGCTGAAGGGCAGATTCTTCTGTTATTAGCTCATCAACAATTTATGCATTTATATGGTTGTGAGAACAGCGACTCTCGTTGTAATATCAAATATAGAAGGAAAAATCTGCTTTGTGTAGAGGAATGTTGTTTTTTGCAAGATGCCAACAATGCTGCCTGATTGATTTAAGAATTGGTGGCTTGATCAGTAAGCCTAAGAAAGGCTGCCAGCTCCTCATATGTAGGAAAGCCAAGTCCAAGTGTGTGGTTTGCAGCTTTACCTTTAGATCAAATCCAATTGTAGTGCCCATTTTGAACTTGTTACCGCCAACTTGCTGTAATTATTGTACCTTTGCTTCTAACATACTGCCATAGTGCCATGTTGTTTTCTGCTGCAATTATACATGCTATTCTGAGAACCACACCCTCTAGCCCAGTTGTCACTGACTGACTTACAACTACTCGCATCATCTGCATTATCCTGTTTTGCTCGAAACGGTTAGAATAGTCGAATTGTCATTGCTGTCGCACAATCGGTTTGGCATGTGCTGCTACTGCATAGCTCCACATTCTCTTTTTCCCTAGTGCCCAACTTTATTTTATTGTGTAAAGTGGGGTGCAGCAAGTGGGATCTGCCCTTTTCCACCTCATTGCATCAAAGCTGAGGAAAGATTGAACTTGGTAGCCATTGTCCTTGCTTTTCCAGCGAAGCAATGATTTAACTATTCAATACTCCCCATGGATCTAATCACTACTTCAGTACTTTTCATCCATACGGTACTTTGATGCTATTGATTTATCCCCTTCGCCCTATATAAACTATCAAGATTGTTCCACATTTATGATACAAGAAATTAATTCGCTGACATTTGTAAGACATAATTCATGACATATTCAAATTTGACTAGATTCTTGTGATCTTATAGGGTATCTTGGAGTATATGCTACACCTCCAAGGTTTAGTTAGAGCTGGCCAGTTATGTTGATTCCAAATGGAGCAGATAAGAGATTTGTCACAACTTCCGTGTTTGTTCTTTTTAGAACTCGTAAAATTCTCAGTCAATCTTCATATTCTTTTCGATTCAGACTAAAGTCATGCATTTGTGATTTGGGCAGGTACTATCTAAGGATTACCTCATTTTAACAAAATTTCGGATGCAGAACAGGAAGCTTATGCACAGATACTCTTGATCTGAAGTGTCCGTTTCTCATGTTGGGACCAAATGGATTCCTGTAAAATACATTTAATTTATGAAATCTGCAATACTGTGATGTGCCAAGAAAAAAATAAGGGAAAAATTGCATTTATGTAAAGTAATGTTATGAATAAAACGGCTATTTCTCGCATGCATGTATTCAATCTAACCATAATGTTTTGAATGGTGCAGCTCTAATGAGGAATCGAGGAGCAGAATGGCTGCTTTGCCAGACTTTAAAGCAAGAATGGGTTAGATTGATGCGACACAAGCATGAAATCTACATTACGAAGATTTACCAATAAGGTTAGTTACATTGTTGATGTCAAGGATAGTTTGCTTTGTTCTTAACCTGAAAGCACAAAATCGTGAATGATCTGATCCTTATTAATGGGACTCATGCTTTTGGAAAAAGAAGTCGGTATGCTTTTTTTCTCCGAACAATAAGTCAGTATGCTGATCCTTTGCCTCATGTTCTTGATGTCCCCCCCCCCCCCCCACCCAAAAAAAAAATTATGTGATGTCTTCTCCAACTAATATTCCATTAACTTATTTGATACATGTGTCCACATGATGTGGCACAGCAAAATAAGTCCACATGATATGATATGGCAGAATAAAATAAAGGGAATAATGGTCATCTGTTAAGGAACTCCTAATTTCCATTCTATCTGTGTCGGAGCACGAAATTACAGCTAACCACTTCTATTTTTTTTGTCTGAACTCTGAAAACTATAATTTTCAGCATTTGACTTAGGCACACCTTTATTTGTTTTGTGAAATATAATCTAGCCCAGAGTTGTGCATCTGGATAAGATCTATATGCGGGGAAAAGAACAAAAGGGCAAAATGGTATGGATGGAATTAAGAGAAATAGGCGATGGATTAGAAAAGATGTCTGCATGTAATCACATGATGCATTTGATATAACCCAGTTGGATGCATTAGATATTACCAGAGTACAACTGCATTTCTTGTTAGTTTTTTCCTGCAATCAGTTCTTGTCTTTGTTATGTCTTCTTCAGCAAGCATTGTAGTACCATTCTGATAGCATTCTTTTTTTCCACTCTATTTGCACCTTGTATGTCATTGTTCACCGGAATCTTAAATGCAATCCATTCTGGTGCTTATTTGCATTTTCCATGGTTACAAAGTATGTCAAAACATTGAGCGGCATTTGACACTCTTTTGCTCATCACCTTCCAAAATGAAAAGAACCCAAAATTCTTCCTTGGTCCGCATGTCTTTTTTCTGTCATCATCTTCAATTCTTCACTTCCTGTTGCTATCACACTGCTGACCCCACTGAGTGACAATGATTCGTTCATGCCATCCAAAAAAAATGAATACAATGCCTATTAAATCAGTTCGGCCTTGACGATCTGGTCAATCACATTAAATAATCTTTCTTTGTGGGCTTGTTGCCTAGTTCTATATAGTCATCAGTTTTTTTTTTTTTTGTCCTGCCTGCTGAAGATAATTTGGCTCCTGCCATCAGTTGCTTCATTCAGGCGTGACCATTAGGATGCAACCTGACGGAATGTACATGCAGTAAAGTGTATGCTTGCGTCCAGACCTGAATTGGACAAGGTTAAACTTGGACCTCAAATGAGGTTGGGTTAGGTGAGCAGGCTCTTATGTGGTTGCACCAATACAGTGTGACTAGTGACTTGACAAAAGTAAGGAAAGGTGTCGGAATCGAGACTCGGGAGAAGTAAATTTGAAGAAAGTCAGTCGGCGTGGCGGGCTGGCCGCCCTTGTCTTTGTTTACTTGAAGCGAGAAGGAAATTAGATTGATGTGAGAGCGATTTCAAGATCCTGGGTCGCTATACCTGCGGATGCTTTTATAGACATGGAGTCTTCGTCAGCTTTGGTTTTCATGTAAGTTTGTCCTGAGCCAGTAAAATATTTTTTCATGCTACGATCTTTGTTTTCTTGAAGGAATGCTGTGGATGCAATCACATGATGACAAAACTCGTCATTTTCGTAGTGACTTTGACTGCCAAAAGTCGCAGTCTCAAAACTAAGAAAAAAAATGCCTTTTGTGCAATTGATTAAGATGTTTGCTCGAGTACAACCTTAGTCATCGGGCACCAAATTGGCTATACCATTTTGACTAGCTGCCAAGTACCAACTCGAAGGGTGCCATGGTTGGTTTCGGTCATCTCTGCCAAGTGACAAAAATTTGAAGAACTATCTTTGCTCCATGTGACTACGTGAGTAGGCAACACGCATCAGAAACCTATTGCATTGGTACAGGGGAAGCATCCCAATTCACTACTAGACCCTACTTCTGGGCGGGTTTAGTTCTAAAAAATTTTCACCTCCCCTTTAAACACATGTATGAAGCACTAAATGTAATTAAATAACAAAACTAATTACACAGTTTGGATGTACATGACGAGACGAATCTTTTAAGTCTAATTAGTGCATGATTAGCCATAAGTGCTACAGTAACCTACATGTGCTAATGACGCGGCCAAAGGCCTCAAAAGATTCGTCTCGTGGTTTCCAAGTGAGTTCTGAAATTAGTTTTTTAATTAGTGTCCGAAAAGTTCTTCCGACATCCGGTCAAAGTGCTGATTTGACATCCAAAATTTTTTGGCGGGGGAACTAAACGCGCCCTCTATCATCTTATCATCCGATTGCCCCCTATCTCTTGTCTGCCAAAGGAGACAAACTGGGTAAAGGGGAGGCCATGAACGGCAGCAGCACATCAAGGAAAAGAAAATGAAAGCAGAGCGGCAGCGTAGGCCCCTGCCCCCAACCACCACCATCCATCTCCTCCCCTTCCCCTGTCAGCCTCTCCCACTCGCGAATCAGTGGAGTGATGGTTTTTGCTTTCCAAGCAAGAACATTCTGGTTTGCTTTGGCTCTCCCTCACTCCTCTCACTGGTCCGTGCTCTGCAGCAGCTGTTCCTCGGAGGCTCAAAGCACGCCTCACACTGGCAGCATCTTGTGATCTGTCTCTCCCCTCTCCCCTCACATTTCCCAACACCTGGAGTACCGAGGTAGGAGCACAAGCAGAGGCACCTACCTCTTGCTGGTTGCTTCCAACATCTGGGCACAATTATCTGGATTCTAGACCAGAAACTCTCATGTAGATCCCCTGCTCCAGTCTGCTGCTAGAACTTGGCAATCTCAGGAGGACTGTCTGAGATAGAAGTTGCTGAGATTTGCCCAGGGTTGGGGCTCAATCCTCTTCCCCTTCAGCAGTTCAGCCCGCCAGTGTTGGTTGCCTCTTGTTAGTTGTTACTGTGTTTCTGTCTTCCATGGCGGCGGTGGCGTCGTCTTCTCCTCCAGCAACAATTGTTGGGCCGCAGCCGACGTGGGTGCCCTATGAGCCAACCCGAGACTGCTCCCAGGGCCTCTGCAGCATGTACTGCCCGCAGTGGTGCTACTTCATCTTCCCGCCCCCGCCGCCGGCCTTCGACCTCGGTGGCCCCGGCAGCGACGACTCCTCCGGCCCCACCTTCTCGCCCCTCGTTATCGCCATCATCGGCGTGCTCGCCAGCGCCTTCCTCCTCGTCAGCTACTACACCATCATCTCCAAGTACTGCGGCACCTTGAGCTCCCTGTGGAACAGGCTGTTCGGCTCCGGCAGGGGCCGTGGCCATGGCGCCGACGGCGGCGGCGGCGGCGGCGGCTCGCGGAGTCAGGAGCCGTGGAGCGCCGTGCCGTCGGACGGGCTGGACGAGACGCTGATCAACAAGATCACGGTGTGCAAGTACAAGCGCGGCGACGGGTTCGTGGACAGCACCGACTGCTCCGTCTGCCTCGGCGAGTTCCGGGACGGCGAGAGCCTCCGGCTGCTCCCCAAGTGCAGCCACGCCTTCCACCTGCCGTGCATCGACACGTGGCTCAAGTCGCACTCCAACTGCCCGCTCTGCCGCTGCAACATCGCGTTCGTCGCCGTCGGCGTGGTGTCGCCACCGCCGGAGCCGGAACGCCGCGGCGCGCGGGAGGACCGGGCAGACAGCCTCGAGCTGGTCCTGACCATAGACGACTACTCGGAGCAGGCGCGCGACGAGCCCCAGGATCAGAATGCGGCGAGCGGCAACGGCAGCGGCCAGGAGGCGCCGAAAGATTGTCCAGGGAGATCGGAGGAGGCCAGCGGCATTGTCGAGATCAGGGAGGACGGCGCGCCGCCAGTGAGGGCGTCGTCGTCGCTGTCGGACACGCACCGCGAGGGCCGCATGTCCATCGCCGACGTGCTGCAGGCCAGCCTGGAGGACGAACTGATGATGGCCCGGGAGAGCGGCCTCCTGGCAGGCTCCTCGGGGACGGGGTCGTCAAGACGGCTCCACGGGGAGCACAGCAACAAGGACGGCGGCGGCGGCCGCAGCGGCCGCGCATTGCCGGATGCAGCCAAGAGACTGCCGTCGGTGGGAAGATCGTGCTTCAGTAGCAGGAGCGGCAGGGGAAAGGATTCGGTTCTTCCGATGTGAGGCCATTGATTCTGGGTGGTTCTTCTTCTGACTAGGATACATGACATCGATACTCTTTTTGTGTGTGTGCGTGTGCTTCCGGTGAAGATAAGGTGCCAATTGCTCGTGTCCTCTTTTTTAGTTCCCAAAATGAAAATTTTTTTATGTCAAATCGACTGTTTAACCAGATGTCGGGAGGGTTTTTCGGACACTAATTAAAAAATTAATTTCAGAACTCACATGGAAACCGTGAGACGAATCTTTTGAGGCCTTTTGACCGCATCATTAGCGCATGTGGGGTTACTGTAGTACTTATAACTAATTATGCACTAATTATGCTCAAAAGATTCGTCTCGTCGTGTACATTTAAACTGTGCAATTAGTTTTATTTTTTAATTATATTTAATACTACATGCATGTGTTCAAAGGGGAGGTAAAAATTTTGGGTGAAAATTTTTGGTAACTAAAAGGTCTCCAAATAGTTCCAAAGTCTGCAGATTTCATCCTGTTCAAATCAGTTCTTGGGAATTGTGGTGCTCCAGGCACCAGGCTGCAGAAACCGTCTGTCTGCAAGACTCCAACGCTTGGTGAGTGGTGAGATCTTCTGCACCTGCTTGGTGTTTCTACTGGAAAAATGTATAGGGCTTGAAAACCATTTTTTCTTTCCCCTCTTTCTTCCATCTTGCCGCTCCTCTCTCCACAACATTGGGTTCTACTACAGATAATTCCCCCCTGCATTAGTGAGTTTTAGGACTTAGCCAAAGGTTTTTCTCCAGGTGAGAAGTGAGTCAGTTTCAGCACTGGCCATTACCATTCTACTAGTTGTCAATTTAGAACAATCATTTGCTGATGTGTGTGTTGAACTTGGAAATGGAAAGTCGGAAGTGTGACCCGTTCAGCGTGGTTCATGCCCGTGCTTGCCTGAATTATAGTGCGATTTGGTTATGCTCTGGAGCTGTTTGGTCTCGTTAGGTGACCAGTGCCTTGCTGCTCATAATGCTCATTCAAGATTCTGTTACTTAGCGCAACAATTTGGGTGGCCATCCTGTGGTTAGGCCATTAACAAGCATTTTCTCAACTCCCCTGATCCTCAACTTCTTAAATATCACTATATCAGGATGAATCTTGCACTCAATTCAATAAGCCAGGAACCACCAAAAAAATTTGCAGTGATTCCTGGTAACAAACATATTTTGTTTTCCTCTGTCCTTGGATGACATCTAGCAGTACTAGCATTTTGTTAAGCCAACTGTCAGTAGTAGTCAGTACTGATGCTTGCAAAGCTGGGGCAGAAACTCGGAGCTGGACATCAAGTACCCATGCCTGGAGCTGGAGTTTTCAGTGAACTGATGTGGAATTCACGCAACGTCTCGGCCTCTGCTTTTTTGGGTCGAGGACACGCCGTCGGTGCCGTGGATGGATGTGGTTCCTCGCCATTGAAAGGCGGTAGGTGCGGGATTGCATTTGCATAGCAAATCATGGCCTGCTTAGTGCGACCTTTCCCTCGCATCATGCACTTTGTTATCGCACGGTTTGGAGCCTTGTGGAACGACAAAAGGAGTGCTCTTTAGCTCTCTAGATGACCGCTGATTCTGCACAGGGAGGGAAGTGATTAGAAAAGGCAGCTCTAGGCGTCCTCTGCGCTGTGGTTTCATTTCACGATGCCGTCGAGGAGGGATTTGGATTGGGAACACGCGCGACATGAGTGACTCCGAAGCATGGAGATGATGGGCCAGCCGGTCAGCAAAGTCGGGGCTGCACATGGCGTCCGGAGGCAGAGAACAGGTCGTGCTCGCCGTCGATCTCACCAGAGGCGTGCCCTCGCAGACGAGGTGGTATTTTATGTTGCTGTGGGGCTGAGGCTGAACTGAGCCGATGGTTGGTCGGATTTGACGCCCGGACCAGATCTTGCCAAGGCGTTCAGGAGCTCCTCTGGTGTTTTCGCGTTCGGGAGCTCCTCTGTTTAGGCGTTCAGGAGTGGCCTTCACCGGGCACAAAATCTGTCGGCCAGTTTTTTTTTTTTTTGAAAGAGAACTTCTTCAAGAAACCGACAGTAGAATTTCTGGGAAATTAAGGATTTCGTTGTGCTTGCATGAGAAATGACCTTAGTAGGTAGTAGACTCATGACGACCTGCTGTCAGTTCTGTAATGTTGCAATGGGCTGTGAGCGTGGTGTTAGCCGGAAGCCCGGAATACGAGTGGGCTTGAGAATTTTTTTTTGCTGCATGATGGGTCTTTTTTTTTTTTGAATAAACTGCATGCTGGGTCCAACATACAGTTTTGGCCCAGTAGCCTGGTTCGAGGTTGCACGCGGGCGGCGGGCCAGATATTGGCCGTAGGCCGATGGACAGGTAAATGGGCAATCATTTCGGCCGAAGTAACAAAGTGACTGCTCGAAGTCCTCTCAAAAAAAAAAGTGACTGTTCGAAGAGCTGTGGAATGTGGATTCTTGTGAGCAATACGGAGCTGGAGAAGCTAACCTTACACATAAAAAATGAGAGGCGAAACAATGCGACGACACTAACAACACGCTTGGACATCTACTTGAAAAACAAAAAAAAGTGAAGAAAGAAAACAAAAAAAAAACAAACTACACAGTTACCTCGAGGCGTTCCACCGAACCCTGCAGAACGGGAGTTCCGTCCACAGAAAAAACGGGGGGACACGCACGCACGGCAAACACACGAGGCGCGCTCGGCATCGCTCGCTCACAAGCCCGCTTGGCCGCCTCGGCCGAAAGGACCCGGCCGTGTGCGTGACCGGAGCCACGGCACCTGCATCAAATGGCTCTCGATCTCCTGTCTCCTCGATCGCCGGGGACGTCGTCGTCGGCCGGCTCCCCTCGCGGGGAGGCGGCCCTATCGCGGGTCCGAGGCGGCGAGCACCTGCTGCTCGGCGGGCTCGGCGGCGTCGATGAGGCAGAGCACGTGGTGCGCGGCGGCGGCGATGTCCTCCACCGTCGCCAGGCCGCACCCTTCCTCCACCTGCACAGCAATAGCAAGCCACGATCAGGGTTTACGTTACCGACCGGTCTAGCCAAACCGGCGGGATCCGGTACCGATATACCGGACCGGTTTGGCCGGAAACCAGCCCAAATTGATCGAAGTCAAATTTGAATTTAAAATCTTCTGTGCAAACGGTTCGTACCGGTATCCGGCATGTTTGATCGGTTTATCGGTCGGTTTGACTGGTAACCGGCTAAATTCAAATTTTTTCTTTTTTGTTTTAAATTCAAATGCCCGCAAAGTATACTAAATAAATATTTGTATAACATGTTTTAGCCTAAATGAACCATTCAATCCTCTTTTGTACTACTTTTACATTGTATTTGTATACTTTTGTATGCACGTTTTTTTGTTTAACTTCAAATCCCCGCAAACTTAAATGAACGAATTTTTGAGAAAATTTGACACCATTAAATTCGTCGCACCTTGAAGTATTTTTTAAAAAATTTTGAGAATTTTTCATTTTTTTGAATTTAAATTTGAATTTTGAATTTGGATCGGTACCGGTCCAAACCGGTTTGACCTCCCACCGGTTTGGTGAACCCTGGCTTTTGGCTCGCTTGCCAGTTGCCACAGTGTCTAGCTCGGCACAGCCCGCGCACACCCCGTCCATGGTCCCCGTGGACCCCGACGTGACAACTCCACTGACAAGGCAGGAGTGGAGCTGCATCTGCATGCATGCGATGCTCGCTCAGCTCGCTATGGCAGGCTAGCAGGCAGGGCCCCGGCGCCGCGCTGAACTCCCCGGTCAAAAGCAAGCACCAGCACCGCTTCTGTAGCATGCGCTCGTACCGGCAGGGAGCAAGAAAAGACCCAGGTGCCCTGTGTTCGTGTCAGGTCCATCGGATTCTCTCGTGTCCAGGACTTGGAGCGGAGATTAAAAAAAAATGCGATTCGCCTCCAACAATGCACTGGTTCGAGCTAGCTTGGTGCACGAAGGGACCTCTCCTGCCGGACTGCAGCAGCGATGCCGATCGCTGATGACCTCCTGACCGCCGGATGTTTGGTCTACCCCTCCAACGGCAGGAGAATATCTGACACGCTTTTGTTTCAGAGCTACTAGTACTTAAGCTAGATGCCACGCACGCCGAATCAACGGCGCGCGCTTGGTTTGCTAATGGGTTTTGTATTGGTTTTTCTTAGTTCGAGCAGAGTGAGGTCATGATTCTTAAATGATGCGCCGGGACACGAGCAAAACTTTCCTGCAGGAATCGCTCGATCCGTGAGCCTAAACCTGCAAGATCCCTGTAGTTTTCGAGCGCATTGGGCTGTGGCCTTGTTTGGGTATGCTAGAAAACTAGCACGTACACATTTCGAAAAAAAATATCACATGTATGAAGCACTAAATGAAGTTAATTTGCAAAAAATTTTTAGGGATGAGTGTAACTTTTCACGACGAATCTAATGACGGTAATTAATCGATAATTAGCTACAGTATCTTCTTCTAATCGCGCGGTCAAAAGCCTCATTAGATTCTTCAGAGTCACTAGCGCGGAGGTTTTGAAGTTAGTTTTGTAAACTGACTTTATTTGACACCATTGGTCAAAGTTTGTTACTATTCACTTGCGCTACGTGTGTTGGCTGCGAATCTTTGTCGTCCTAGCAGCATCAAAACGCGGGACTGATGGAAGGAAGTGGAACTTTTAGCAGGGAGAAAGCGATCGGAGAGCAGCTAGCCGCGCGAGTGCGGGCGCGCCGCGTGGTTACCTTGACGCTGATGGAGTAGAGGACCAGGGACTCGAGCGCGGTGACGCTTAGGTGGAGCACGCCGAGGCGGAGCGCCTGCAGCCCGGCGACGAGGCCGAGCAGCTGCCCGGGCCGCCGCGGCATCATCACGCGGAGGCTGGCGTGCGTCTCCACCAGGGTCACCTCGATGTCGGCCACCCCCGGCCGCCCGCCGCCGTCCTCCGCCGCCGACGACGACGCGGGGTCGCGCGGCGAGTGGCACCACACGTACTGCGGGTACGAGAAGAACTGAGCGAACGGGGGCGGCGGCGCGTGGTCGGCCGCGTCCTCGGTCACGCTGCTGCTGCAGTTGCTCGTCGTCGTCGCCGCCGCCGCGGGCTCCACGCAGGCCGTGGTGCCGGCTGCGGCCTTGGTGCTGCTGGTGGTGGTGGTGGAGTGATGCATCGGCGTCGCGTCGGGCTTGGCCGCCTTGTGCTGATGAACCAGCAGCGTTCGCTTCTGCGCCTCGAGGCACTGCAGCTGCTGCTCGAGCTCCTTCACGAACTCGATGGCCCCTCCGACAATGGAAGCTTGGTCGCCCTGCGAGCAAGAGATTCCGAACCAGAAATAGAGAGAGCATTAATTTTGTCAGGATTTGGACCGCGAGTAGTACTAGCCGTGGAGCATTGAATTAACTCTGCAAGAAGAGCAAGAGAGGAGTAAATGAGAGAAGGGGGACACATTAATGCATTGTTTGTTTGTGGCAGGTGTATCTGTATAGTCGCGTTTGACCAAGAAAAGGGGAAGGAATGCCTTGCATTGCACGAACTGCTCGCCTGATACTTTGAACAGCAATGGCGGCGGCCGACGGGTCTCTTTCGGCAGAAGAACATTATTCTTCCACCATGGTTGCTCCGCCGTCGCTTTCGTGGTTTGACGAACAGGAGAAGAAGGGGTAGAGGATAGAGCGGGAGGGAACACGCTTGACACGAAGTGATGTCTGTTTGCCAGAGTGGGAGGAGGAGGCTGCGCGTCGTACCCTCTGGACGTAGGGCTCCGGCATGAGGGAGCGGAGCACGGCGAGGTACTCGTTCATCTGGCGGCGGCGGTTGCGCTCCACGGCGATGTGCATCATCCGCTGGGTCTCGGTCTCCTCCCTGGACTTGCAGCTCCGCGCCCACCGGCGCCGCTTCCTGACCCTGGCCGGCGCCGACGACGTCGCCGCCTGCGTCGTCTCCCCCGCGGCCTCGGCCGCCTGCTGCTGCTGCGCGGGCGGCGGCGGTGGGCACTCGACAATGCCGGCGCCGTCGTACAGCGCCGCCGCCGCCGCGGGCCCGTCGAAGAGGAAGCTGGCGGCGTTGAAGGTGTCGTAGATGAGCGCCGCGGCGTCGCCTGGCGGCGCGCACAGCGCGTCCACTAGCGCCGACATGGCGGGCGGGCTCGCGGCCGGCCGACGGGCACTAGATAGCTAGCTAGCTTCGCCCGCTCGCCCCGCGCGTGCGCTCGCGGCCGCTTCCCCCGGTGTGGCAAGCAACGCGCGGTATGTATCGTCTACTCGCGGGCTGCGCGTGTACCAACACCCCGCCCCCGCCCCACTCTACTACTTATCACTCTCCCCCTCCGCAGCTTTGCCGCTGCGGCCCAGCCTGCCAACTGATGCGTATCTGAGGGCTCTGAGCTCGCTGCGTTGGTGGCACGCGTGTTGTGTTTCTTGCTCCCTAGTGGCGGGCTGAGCATACGGGGAAAGGATAAGGTTTCGCGCCGAGTAGGAGTAGTAGCCGAGGAACAGTGGTTGGTGCTGCAGGTAGAGAGGGTGGAGCTGGCCGTGGCGACGGCTGCGGCACAGTGAGGCAGGCGCACCGGCCAGCTTTGCTCCCAGTCCCAGACTCCCAGTAGAGTAGCTAGCCACCAAATGTCCAAACGCTTCCTTCTTTTTATGTACGCCGAGTTGGGTGAGACGTGAGAGTAGCCCGGGCGGGGCGCAGCTCAGCTCAGAGCCGAGCTGAGGAGGAGATGCGACCAAGAAAAAGTCAGAGAAGGTAGGAGTGGAGCATCCGAATGTATGGAGAGCAACACTCTGAAGCTGAGATTAATGGCGACCACGACAATTAGCACCTGAACTAATGAGGTGCTAGCAGGTACTAGAGCTGCTTGTTGCTTTTCCAAACGCTTTCAAGAGCTAGCCAGACCACCAGGGATGATGCCCCCGTGAGGCCGTGACGAGGACCGATCGATCAATCACCCGGGAGATGGAGCTGGAGAATGGAGACAATGGTAAGTACCACCAAGGCCACATGGATTCACAGTGCGGGGAGCGGCAACGGGACAAGCGGGTCACATGAGCAACGTGGGCTTGCGCCACTTCTGCGCTACGCCGTCGAGGTTCATTCCGGACTTGCCGTAGCAATGGCCGTAAGCACCCCCCCCCCCCCCCCAGAGCTAGAGCCGTCAATCATCGACCCACCACCAGGAGGCCACGAATTCAGGGCTCCGCTGAGCTTCAGGTATACATGCAAGCGGGGCGGGTTGCGGCTGCCCGCCCCCCGTCCGCACCAGCCGCAAATGCATTTGCGGGCTCATGCGGCGGCCCGCAAATCGCCGCGATTGTTTTGCGGATTTTGCGGCAACCCGCACGCCGCCGCGTCACCGGGACTTGGCCGCATTTTCGAGCTTTACGCTGCGCGTGGAACCTGCTGGTTCGCTAGCTGAAGAAGATGGCTGCTTGAAGCAACCATCACAATCATTTGCGGCCAGATGGGAGTAGCGCCAAGGTTAACCTAACCGGTGGGAACCGGTCCGGTTTGACCGGTTACCGGTCAAACCGGTCCGGTCCGGTTTGACCGGTTACCGGTCAAACCGGTCCGGTTCCGGTTTCGGCCGATACCCAACCGGCCAAAATTCAAATTTTAAATTTGAATTCAAAAAATGAAAAATTTCTAAAAAATTCCTAAAAATACTTCAAGGTGTAATGAATCTAATGGTGTAAAATTTTCTCAAAAATTCATTCATTTAGTATAGTTTGTGGGATTTTAAAGTTAAATCAAAAAAGAAAAAGAAAAAAAATGGGCCGGCCCATGAAGGCCCACCGATCAAACCGGTCAAACCGGCCGGTAAACCGGTTGCACGGGAGCTTTTGAATTTCAAACCGGTCAAACCGACCGGTAAACCGGTAAAACCGGCCGGTAAACCGGTCAAACCGGCCGGTAAACCGGTCGGAACCGGTTGCATGGGAGTTTTTGAATTTATTTGAATTTGGATTTGAATTCAACCGGTTTCCACCGGTTACCGGCCTAACCGGTCCGGTAAACCGGTACCGGAGGGCGGCGGTTAGGCCGGTCCGGTCGGTTTTTAAAACCCTGAGTAGCGCGCGGCGGCAGGCGAGATTGGCTGTGGCGTCGTCTATGGCGGCCGCAGTGTCTCTGTCGCTGGAGTCGAGAGTAAAAAAACAGCAAGAATGGGGATTGATCTGGGACCAAAAATTTGCACGCGAAATCTAGAGCACCAAGAACGGAGAGATTGAAGCCAAGAGAGAGGGGAAATGAAGAACTCGATTTACAGGCGGGGAGCAAGGGATTTGGCGCTGGCAATGAATTTGGTGCGGGATTTGACGCCAGCGCTGGATTTGGAGGAGGGAGAGCGCTTGGAGATTTTGACGCGGACGGTAGTGGATCCACCGGCTACCGGCGGTAGCGGCGGCAATGGAGCCAAGAAATCCCGGCAGCTATGAGACGCCATGGCTTCCTCCGCCTCGCTCCTAGCTGGAATAATTTGCAACAAACGTAGATCCGCTGCCAACAGCCGGCGGCGGCGACACACATGTAGACGGCGACGCCATGTCCCGGGCACACGCGGATGGCACCCTCGCGCAACCGGCGAGGAAGCAGTGGGAGACTTCGAGCGGGACGGGGTGCTTCTTCGGGCCGTCGAGGAACTGCAACGCCTCGAGCCCGTCGTCGCCGGGAAGATGATCACGGGGAGCGGCCACCACCGGAAGGAACAGGCGCGCGCGAAGGTGGCCGGGACGGGCAGACCAAGCAGCGAACGGCGGCGGCAGCAGCACCTACTCTTTTTTTCTCCGGTTCTCTGGAGGTAGCGGGCTTCGCGGCGCCGCTGGGCCCGTTCGTACGCCGCATAACACAACACCCCGCTTCAATTATGCGGGCGCAATTGCGGGTCTTCGTGGGCTTGCGGCGCGGGTCCGCCCAACGGGCTTGCGGCAAAGCCCGCCCCGCTTGCATGCACAGCTTCAGGGGACAACACGCCCTGCGTGTCGTTGTCGGCGCCGATTCACGCCGTACTTCCCGCCGCCCGCCCCGATTTTTACCATAGTGCCTACGGAGACGGCGAGACGCTGACCGTCCCTGCCCAGGCTACGGGGGGACACCGGGCACAGTAGGCTGCAGGAGCCGCCGCACAGCGAGCAGAGCTGGTCTTCCAAGGAGTTGAATCCCACTACTCCAAGGACGGCGTCGCTGCGAAGTGTCGAGCTACCTTTTCGGTATCGGCAGAGTTCCTGAAGGCGATGCTCGTCACGGCGGCGAGACTCTCCTTTGTTTACTAGTACTGCCCGCTGTGCATGCATGTAAACGGGTTGGGGATACATGCAAGCACACATGGCAAAAAGGCGTGGCTAGCAGCTAGAGGACACGGGCGGTGCAGAGCCCCAAGTGACGGTATCAGATTAGCCGATTAGGGTTGTGTTTAGTTCCCACAAAATTTCCAAACTTTCCATAACATCCATCACATCTCCTATCACATCGAAACATTAAATATAGCAAATAACCCATGCATGGAGTACTAAATGTAGTTAAATAAAAAACTAATTGCATAGTTTTGATTTACGTTGCGAGACGAATCTTTTGAGTCTAGTTAGGTCATGGTAGGACAATATTTACCACAAACAAACGAAAAGTGCTACAGTGTGCTACAGTGACTGATGTGACTTTTTCACCCCTTTTCCCCTCATCTAAACACAGCCTAGGATAATCCTCCGCGAGAATATGAGCAGCTTTTCGCGTAATTTTGTATCTTAAACTTAGCAGGGCGCAGCAAACAGTCCATCAAAAGTTAGTAACCTTTGTCCAGTCAGTGTGCAGGTTTATATGCTTCTAGTATATCAGCTGGTTGGCATATAATAGTTTGCCGTGGCATATAAAGTCTTAGGATCGATTAACTAACTACTTGCTAAGCTAGTGCTACGCAGAAGGTGCAAGTGTGCTATGGACTATCTAGAGAAAAATGGCCGGCGGCTGCTTGTAACTGAATAGCATTGCTTGTCAAGACCAGATTCCTTACCTTTTCAGTTTATTCTACAATTTAGTTCATGTTTGGTGTGGACGAAGCTTGAAGAAAACAGAGAGAGGGCGGATCAAAGAGTAATAGTTTTTTTTCCTCTATAAGAAAGGTACTACTAAAAGTTTACTGTTATTATTCTAGGTGTAGAAAAATTGTTTACAAAATGTTACATATACATCATCAAGCATGCCCCCACTGATGATGCATGCAAACCCTCGCCTTCGTCCCTAGTAAGGTGCTTAATTTCATTATTAGAGAAGACGAAAACACACTTTCAATACTACATTGTCTTACTAAGTCAAGGATATGTCCACAATACAGGCATATGGTACAAAACAGAGCTGGCCAACAGTGGCAGTAGGACACTAATAAGGTGTCAACGGTTGCAGGTCCATCGATGGTTGGAAATGGAAGGCGTGAGCATGGACGCTTGTTGATTGCTACAATACAGATGTTTGGACCAGACCTAAATGATGTGCACGATCAAATACGTTAGAGTAGAAATCGGTGTTTCTGAGACTACAAGGACCCTAACTTGTCCTGAAGCCATTGTATACATCTGCGTAGACAGGCGCAGAGAAAACTACTACTCGTGCCTCGTTTGAAATTCGAACTCCCAACTCCTGTACAAATCTTGGCGAATTGCATGCGAATGGTCCTGGGCTGGCGCAACAATACGGTATGATTATTTGGAACGTTCCTCCTCAGAAAGAATACCGCCTCGCAGTAGAAAGTTTGGAGAGACTCTGGGAGCCATCCCGAAAAGGCGTCTGCTCGCGTATGGCACACTCGCAGTCTTTCCACAGCGTACACTCTCGTTCCTGTCTGCGCCCAGCGAGATTTGTAGTTTGCACCCATCGCTGCCAGCCATGCAGCGACGCGGCTTTCGAGGAGATCGATCGATCGTTGCTCGCTGCTCGGTCAGCACATGGGGGCTGGCCTGACAAGCAACTTGCTTGGAGCCGAGCCCTGGACCATGGCGACGGTGGTCCGGCACCGGCAGTCGGCAGAGCAGCAAGCGCCAAGCAGCTGGGATGGAGCCGGAACACGCACTCCCAGTAGAAAAGAAACCTAACCTAGACGCGGGGACGACTCTGAATTTGGAATGGCCTACAATCCACAGGGCCCGGCCCACGGCGGAAGCAGCAGCTAGCACGGGTGTTCAGTGCTGTACATGTTTCACCACGGTTACATTCATGTATCTGAAATCTGATGCGTCCCAAGACCGGCCAATTCTGAGCTGCAGCCTGCAGGATTGCTGCAGCAATGTAGATGTAGCTACATGGATGTGATTGTTTACTTGTACCCGGCGTCGTGCTCCTACAGGCTGCCTGCGACGTGCACCTCTCGGGCCTCGGCGGCTCCCGATCGATCCGTTCACGGGCGGTTTGGTTGCCCCGGCCGGCCGCGCGCCCGCGCAGACATGCGTACGCGATGGCCCTGTTGCCTTCCCTGGCGAGCTCACGCGCCGGCCCAGCAGCAGGGCCGCGCCAGGGCACGGCGGCATGTGCCGCTGCGCGCCGTGCCGGCCGCTTCTGGAGGGACGCGCGGGACGCTAGCTGCCGACGCCGCGCAGGCGGGCGGGCGAGGAGGGCTCACCACCGCCGCAGGCCGGGGAGGGCGCGGGGCTACTAGCTCTAGCTGCGCGACGAGGCGCGGAATCAATGCGCTTTGGTGCGACGCGGGTGGCCGCTTGCGGCGGCGCGTGGCGTGGGGGTGTGTGAGGGTGAGGTCGACCCGACCGCCGGCCGCAGGCGGGCGCGGGAGAGACGCCGGCCGCGGCCATGCCGGGCCTGCGCTGCGGCGGCGGTTAATGCCGCTTGGTGCCATGCGCGGGCGCGGCTGCCCTCCATGGTTGCCGCCCGGCCGCTCTTTGACCGGACCATGCCAACCGTTGCCAGTGGATGATGGGCGCGGACGCCGTCCTGCCCCTTTCTTTTCCGTATGCTACATCCTTCCGATTTTTGGACGTTCCGATCGATCCTCCATGCTGCTGCTGCTGCTGCTACGTGCCGTTCCGGTGATGTTGAAAGGGAAGGCGTTGCGAACCCAGCCGTGGACGCTGTGCTACGCGTCACGTCCCGTTCGATCCCATGTCGGAAGCTGCGTCTTCCATCACATGGTGGTCCAGTGTTTAGGATGACGGCAATGTCCTTATTCGTAGAAGGCGTTTTGTATCCACATGCGTGAACGAGTGAATGAAAAGATGTATACACCGTTATACATGTATGGACAGTAGCAGATTCAGGATAATTGTTATGAGGGACTTTATTTTCAACTGTAGACAATTTTAATCTCTCCTCGCAGTGCATTCATGGCAAAAAATAAATTGTAGGAGGAGCTTAGGAGGGGCTCCATGGGTCCAACAGTGGTAGGAAGGGCTGGAGCCCCTCCAGACCCACCGTTGGCTCCGCCCCTGTGTATGGTCGACGGTGGTGGCGGATCTAAATGTGGGCCAGGGAGTTCAAACCCTTCTATCTTCCCAAGATCAATGGATATCTCCTAAATCCCAGCTTCATTTTCGAAAAAAAGTAATGAAGAAGAAGGGGGAGGACGAACAAGAAAAGGGATACCAGCTCCTCTTCATACTGGATTCGCGGCTGGTCGACGATACGTTGAAGAGACGAGCCTTAACTTGCAAATCATTATTCTGGCTTTG
Organism: Panicum virgatum; assembly: GCF_016808335.1. NCBI lineage: Eukaryota > Viridiplantae > Streptophyta > Magnoliopsida > Poales > Poaceae > Panicum > Panicum virgatum. Next base: position 47,350,359 of record NC_053136.1, on the reverse strand, counting down.
AAAGTTTTTCTAAATTCTTGTACTACAATCTAATCTCGGCAAGGTCGGTGCAGTGCATAGCCATCTGATGGAAGTGTCATTCTATCTCGTGACCATGGTACATTTCAGTGGACTGAACAGTAGTCCCTTTCTATGTCTTGCTAATTGCGCTGCTTTGTGAATGCGTTTCGCCATTTGCTTTCAGTTTCAGCTTTTGCTTAGCACATACTAGTAGACAAGACTCGTCAAAGTAGATAGTTGAGTGCATAACTCTTGCAGAGGCTAAAATAAAGAAGTTCCTTTATTTTTTTTTAAAAAAAGAAGGGGGCTTCCATAATTCTCTGTAAATAAAGAAGTACCTGGAGTCGCGAGTAGGTAGGAAATCATCAACCAGGCGAAGGATTCTCATACAAGCCAAAACGAGTGTGCATCACATCAGGTTAGCACTAGAGCTATTCATGAAGCCATACAACTTGGGGGGGAGGGGGGGGGGGGGCGTGGCGGCGGCACTGATGTGTGTCCCCAGCGGCCGCCTGCACAGGTCGTCGCCATCGCCTCCATCAAGAACATATGAGCCACAGCACCGTTCGACAGCATTATTACAGCCAGCAGCCTCTAACAGTGACGACCCTGTGAGCTGAAGCTAGCATTAAATCGCCAACAGTGTGTCGCCTGCAACGATAAACGAAGCGAGAGGACAATCATCAACAGAAGGATTACCGCATCGATCGAGGCAGCTAGCTAGCTACTACTACTCCCCAACGTGCGCACAGAACTAGCCACACGATGCGCGAGAGATCCGCCGGCAGCCCGGCACGGGACGAGCGCGCGCCGGCCGGTCGACGACGTCCATGGCTAGCTCCATGCTGCTGCGCTGCTGCCCCCCACCACGCCGCGCGCGGCATCCCCTGCTCTAACCGTGGACGCGCGTCGCACGCGCGAGTGGTAGTGGTAGCTCGCCATACCATCGGGGGCATCGGGGGGGATCCGACGGGGTGGGTCGGACCGCTGCGTCGTGCCGGCCGGCCGGCTGCATGTGCAAGGACACGCACGGAATGATGCGCCGTACGCGGACGCCAATGCACACCGCCCGCGGCTCGAGGGCACCCCTAGCCCTACATGCTGCGTGCTTGGCTCGCCAGGTCATCGCGTTCGTCTGTGGTCACCGCGCGCGCGCCATGGCTGGCTGGCAAGAAGCAAAAGCTGGCGCCGTCTCGCCCTCGCCCGCTGCGGGTCTCTGAGCTAGTCGGCGGTGCTGGACAAAATAAGCATGATTGGTCTGCGTCGATCGCATCATTAGATGCACTCACCTACGTACGCGCCCGCGTCGTCCAAGCAAAGGAACAAAGCGTGACAGGCCACTGCGCGCCAGCCGGCCGGCAGGACCAGGACGACGCAGGGGAGGGGAGCAGCCGCGCCGGAACGGGCCAGGCTCGGGCATCCAGGCATGCGCCCCCGATGCAGGCAGGCACGCATGCATATGCACGGTACGACGCGCGCTGATGCGGCCGTGCGCCGAGCTGGCGACCGGCCGGCGACGGGGCGACGGCGAGCCGAGCCAGACCAATGATCGGGCTGGGCCCGTCAGCGTGCGTCCGTCCTTGCGTTGCACTGAGCGGCTGACTCTGTGTGTTCCGGTTGCACACGGAGACGGGCCGCGAGCCTGCGGGCTCCGGGCTCGCTCTGTCTTCTGCGCGCGCGGGGGCGGGGCCGGGCGCTGAGTTTGGTACAAAAGCTGTAGCCTGAGGCGTCCCAGTGGCCAGTTTGCATGCTAGTCGCCAGGTCCGTCGAGCCGCCCGGCATCGGGAGGAGGGAGGTGGCAGTGCCACCGTGGCACAGAGCGCACGTAGGAGTATGGCACTTAAGGTCTTCAGCGCTCCGTAGAGTCGCGGCATCCTCGAAAACCTCGGGTAGATAAGGGGCTGTCAACAATCTCATCTTATTATTAGATGTCCGTGTCACGGACTTGAGAGTTCTCAAAGATTCACTGAGCAACACGAGTAATTCCAATTGAAGGCACTCTCTTCTATATCCACGCAAGACGGCTCAGACCTCTTCTTCCAGCTGCGAAATGATGCTCGCAAATACCTGAAAGCCTTGGGCCATGTCTGAAAACAAGCAGTACTCGTTCTTGGCGTGATACGTCTTCAGTAAGCCTGCAGGAAGATACATTCCAATTTGATGCGGGTGGCACGAAAATATTCATCACTACTGGTATTCACAGTTTGATATTGGAGATTGATTGGTTTCATTGGCCACAGGACCAACAAAAGTCTTTAAACATTGTTTGTTTGCTTAAGCACTCACCGTATCCAGCTGTTTGAACATCAAATCCTTCGTCCTGCAGAAGTTTCAGAATGGCTTTTGCTTTAGTCCACGGCGATAGGGCCAAGAAAGTAAATCTGTACATTAAACTTTTTCACACCTGTAATTCCCTAATCAGAGGTAGACTCCCGGTGATGGAATATGGTTCAACATGGCCAACAATTTCCTCAGTTGCTTTGCATAATGCTTTAAAGCCTCGAGACTTCAGATTGCAGGCCACCCCATTCATCACATCTCCATCAAAACTGATTTCAAGCCTATAAAAACAAACCAATGCTAATGTTAGTTGTCCCTCCCACCTTTATGGTTACAGCTAAAAGTCTAAAGAATAACAGTGTCAAAAATGTCAAATGTTCACCTTCCTCGCAGATTTTCATCAGGAAGAACATATTTGGACACGGGACCACGGGTATCAAGAGTTGTCTCGAGTCTCTCATTTATGTCCTCTACATATTCCTTCAACTTCTCCACGACATGGGAAGTGCTGTATGATAATGGCAACTGTCACTTCAACAGATCATTTGCAGCCATAGAAGAATCAGCAGGAGCATATCAATATAAATGTGCTTACCTATAGAAAGGAGTCAACCTGTAATACACAGAAAATAAATGCAAGGTCAGGAATGGCTCCAAATTAGATGCTTCAAGAATAAAATGAAAAGAACAGGAAAAGGGGGGAAATCTTTCTTGAATGTACAAGAAGCAATGGTTTCCATCGGCAGATTTAAGAGTGTGGCCAATCTTTTTCATCAAATGGGATTTAGAACTGATCACTTGTAGGCAAAGGCAACCACAACCTTAAAGCTAAAAAGAGTTCTCTATGGAATTGCATTAGGCTCTGTAGGGGATTTGTGCCCCCACAGGTCCCATGCCAGCATACAAGGCCTACATCAAGTAAAACATTTGATTTTGACCACAATTAAATGATCTGAAGTTAAAATTTGGCAAGAAACTTACCTTATATCTCCTGAAATTGTACATTCTCCGGGAATTTGATTAAGCCCTCCACCAGGATCTGCAAAGCATCAGGCAATACACAATTATTTGCTCACATATTTTATTAACATGAATAAATCACTAAAAATGTGTGAGCTGGCCTTACAGCTCCATTTAGTTGGCTTCATTGTCGATGGAGTAGCAAACTTATAGACTTTCTCTTGTTCATGTGGAGGGAAGTCAGTATAAAACCTTTTTTGGATTTCTTTTAGTGCTTCCATGTTCATCTCCATCGAATTTATGGCCTGGATGGAAAGCAATAAATAAAAACAAGGTCAGCATACTTCAAAAGCAATAATGGTGCTACCTCAAAAAAATATAATTAAAACATAAAGCTGATGACAGTTGTTTTACAGCTGCCAAGAATAAACAAAAATATGCTGGAAATTCTCACAGATAAAAAGGTTCTTAGGTAATGATGAAAGGGAGGGGAAGCATATAGCTACAATTGTTATGAAGCTGCAGCCTAATTTTACCTATACAATTACTAATAACCATTGTTGACGCTAAAGGCACCTCTATTTCAAGGCCAGGAAGTAGAATGTCCATTTCAGCGATGCTAGGTTATAACAGTGTAGATTAATCGTATATACATGTGATAGTCCTGTAACAGATAAAATTACATTGCCAATAGCTCCAAAATTGTATAAGTACATTTTTTTTTTCAAAATTAGCCAAGCAACTCCAACTGTCCAGCCAATTCAGCAAGGGCCATAGAACATATGACCGAACTGAAGCAATCTGACAAGTTTGAATCAAATACGGAAATACCTTATGTGCAAGACCACTGTGGAACAGCTTCCCTGTTGCTTTGAGGTGCCATGGAATCATTCCACCGGTGCCAATGCATGGTTGCTTATCAGCTGTGTCTATCCAGAACCTTTTTAACACCAACAAAAGCCAATCAACACATAATCCCCAGAAACAACATGTCAGTTTTTGATGGGGCACTACTTACAAGGGTCCAGTCTTGAGCATGTCAAGCAAGCCATCCTTCACAAGGCCATCGACACCAATGCCAGTGACAGATGAGTTCTCCTCATTTGCAATGAACACACCAATGACAGAATGCTTCAAGGGTGGCTTGACCTCACCAAGCCGCCGCATTAGCTGAGCCACCAGCGCAACATGGCCGAGACAGTCAGTTGTCCCACGTCCCCGAAGCTTATCCTTGTCTTCGCTATCAAAGGTTAGTGAGAAAGGATCGAAGTCCTGCGGAAATTTGGATGACCAAAGTTCACCAATTAAAATCAAGAATCAATTATGATGGCCAATTGAGCTTGGATGGTTATAAAACTACCGCTGTTAATGAAACACTTCCTTATTCATTTTACAGAAACAAAATGATTTTTACAGAACGAAAGCATGCCAGTATAAAAAACAAATAGGATCTGTACCATTAAAAGATCCCAAAGTTAGATATATACCATCGTTATCTCACTGACATGTGGGGCTCACATGAGTCAATGACATGTGGGTCACGATGGTATATATTTAACTTTTGGATCTTTTAATGGTACAGATCCAAATCAGTTTTACAAGGAGAATTCCTACAAGTTCACCTAGTCATTGCAATGCTGGAAATTTGTGCAATTTTTACATCACGTGACCCAATCACATAGCACCAGGCATATTGCCACTGATTCATTACTTTTTTTTTTGTTGGGGGGGGGAGCAGGCCATCGATTCATTACTAAAAACGACAATAAAACAGAGTGACATTTACAACTGAGGAACTATCAGATCAGGCAAAAACGATACAAAGTACAACCAAGTAGCTATCAGAATCAAGCCAACACGATACAAGTACAACTAAGTAACTATCAGATCAAGCAAACACGCATCTTCTCACTTCTCAGAGGTCAGAGGTAAGACACACTAGAAAGTACCAGCTAATGGAGAAGATTTGCAAAATCAGATGAGCATCACAAAATCGGTATACAGAACGAATCGATATAAACCAGGCAGAAGGGATTCACGCAAACTTACCCACTCGCTGGGGTTGGCCGGGACGACGTCCATGTGCATGCCGACGAAGGAGACGATCCGGCCGGGGACGGTGCCTGGGTACTCGACGATGACGTTGCTCCTGCCCTCGGCGTAGCTGACCTTCCGCACGACGAGCGGGCCGCCCCCAGTCTCGGTGGACACCGGGCGGAGCGCGTCGACGACGTGCTGCGCCACGAGGTCCTCCTCCGGCCTGTGGACCGGCGGGTCGTTCTGCAGGCGCGCGGACTCGCCGATGAGCTTGGACAGGAGGGCGACGAAGCCGTCGCGGTCGAGGCCGCCCACGGCGTCCTTGAGCGCCGGAGATGCCATCTCGGGCGGGCGGGGACGCGGGTGCTCGGGCGGCGGCGGCGGCGTGGGGTAGTGGAGCTCTATCTAGGGAGAAAAGGTGAATTATTCGTTGGGCCGTGGGCAACTAGGAGGGGAGGAGACGATCCGATGAAGAGAACATGTGTGATGTGTCCCGTTTGCCATCGTTTGGCACGGAGATGCGTGCCACCTCCGAACTCCGGCGTTTCCAAATCACAAGCCACAACTTTTCCCAACAGTTCACTACTAGTTCTTATGGAGACGATCCTTGTGGAATTTTGGCAAGGAAATATTCCCATAAATTTTGGAATATAGGAGAAAGAACCATGGCAGCCAGACCCTGGTAACACATCCAATAGGAATCATGTCAGATTACAGCAATACACCTGATACTTCTATAAAAAAAGGGAAAAGTCTGTTTTTCAACCCTGAACTATCACGCTAGTCCGATTTTGGTCCTTGAACTACGAAACCGGACATCCTACACCTCCAACTAACGAAACAGTTTGAAAAACAACCCTGGCACAGCCAAATGCGGTTTTGCCAGTTCGAGGGCCTAGGTTACCTGGTTTCGTAGTAGGAGGTTGAAAAACGGACTTCTTGACTAGTTCGAGGTTGTAAAATAGACTTATCAAAAAAACGGCGGGACACATATAAAACCAGGTAGAGGTAGGGGTTTTTCCTCAGGTTGCAAAGCTAACAACCGCCACAGGTTGTGGAAGCGGGCATCTAGGTATCCTAGAGAAGTCATGGGGCTGGGTTTGCATGCGGATGATCGGAATGTAGAGCTTCTACAGCCGAACCTCACGTGGGAGGCGAAGGTGGTGAAGATCCTTCACATGGCTCGCTGCCGAGAGCTCACTGAATACAAGAAGCTGGGTTTTTCTCTTCCTACCCGCTTTTGTGGATTCGATATAGCCTTCTTTGACCTGGATAAAGTAACTGCTTGGACTACTGGGAATGAGAAAAACAAGATCGTTCTGTACAACAAGAAAGTGGCTGCTGTTGGTGCTGGTGAATCTGTTCGTGGTTTAGTAGCTGTCCCAGTGGACGAAAGGTTGGTACTCCGAGTCTGTCTCTTTAAGTACTGTGAACATGAAAAAGGTAAATGTTTTCAGCTCAGTCTAGGGCATGGAGTTGATGAATATCTTGCCGGGAAAGAACCATTTGAGCTGCAGGTGAAGATTTCTTGGAGGGGTGTCACGAACCGTCGAGGTCCTGGAAAACGGGGACGCCCCAATATGTGGTGGAATCTTGGGACCAAAGATAGGTTATTGTTATAACTTGACGGATGAAGGTTGTGTACCTATGTGGGAAAGCTGTTACACTCAAGTGGAAATATGTATCTTGTGAGTTTGAATGCTGCAATTACATGTTAAAGACTTGATGATAATGTAATAATGGCAGTCGTTAGTATGGAATGAACATGCACACGGGCTCTAGCATGCAGCGTGGCTAGTAACCTTTGTACCCCTCATGCATTGTCAACCTACAAATTTAAGTTACTTAAAGAATGTGTTTGCATTTTTTTGGAAGGATGCTACAGACTTACAGTTAGGCACTTTGGATGAGTAATTTTGGGGGTTTTCCAATATTTTATCATTTTTACCTCTCTTTCATATATTTTTCTAAGCATTGTACAGTTGCCTGATTTTATGCAGCGTGGTAAGTAGTTTAGTTCATAATTTGCAACAAGTGCTGTTCTGGATTGAAAAACATGTGAATTCTGAACCTTTCCGTGAATTTGGAAAACTCAACTGGTGGCCCACACCTTATAGGGGTGGGTGTGACCTTATGAGGCTTCGCAGAGGCAATCTCCGTGCTGGTGAATCGGGTACCGTGGTGACAATGTGACGACGTGAAATGTAGCATGTGAGGATTTCTAGGAACTGTGTGCGTGTAACATGTTGTGGAAGCCTACATGGCCAGATCTCGCTTTATAATCCGCCCGGCACATGCTCCGTGCAAAGTGCCAACCTGACGATCAATCAACGAGCTTTGCTGTTCCTTAGTTGCCGCCTGTGCACTTCTGCATTTGCCTGTTGTTGCTGCGCACTGAAATTTACACACACACAAAAAAAAACTGAAAATATTTACTAGGTAGGTAGGGACACAATTATGCGGCCTGTAGCATCTTCACACCAAAACACTGCTAATCTGCAAATATACCAAATCTTATGCATGAAATGTTTGTCACTGTTGTGCCAAGTGAAACCACTCATCCATTTAACACGAAAAACAGTACAAACTGATAAGGGGGTGTGTATCAACAAGGAACGCTACCGCCAAATATACAAACAAAAAATACACTCCCTACCAAACAAACAGGGCACGAGGGGGGAGAATAGATATCCCAGACTACAGTGAATAGAAGAACATAAAGGAAAACTGTCTGGTCTGCCCTGGCCTGCCCCCTCTGCTTAAGTACAAGGTTTGAAGATAGTTGTGTCACAGTATACGTGCTTTATAATCATGCATGACGACCTCTGTGGATCCTTGAAATAACTGTTCAATTGAGCTTGAAAGATTTTATCTGTCACTAACACCTTATCTCGTAAGATCCTGCTCTCGTGATGTAGCGAACCCACTCAACAGTGTTGTAACCGCTCTTCTCCCAGACCTGGAAAATGTATCTCACATGAGGATTTTCATCTCAGATGTTGCAAGGTTTCATATCAACACTTGTTCTACATACCTTAAGGAACCGAACACGTAGACCAGAAGCAGTGAACATTGGAACCTACAGGAAAGATGCATCAGATAGAGCATGGAGGACAGTGTTGAGACTTGAGGAAGTACTCACAGTTGGATATCATATTCTATCAGAATGACCTAGCATGGGAAGATATTTTTCATAAGACACTAGAAGGCAACGCCTGAACAAGCAAGTTCCAAACACTACAATTCAATTTGTCATGTAGGCCCAAGCTCAGTTCATAAACAAGAATATATATTTGAGCCATCCGCTACTTCGCATTTTCAGTTCCAACTTGCAGATGATAGATGAAATTAAGTACAGATCACAAAGGATCTTCCAAAAGGTGTGGCTGTAAACTGTAAAAAATACCTGGAATTCCATCTGAATAGGTGGTCTGTTCCATGACTTCTTTTCACCCATGGTAGAGATCAACTCAACCTCTGCACTCATAGTTGCCTCAGTCTGTCCAGGGAATTTCCTGATCCTGTAGTTTTAGAAGCGTGTCATCAGTTCAAATACGCTTATTAGTTGTGATATGGCTGAGTAGAAAAAAGTTCCAAAAACGTAGCAACTCCAGATGTATGCTAGATGAAGGTAACCAGCACATACTTCCACACCAGTGAATCAATCGAAGCATTGTATTTTGCTTTGCCTGATGTTGTTTGGAAGCTAGTCTTTGCTGTCTGCTTTGGAACTGGTACTTTGACAACGACACCTAGTGCGAACATCTTAGCACCAAAAACACTCTTGACCTTTGACATTAAGGTTCATGTCAGTAAAATCAATTATGAATCCAACAACCTAAATATGCCTCACTTACTTTCACATTAATCTCCATCCGCGTTCGACCCAATTCCTTAATTGTCGGAAGAACACGGAATGGAAGGTTGACACCCTCTGTGATTCGGTACCTGTAACAAAATTTATCCATCAAAAGCCGGCCAAAGTGCAGTTAATAAAATCTGGTCTACCAGGGAAGGAATCAAAAGCATGAAAGAAATTAAGAAGATTACTTCATCAATTCAAATTCACCATCTGGTGGCACAAAGCTGACTGTCTTTTCTGAGTTAAATCTTGTTAAGTTGACACACTGGTGGAATGTGACATCATCAAGTTCTATGGTCTTTCCACTGTAAGAAATAGAAGACGAATGCCAGTAAAAATATAGCAGAAATAACAAAATAAAAGGTTTACAACCTATCAACAATAGTTAAGCAGCAAAACAGTCCACAGCTTTCTTCGAGATTTTATAATAACTAAGAAAGTAACCTCTTTGAAGGCCTGGACTTCAGTTGGGCTTCCTTTTCAAGCCCAATCTTGTCATTTAATCCCAGCTTCAGATCAGGCATTCCAGAAAGGAAGCACTTCATAAGAATCTTTCCTGTCACATCACATCGCAGAACACTCCCTGCAGGAATGGCAGATATAATGTGCACAAGGAACATCATTTAATACAACAAGGAAGACAATTGAGTAACTCGAAGGATATGGGTCCAAAGTACCTTTCGAAGACATTAGAAGGTTTACACTCTCAACTATGTCCAAGAAAATCTGAAAAAAATAGATAATAGTACTCCAACAGTGATGAACTGAGGTAAAGATCGGGACACGATAAGATAACACGAAACAGATTTTCAAAAAGGCAAACTATCAAACAATAATTAGTACACAGCCATGCATAATATGTACAGGAACTAGGGTGGCGCCATATGATGTACTGGGACACATAGCATCGCTAGTGCCTGCTCCCAAATACACCTTAAAGTTTAATAAATAAAGTTCAAGTACCTCATTCTTCTTGTACATAAGACCCTCTCTTCTCCAACCAACAGCACCAGTGACTTGAAGGGTCGCATTTGGAACAGGCTTGTCTGAGGCCTATCAGTGCAGAAATTAAAGAAAATAGTACTTAGATGGTTTCATAGAAGAACACGAATCAGCATGCAGCTTTTGGTAAACTTTTAGCCCATCATATCAATTTCAGATCCACATTTTCTAACCTTGGAGGAAAATGGTGACCTGACGCCTTCTTGAGTTATATACAACTTCAAGATTTCAGGTGACAGATTTTGAGGATAACCAAAATCCATAATCTCTGCACAGTATCAAAAACTGTATAAAGGCACAGAAATATCCACTGTAGCAGTGAGCGAAATTAAAAGCAAGGTGCTGCATTACCATCAAGAAGTTCGTATATTAAAACAAAGTTATTCCTGATGGCATCTTCATCAAAAGCTCCACCAAAGTAGGACTTGAAGAGAGCCACTGCCTGATAGTTTCAAACAATATTTAGCCCAGATAATAAAAAAATGACATAGAGCACTGCAAAATATTTTGGAAAGCTGCAGGATGATGTCTAGATCTCTGGATTTAATTACGAAGGGCTAAAATCCAATACCTCACCCTTAGCAAATAACAAGTTCTATTTGCAATATAAAGCCAACCTTCGTGATGTAATCCTAACATTATAATAATTCAAGTTAATGAATCCATATATTTGTACTCCCTCTATCATGAAAGAGTGCCTACTACACAACTCCTAAAACTGTCCTGTTCATTAAGTGACCAATCAGTACCACTTTTGTAACTATATATGTCTGTGGACTCAATCATAGTCTCCCAAGTCTTGATGTATGCTTCTACCCTTTATTTTCTCTTTCCTCGTACTGGCACATTCTTTGCTTTCCGTTGGTTTACAAGACCAAGTCATATCTTCTTTGCTAAACAAATTATGAAATTAATATGCAAAAATGTGGGAGAACAGGGTGATCATTTGTTTATACTGCTAAATTTATCAGTACTAACAATTTGAGACGTATATTTAAAATTCCCAAACCATCAAGGTTGTACAAATGATTTTGTAGGCTATGCAAATTTTGTTCTAGAAGTTTCTGTATAAAAAAATTGCATACCTCGACTACAAACTTGAAAGCACAAGCAACATTAGCATTGCTGCTAACCACAATCACAATATAAACATTACTGATCCTCATGTAAAGGAAGGAACAGCCTCCTATTTGCCGAACAGGGCATGTGCCAAGTTCTTTTGTTTGCATAATATGCATCCTGAACGCATCAACCATATTTCCCCTGCATAACAGTACATGAATACAGTGCGATTTAGTCACTAAGTGTGAGTTGACCAAGTAAGCAAAACATGGAATTAAAAATGAAAGGAGTAAAATGCATCCTCAGAATTGATTGTTACAGACACAGCAAGATAATAGATGACAGTACGATTTGTGGTGATCCTGATACCCTCCTAGTAATTTACATCTTTCAGCATCACTGAGAAAATAATGTGTATGGTATTGAACATATGCACTATAGGGGAAATGACATAACATGTTACCTATGGAACGAATGCAAACCTTATGCAGATCCTAAATTTCAAAATAGGTCATAATGTGCAGTTCATAAAGTTTCACTGCAAATGTTTCGCCTAATGTAAAAATTAACTGAGAATGATCAAGTGAACTGCACAGTGATAAAATTTGTGGATTAATCACTAGATTGAAATGATAAAACTTAGTAGCCTAGTACACAGTCACGTCTTCCTTTACCGCAGTCATAGGTGAACAGTTCTAGGAGTCTAGGTGAATACTTAGAACAAATTCCCGGAATCAGTGATTAGGCTCTTTGCTCCACTTCAGAAGGGAAGTATCTCCACAGTTGCTAGCCAGAAAAACATAACATCATTTCCAAATTCCAACTAATCTGGATGATGACAACCGGATTTTAGCGCTCGCCACGAGTCACAAAGGCACGCCTCCCATTTCAGCTCCATCGAGCTAAACCTTCATCACTCTCTAAGAAAAATGGATAGAATTCTACAATCCACCGCAACTAGCCCTCTCGCGATCTACGCAGCCGCGAGCTAGAAGGGAACTAATCGATCCCTCCTGGAGCCACTAGATCTACAGCTCCATGCCTACGAGGGCACAACATACCCGACATCGTCGCGGTAGAGGCGGTTGATGAGGACGTCCCCGCGGAGGTTGAGGAAGTAGATGGCCGACGCCGCCACCGACATCGTCGCCCGCCCGCGCGCCCGCGGCCCGAGCGTCTGGCACCGCCCTTATCTCGGCGCCGGTTCCACCGCGCGCCTCTGGGTGTCACTCGAGCGCCGGTGATCTGCAGGGGTCCCCCGGGGCTCGCCGGACGGTGAGGAGGGCGCGGGGTTTGGTTAGATCTCGCGGCAGCACCAGCGCCAAGTCGTCTTCCCGTCCGGGAGCTTTCGGTGTGTTCAATTTTTCAGGATAGACCTTTCTCGATGGCGTATTTGCTTGGTCGCCTTTGGACGTGACCTGGAATTGGGCCCACGAAGCATCAACTTTCAATTTCAGCTGGCGCTGAGGTCCAGCACTGGATATTTCCCTTCCAAAAATGAAACGCTCCCAACAGAAAAGTCACTTGGGCATTATTATAAAGAAAAGACAAAGATGAGTTCAAGGTCCACTCAAGAAATGAATTTTAGGTTGAAATTTCAGAAATATTAGAATTGCTTAGTTGTATAGGAGGTAGAAGAACCAAAACACACAATGTTTTAGGTGCTTTTGGCCGAAGATGCCAAACTTTCTAAAACACAAATATTAACTACAAGAGAGAAGGCTCCTACTAAAGTTTGTCCAAGCATGCCTTTAGATCATTAGTTTCGATTTTAAAGGATAGCAATTTTTTATGTTGGACCTAGCGAGGAAATCATTAGTACATACCATTTGCTTTGACTAGTTGATGAAGTGCTTGATCCTATTGGTTGTCAACCTCTGGAAGTTTAAGAAATTGGGAGAGAAAAGAACTAGTTTAGATCTTGGTCATATGAAAACTCTCGTTCGATTTCATACTAGGGGTTTCAAAACATGTTACAGCGTCTGCTGCCAAATTCCTGTAAAATTCATAGACTTCAAGCATTCTCTAGGGCAATTGAATTGAATGAGGCGATTCCTTCTAGCTTTCACTCTCTGGGGCAAAATGTGAAAGCATTCTCCTGTACGTATTCCTTTCACATTTCGATGTACGTAAGACCACAATAAGTTTTCAAATCTTCTCTTTAGAAGCTTTAGTTTTCTGCTTAATTACATACAATTGGTCAAACCAATTAATCAACCAAGAAATGAACGAATCAGTCGAGCAGCCGCAGGTAGTCCCTGAGATCGGTAGGGAAGCACGCGTACTGCCGCCAGAACACCCCATTGATTCTCACCATCCTCACCGTCTTCTGCTTCGTGTCCGGCGGGGTCTCGACGTGCAGCAGACCCAGCAGCTTCGCCACCGCGCCGGTCACCACCATGTCCTCCAGGACCTTCTCCGAGGGCGCCACCACGGACACGAGCCACAGCACCTTGACGGCTAGCTGGGTGGCCAGCTGCGACACCCGCAGCATCGTCTTCGCCACGGCCGCCACCGACAGGTCGTTCTCCACGAAGGCCAGCCGGCCCTCGGGGCACTTGCACAGCCGCTTGAGCAGCAGCAGTATCCTCTCGGCGTCGTGGCGGTCGTCGGCGTCGGCGAGGAGCTCGACGAGGACGTGCACAGCGCCGACCTCCACGGCCTTGGCCGGCCCGCTCCGGGTCCGCTCCACGACGTCGAGGAGCACGTCGAGCGCGCGGGAGCTGAGCCTCGCGGAGACCTCGTCAGACAGGAGCTCCAGGAGGGACTTGAGCACGTCGTCGACCTCGACGCCGGCGGTCCAGTCTCCGGCGCCGGCATTGGAGATCTTGGTTACGATGTCCATGGCGTGCAGCCTCGCCTCGGCGCTGCCGCGCTGGAGCAGTACCATCACCGGCCTCATGCACTCCGGCGCGAGGACGAAGCCCACCGACGCCGCGTCGGCGAGCGGGAGCAGGGCGAGCACCGCGGCGGCCTCCTCGCACGCCCTGAAGGCGGAGAAGTCGCCGCCGGTGGCGCTCTCCGCGAGCGCCTGCGCCATGACCCGGGCGACCGCCTGGATCCCGCCCGAGGACACGAACTCGCACTGCACGGCCACGTCGCCGGCCATGCGGGCCCCCATGTTCTTGAGCGCGGTCACCTTGAAGGGCGTCTCCTCGAGGTCGGCCAGCGCCGACCGCAGCCGCTCCGCCTCCACCATCCGCGACAGCGGCGGCGTGGCGAGCTCGTGGGCCGGGCTCGACAATGACGAGGGCGACGGCGACGAGGAGGCCGACGTCGACGGCGAGCCGCGGTCGAGCCAGGATCCGATGACGCGCTTGAGGGTGTGGTTGGGCGTGAGGTCAAGGTTGGCGAGCGGCTGCATGGTGGCCGGGCACGTCGCGCGGCCGTACCCGAAGATCCACTGCTCGATGCTGCGGCGGTCGTAGGTGACGCCGGTGGAGACCGTGACGGGGTCGCCCATGAGCTCCATGGAGATGGGGCACAGGAACAGGTGAGGGGGCTCCTCCTCCATGGCTGGCTCACGGCAGATCGCGATGCCGCTGCAGACCACCACCACGCTGCTCTGCGCTGGCCAAGCACGGCCGTGATGGGACGAGGCCTTTATACTAGCACGCGGCACGATGATGGGCTGGCGTTGGTGCAAGTCAATAGTCAGCGAGGCCGGAATGGTAAGAGATGCTTTGTACCCTGCAAGGTTGGCCAATAAACTAGATTAAATGCGTTTCTAAAGCTCAATTAGTGGCTTAGTGGTGACTGCTGAGGGGTTATGGAGCCATGAGAAATTCAGAAGACTGTCATAGACTGATGAACAGGCACATTCATCATGAGGCTTTGAGTGATGTTAGCCCGTCAAAAATTACGCAAAATTAGACTGACTGATGTAAGCTTTTGTTGAAACGAGGCTCTACGTGATGTGAGATTGCAACTTCTATTTGACGTTTTCGAAATGTGAGGTGCATCTTCAGAGGAGTTGCTCAGTGGAGAGGGTAGAGAGATTTGGGGGATCGGGGGACGTCGTGGGATGAGATCTTGTGCTGGGTGCTGCGAACGCTGAAATCATCTTGGTCGTATCGGTGCATTGGTTGCGAGCGGTTGGGCGGCGATGTTTCGACGTTTCGTCCCCTACTTCCTGCCCCCCAGTGGCCCAGTGTAAGATGCATTCTCTGTTTTTTGTAGTAAACAAATCGGATCCACTTGTGCCAGGTCAAATCCGAAGGTTCCAACATTCAAACTCACGAGCAAGCTGAACGTTTTCCTTCTCGAGTAAGGATGGTCTTTGCTCGTGGTAACATATGATTGGTCTTTGCAGGACTGCAAATGGCTTGTGTTTGCAAGCAGCTGGTAGCCTGGTAGTAACTTGCAAAGCCGGACTGGACATCTGAAGGGAAGAAGTTTCAGATTGGGAGCTTACTGGTTCTGTACTTCTGTTTGTGCTGTGCACAACTGAAAGTTAAGGTAACGCACAACTGATAGCCAGGACTAACGTGCATTACACACATGACATGTAAACCTGCAGCTTGTCACAACTCACAACTGAATGTGGGGTCACGGCCTCTAAACATCAAACACAACTGGCCGGAGAAGTTTTCGTCTGCAGAAGCGGGCAATAGTTCGATCAGAGAAGCTTGTTTAGATCCAAAATATTTTTGGCCAAAAACGTCACATGGAATGTTTAGACACATGCATGAATTATTAAACATGAACAAAATAAAAAAACAGCGCATCTCGTTCCGTCGCAAGCTCCCGCCGCCCGCACACATGACCGGCTTCGGCAGCTACGCCGATGTCGCCCCCCCCCCCCCCGCTCCACCCCTGCCACGCCGCCGCTGCAGCCGACCCTAGTCGTCATCTTCGCCCCTGCTGCCTCACCGCTCCAGCTGCATCTCTTGCCCCACCGCCGTCCACATCCATCCGCCCCCGCCACCGACCTCCCCCTCGCCGGCGTCGACTGCCGCTCCAACCTCTCCCCCCTTTGCCTCTCCTTCTTCGCCTTCAACGCTCCCGCCGCCGACCCTGCCCACCGATTGTCCACTACTACCCGGTCGGCTGCGCCATCATCGCCAGCCTCGTCGCCCGCACCCGCCTCCTTCACCGGGCCGCCCGCCGACCACAGCCATCCCTCTAAGGCCGTTGGCTATCCCAACCTCGAACCCCCAAACCTTAACCCGCCGACCTCTACCACCACCCGCGCCCCCCGACAGCGACCGCCAGACGCCCAGCCCACAACCCACCGGAGATGAAGGAGATCGCCGGAGTCAGTTTATCTGTTTTGTTACTTTCTGTTGTTGTAAAGGATGTGTTGAAGAAAGGAACTGGTGGGCTCTCCAATTAGTGCTGTGTAGCACGAAGGATCGGAGAAACCGTCTGCCACCTAATCATCTTTAAATAAGAATTCATAACAATTAAAATATTTGTCACTAAAATTAGTTCTCATAGCCACCTCACAAACTTTACTTTAAATCTACGTGTAAGCACACAGAATGTTTGCCATGCAACCTGGCAGACTGAAAATGATGCTTCCGCCAGTGCAATAGCGAGGGCGCGCCCCTCGCCCCGTCGTTTTTTTCACCGCCGCGTTCTTTACCCACCCTTCCGTACCCGCCCGCCCATTCGTCATTCCCCTGATCTTGGTGGAGATGGAATCCCCTCCCTCCGCGCCCGCCTCTGATGGATTCCCTTCCCCTCCCTCCGCACCATCACCGGCAATCACGCTATCTTCCATCCCGATCCATTTTTTCGGCCACCAGAGATCACGCACCCCTCCGCTCTCTCTTGCGGGTCGCGCCCACTCACCTCCTCCCCTTCCCCCTCTCGCCTCCGACGACGGAGCGGCCTGCGTAGCCAGGCGGGGCCGCGGCTCGCGACCAGCACAGCCGGGCAGGGGCGCGCGCAGCCCTGCGGTGAGCGCGCGGCAGCCCCGGTTGCTTGCCGGCGGCGAGTGGGCCCCGGATGGGCTGCCGCCCCGCTCCCGCACCTCCGCTGCGCATCCCCGGGCCCTGCTGCCCTCTTCCCCGGCCGAAGGAGAAGCCCCGCCGCCGGTCCCAACCCCTCGCACATCGACGGCCTCCTTCCCGTTCTCCTCCGCCCAAACCGAAGGTGAAGGTCGGGAGCACGCCCAGGAGCTCGGTGGGCTCCTCCGACTAGGCACATTCTGCCGCAACTCCTCCCCCACGGCCAAGTCTGCACCACCCGCTGTAAGCCCTCCTCCCCTTTCTTGTTCAATTTAATTTTCTCTACTGGTAAATTGGGTCAGATACTTGTCAAGCTTTTGTGCTCTAGCTCCAGCCTGCAGCACCATAGCCAGGATCCGCGTCAAATGAGAAAGGGGAACGATTAGGTATACATAATTAACTTAGATGCATGTAAGATGGATTACAATTGTTGAATTGAAAGAAGATAAAAAAATCTACCTATTTTAATTGTTTTCCTTTTGCCTTCCTCTGTCGATACAAATGTATTCGTGTTTTCATGTTGAGATGTGACATAATACCACCTTACTCTGTTTCTTGAGAATCCTGCTAGAATTACATTAGGATTCGTTGGTAGTATGATTAGATTATCAAGTGAATAATTGTCCTCTACACCTAACCATCTACTATTGACGGCATGATTAGATCATGCACAACTTTACTTCAAGAAATATTGTTCGATCTATGGTATTGTATGTAAATATTATCTGAATGTTCTTTTTTTTTGCTTTGAATTGTTCTTCCAAATTGAAGGTTGCAACAGTAGTAGTGGTGTAAATATCTATGTCCATTTTTATACTGATAGTGCCAGGTAAGTTCTTTTTGCTGTGTGTGACACCTAATTAATCATTCAATTGCTAGCTTTCCCATACTTTGTTTATATAAATTTAAGTTCTCAAATTCAAGCTGCTGCTTTCCATTTATGTCCTTTTCTTTTGCTTTGAGGTTAACTGCTCTGTACAATTACTAGCACAAGTACGTGGCAGAAGTTACAGTTTCGTCTCGTGATTTCTGCTCTTCTCTCTTATTATTGTGCTGGCATACAATCTAAGTTCCCCTCCCTGATGTGTCCAGGTACATTCAGGTGGCAAGGTAGAGTTGAAGAGGAGAGGAAGCTTGCACTGGACAAATAGGTAAAGAGCTTACATCAGAGATACCTCTTCATTTTAGTGAGTGGTGCAAGAGTTGGACAGACAGGTGTATCCGGCCTCGCCCATTTGGTGAGCTTGAGATTCGTCACCCTGCGCGTTCAATTGCTTAGGGCGTTTCGGGATGTGGGCAAAGCGCAGGTTGAATCATTCAGGGTTAGAGTGGAGGTGATGGAGGGGGCTTTCGGCGCCTGTGAATCGCTACTGTAGGTGGCTAGCCATCCACGGAGGAAGAGCTTCATGAATATGATGGCTTGGCTGCGTCCTAACATCACAACATCAGCTGCAATTTATGGGATGGATGGCCTTGGTGTGCCGATGGATGATAGTGGTAATGCTGATTGCACACCGAAAAGTGATTCACAGTTTGATCTTGCTGCTTTTTATGAGGCAGTTAAGCCTTCGATGTGAGTATCTTGCATCTTACTATTACTCTAAGCTCATAATCATGTGCTTTAACATGAATGTAGGGGAGCATTTAAACTCAGGTAAGTACTTGCTACCATTTTTATGTTATACCATATGTGCCTGCTTTGTTATGATAATGTAACATACTTTTTCTCGCTGTTGTATGATACTTTTTTTTTTTGTTCCTGTTATTGGTAATGCGGAACAGATGGAAGTTGGTCTTCCTAATTTGGTTCCTCAGCTCAGGCCATATCAACTCCGTGCAGCACATTGGATGGTTCAACGTGAAAAGGGAAATATTCTCCATCATGAATATGTTAATTCTACACCATATTGTGTTCCTATCGATTTTATTCACGAGAACTCCAGGATGTTCTACATTCCTTTCAAGTAAGTCTGAAGTGCGTAGCCACTAATCATATCTGGTTGATATGTTTGTAGCTTGCGCTATTAATTATATTAGAGATTACTTAAGTTTCTTTCATATTGTCATACTGTTCGAGCAGCCTGTTTTCCGAGCACATAATGTTTCCTGTCTTGATTTCAAAATTTATTTGTTCCTGTGAATGCCTCAGATTTTCACATATATGTTACTTTAAAGAGGAAATTTAAGAATTAGTTGTTTCTGTGAATGTCTCAGACTTTCATGTATCTGTTACTTTGCAGCGGAAATATTTCATTGCGACAGGAGCCTTCTCAACCTTATGTTTCTGGGGGCATTTTGGCTGGTGTGTTGGTAACAACTGTGATAATAAATTCATGATTAAACTGCTTTCATGGTTTTAACTTCTGTGAATAGTTGCCGCTGACATTCCTTTTGTGTGCTCGATTGATTATAGATGAAATGGGCTTGGGCAAAACTGTCGAGCTTTTAGCTTGCATTTTTTCCCCCATAGTAGGTCATCTTCAATTGGCCTTTCTATATCCCAGAACAAAACTGAAATGGCTCAAATAAAGAGGTAGAAAGTAGAAAGGGTTGAGTGCGTTTGTGGGGCTGTGAGTGAAAGTTCTGCATGCAAGGGTCTGTGGGTCAAATGTGACATTTGTGATGCCTGGCAACATGCTGATTGTGTTGGTTACACAGCCAAAGAACATATACATTTTGATAACACTGCTGAAGATGTAGCATCAAAAAATGAAAAAAAATGACAAGAAGCCTGGGATTAGAAGGAAAAAGAAACCCAAGTGCTCTATTGTTGATACAAAAGACATATATGTTTGTGCCCTGTGCTTGGAACGAAACTTTGTTATTTATTAATGAGATTTTCATTAGTAACTTGCTAGATAAATCATTCCTTTATTTTCTTGTAATGTTGATATGATATTATGTTGTTTAGGTCAACGAGTATTGAGCTTGTACGTAGGTACAGAGGTATTGCGCCTAGCAGATTTGCAGAAGAACGATGGCCTTGTTTGGTCGTGTGCATATAAATATGCACATGGCCATGGTTGATTACACTTGCATCTTTGCACATGATGGTCCGGTGCCGGTGGCTTATGACTATTGATGACGACAACTGAGCAACATACATCGATGGTGACAACGTTCAGCAATGCAGGAACCATGCAACGACATGTATATGAGGCGAGAAGCGTGCGGACGGGGGAGGCATGGCTAGCGAAACGGTGAGAAAGCATGCGGCAAGCTAGACATCGCCTATCCAGGCCCTAGGGAAGAACACAACTTCACCTCCTACTCGGCGAGAGCTATTTGGAGCGTTATTCAGTTAGTTTGCAGCGAATAAAACATAATGCATTATTCGAAAAGCAGTCGTGTGCATAGCAGTATCATATTTCAAACATATTTTTATAATTATATACTCATACATACCATTATACCCTATCTTATACATAGCATTTACCTATTTTTATAATTATATATATTTTTTATGTTTCAAATATTTTGTTGATTTTACCATAATTGAGACCTCATTGTTTGTTTTCACCATATATAGTTTCTCAAAAATGTTTGTTGTAACTAAAATTTAATGTAGTTGTTTGGTTCTTAACATTGTACTTTAGACACGCGTGATGCCGCACGTGCACCCTACTAGTCATCCTTAAATGCGTGACAACTCCATGCTCCAAGTTTCGGCCTCAGCGGCTCTGCAATTTCAATCCATGTCACTGTACAGCTTTCCTAACCTCTTCTTTTGAATCTCCTTTTTGAAAACCACAATCTACGATTTTGACAAAGCTGCATCGCAGCACAGGTCGATGAACTCCACTGCTCCACCGGGCCTTCAGAGAGAGAGAGAGAGAGTACTTAGACGCGTCTCATGATCACAAGGAATCATCGACAAAGTTGACCGGCCCGTGTAGAATAATCGGGCGGGGAATTATCGCCGGCCGCATGCCATTAGAATAAGTACTCGGGGCTAATCTGCCGCGAGATCGTGCTGGTCGTACAAGTGATTTGTTCTCCGGGTTGATTATTACGCAATGGCCCAATCATAAGCAAGCGTATCCCGGTGATTTCATATTTTTCGCCTCGGGATTCCCCTGCGGCAGGGTTTACTTTTCACCTGATCCCTCCGCGCCCGACTTTGATCCTCACCTGGAATCCAGTTCTACCACCCAATCTTCCGGATTATATTACTGCTCGGATGCTTTCGCGGATTACTGGGATCCAGTTCTAGCAAGTGCCTTGCTAAGTTGCTATGAAGTTCGGTAGCTGAAAAATGCAGCAGAGTCCATCTGAACAAGAAGCTGTTGAACAAGTACTTCCAGTTTAAGATGGTAGAAGAGACTTTTCTTGTTTGGGAAATAGATGGTAGAAGAAGCTAACGCAAAGTGTTTAAGATGGGAAAAAAAGAGAATGTGTTAGGAAAATCTCATTTCATAGCTTCGCCACTGAGCGCACCTACAGCTTTCGATTAGCCAGCTCGTACTTCGCCAATTGCAAAAGCAAATGCCAGAAATTGGCTGGACAAATGTTCAAAGTCCCTGACCGAATCAACAATCACGGGTGTTTGTGGTTTGAGAACAAACTGGCACGCCACCCTGGCCAGCCTAAGAAACTGAGGGGCGATCCAATTTCATACTTCGTTGCTGTTCTTATACTGCAAGTGAAATTTGAATATACTAATCGACACATGACCAACCAAACAGCTGCTGTTGGATACGGTACATGTTGCACTTGGTAAATCTTGTTCGACAAGGTGTCCAGTTGGCAGAGATATGATCTAAACAAAATCAGTTCTCGTTGCTGTTAGGTTTGCAGCTTGCAAACTCCGTCTACACGGGCAGAAATTACATGCTCTAAGCCTCTAATCGTTCCTTTGCAACATGTTGGCAAACAAATAAAGCATGCACATTATGAAAAAAATCATTATGAATTCATTCATGCACGCTATGACAAGAGAGTCCCAACTCCCCATAATAACCTTTATGAGGCAAGGAACCAGCCAAGAGTGAGAAGGCATGAGTGGTTTTTGCTGCCAGAGGCGATACACACAATTTCCTTTCATGGCCACCAACACCTCAACCTCATATATATGACCAATCAAACACTCAATGGAGAGCCACCTTCGGGACAAAACGCGGTATTGCTAACCATCAATCTCTGCCCTGACCATTGACCAGGTCCAGTTTTCGATATAATACAGGCTCATTCCTCACATGAATGAGAAAAAAACTGCATGTACCTAAATGTCTTCTTTCCCCAAAGATGAATTGACCCACCTCTATGACAGCACAACGAGGTGGAAAAAATTGTCAGCGTTGAGTACGTGACCGACGAAAGCTGTGGCGGCAAATAAAGCAAAATTGGCTCTGCTTTGCCAAGGAGTTACTCCCCACCTGGGCTGTCATATCTCTGCAACTTTAATGCATCTCGGAATCCATTCATGGGCATGAGCTGTGCCGAAGCTCATATCAGGATCAGCGATCTCCATCTGGAGAATTCTGCTTTGACAAGTGTATCAGGACTGCATATATTGGTATGCCATGCTGACTTTTCTCTCTTGACGAGCATATAGTATGTAATTGCCTGGGGTGCTGACCGGCTGAGGAGGTTTCAGCTGAACATTGCATCAGAACAAATACCGACACTGATGGTGTATCAGCTGAACATCACACATATGTTCCAGAGGATTTCCAGATTCTCCCTTCGAGAGAAATAACCATGATGGTGACATCATCATGGTATTTTCTGCGATCCCCTTGAGGTATATCTAATAGCTCGTAAAAGTCCATACCTAAGAAGACAAAGTCCAGGTTAGTATCGGCAAATTGCTCATAGAAGACCTCAAAGATATTTCAACCTCCATAGTTGTATGAAAAATACAGCTAAATCTTCAATTATGCTCTGTTCTAACTTGGCACCTAGGTGCTCACTGTTCCCTCCAGTCTACACAGTTGCCTACCGTACTGTATAATTATGTTTTAAATGTATGCATGCCCATTGTAATAGCTAGCAGCATAATTAAAGGATGATTATGATAGCTTCTATCATTTAAAACTTTCTCATGGTTGGGTGGAAATGATCAAGTGGAGCCTAGTGTTCTTTACGCCAATAATCTAATACTTATTAAGCTTACGAAGTTATGATTTGAACTGAAATCCTTGTACTGTAAGTTTGCATGAAACTCTACTCTGAACCAGTTTGCATCCTAGGGCCCTAGGATAAAATAACATTGGAAACTTTAGCTCATATACATGCATTTGATGCCACAGCAATGACTCTTTGATGGACATTAATGCCACCTCTACAATAATTGTAGCAACTGCAGAGGATCCCTATCTTCTACTGTGCTACTGCCAGCTACTGTAGACTGTAGAGCAAGACCTGCACTACTGTTCGTATATGCAGTATGGCAGAGGATCTGTGTTCCTCATTGACAGGTGAGAGACTCAGGGCCACATTGCAGCGAGGAACTGTCCCATAAATGACGGCTTTAGGTGGTAGGCCAGTAAACCCCAATTAAAACTAGCACAAACTTGTCTAGAAACAGAACCACAGACTACCAATGTGAAGTGCGCTACGAAAACTTTCAAATCACCAACATCCCATTTGAAACACAAACTATCATGCATGTCGATCAAAGGTTGAATCTTGACCCCCAAAAATATCCTCTGTCAAAAGCTAGAAGGGAAAACAGTACATATCATTGCATCAAACAGGTTGTCAAAAGCCGTATGGGTAGTAAAAACTTCGTCAAAGGATTCTCGCATGTTGTGAACTGACATAAGAGATGTTGACAACTGATCTTTAACTTTGTTGTGTAGAATTACTTCTAGTTTTTATGCATACAGATATGTTTATTTTACAAAGAGTGGTTTGCCATCTGAGATCAACATGTGCGAGCACCCAAATACATAAAGGTTTGTAGCAAGAATAACGATAATGCCAATAGATCAAGAAATGAATGCATTTAGATAATAGAAGAAGAGTGTCATGCTGTAAGCTTACCTGCTTTCTTTGCCGCACGGGAGAGTAGCTCCTCAATTAAACTCTGGGCAGGATCACCCTCAGGAAACCTCTCCATGAAATTCTCAACATGTAGAACTACCTCCTCGTTGCTCAGATACTGATATAAGCCATCAGAAGAAAGAACCAGAAATTGATCCCTTGTGGAGAGCTTGTGGTGGCAAAGAGAGGGTGTGCATGATATATATGGTGTGTCACCTATGTACTCATTGCGAAACATCTCTAGCAATCCGTCATTCAGTTTTGCCTGTACAAACATACACATACTTAAAATTTACTGGTTTTATCTTATTATTGGTCCTACATATCAATAACCTGCAGTCACTATTACCTGTTTGAGATACCCAGCCCCAAATGCACGGGTAACTTTTAGACGGCCCTTAACTCTGTCATTTACAATACACTGATCATCATCTGGATGTTCACGTTTGATCCTCTGCACTTCCTGAACATAAACATAAAAGAATATGAGTTCATATGAAGAAAGAATCATGGCTAAAACATCCATGTTCCCTTCCATTAACACATTCAAACAAAAAAAGTTGGCTAATGGATCCAATGTAAAAGGCCAATGATGAAGGGAAAGAGGGATGGTGTATTGACAAGTACAGCGTGAACCAGAAAAATTGCTCTATATGGTTATTGTGCCGAGACGTTAGTATCTCTGCCACCTGAATAATCCTATTTACTACTATAAAACGAACCAGATTATAAAGCCATGCTGCTGAAGAGGCAATGCACATAGTGCACATGTCTTCAGAGAATGCAATTGGGTCTGAACAATTATATTGGACGCAGCCTCATCTTTTCAGCCAAGTCAGCACACACAAATATAGTGAATCATCTGTGTCTACAAAAAGGTTACCTCTTCAATGCTTGTGCTATGATCAGTAGACAGCTGCAATGCCTCAAGCCCAATGGCAGAATACCCATGGATCCTTGCATCGGTCTCCAATCCCACACCAATGTCCTCCACGCGCATGGTTCCAAGCACACAATCATCATCATCATCCCGTCGCTGCGCCACGATTGCGCGGCTGTCCCCAAGGTTCATTACATACACGTCGTCGTCCCTCAACAGGGCCACAAGCAGGCACGCGCCGGTCACCGCCAGCTCCGGGTGGGTTCCCATCGATTGGTTGGTCATGTCCAGGTACGCCGACTCTGTAGAAGCTAGCGCCCGGGTGAGCGCGGTCAGTACCGCACTGTGGTCCCTCACCGCCGGCGCGGCCGTCAACCTCTTAACTCCCCCCTCCCTGCCGCTTTGACCGTCGTCACCACCAGCAGCAGCAGCGTGGGCCCATATGGGATGCCGCTGCTCCTTTAGCCTGGCGAGCGACAGCGCGAACCGGCCGGAGCCCGAGAAGTCGAGCTCGCTGCCCTCGTCGTCGCCATCCGCCAGGAACTGCCACAGACGCTTCGAGTCCGGGTCGGCCTCTTCGTAGAAGATCCCGCGGAGCTCGCGCAGAAGGTAGCGGTAGAGGTTGGCGACCAGGAAGTCGGGGGCCTCGGGGCCGTTGAAGCCGTCGTAGATGCCGACGAAGAGCCACCGCTGGTCCTCGGAGACCACCACGTGGACGCGGTCCTCGCCGGCGCGGCCGTGCGCCCACTGCACACCGTCCTCGCGACGGAGCGGCACGACGCAGGGCCGGTTCTTCTCCGAGACGCTCCGCCGCAAGCTGCCGAACGACGGCTTCCGGAACCGCCTCGAGAAGCCTCGCGACGACGACGAGGGGGCGGGCTTGGTGGGCTTCGCTGGGAGCGGGCCGGAGAAGGGCACGGCCTGGTCGAGCGGGCCGGAGAGCTGCCCGGCGCGGTCGATGGGCCCGGAGAGGAAGAGCGGCCCCGAGGAGAGGTTGGAGAGCTGCAGCGGCGCGGAGGAGAAGGACGAGGATGTGTGGAACGCGGAGGAGTACTGCGGCGGCATGCCGCCGCCGGCGGACGACGAGTGGTAGATCGGCACGGGCACGGACGAGTTGGCGGAGAGCGCGGCGCCGGAGATGGCGTGGCGGAAGGAGGACGAGTGGCCCGCGGCGGCGGCGGAGTTGGCGGCGTAGCAGAAGGAGTGGCCGAGCGCGTCGTCCAGGCACGGCCCGTCGTCCGCGGGCGCCGGCGCCGGCCGCGAGCACGCGCACGCGGTGAGCAGCCGCGACGCGCCGCTGCCCATGGCATCCGACGCTCCGGCGGGGGAAAGCGAGCGGTGTGGAGCACTAGCCAAGCTACTCCGAGTGCCCTTTTTTTTTACCAGTACGCCGCACTGGCCGAGGAAGGAGACGAGGGCGGCGTGCGCGAGTGCGCCGGGCGCTATGACTACAAGACGCCGCGCCGTAGCCGCGAAGGGTCCGTTCAAGAAAATCACTCTTCCTCGATGCCTTCCCTGCAAATTTGGGAACACACAAGCCTAGGCGAAAGCCAGAGCCCCGGAGGACCGAGATGCAAATGGATGCTGAACTGAGGGGTCGAAGTGTAGAGTACCAGGTGGAGCTAGTATGGTGGGTGGCCGTTTTGTCCGCACCCGCCCTCCTCACGCCGCAGAGCAGGGGAAGGGGGGAGCGGTGACGTGGCGGCGCGGTGTTGACGTGGAGGGGATGGGGAGTGGAGAGGAGTCAACGTTCCGCCTCGAGCTTGCCACCCGCACCCGGGTTTATTTATGGGGGATGGGACTCCACCCAGGGGCAGATGCGTAAATCCGCGCGGCATGGCGCGGCAAATTGGATGGCTTTGGCGGGCCAGCCAGGGCGTAGGAAACTCGAATTGGATGGCTGGCCGGCTGACCAGTGGGCTCATCCTCGGTCCCGAACAAAAATACTGTAGACTCTGACTTGGTGAGTGCCTCAGTGGAGTAGGATGGCAATTGAGCCCGTGGATGCGGGTATACGCGGATTTCAGACCTGGTGGATGCGGGTGCGGGTCTCAAATTTAGCCCACGGGTGCACCCGCACCCGCAACATGCGGGTGCGGATTTAGAATTTCATTCGTAGACTAAACCTGCACCCGCACCATACATAAACCTTGGCCCAAATAACATTTTGGCCCAGCCCATTTATTCATCGTATAAATAGCCGGAGGTAACCCTAACTCCCAATTTCCAATCCCTCCCCATCCGCAGCTCATCTCTCAGCCGCCACACACAGGCAAGCAGCCCGCAGCGCTCGCCCCCTCCCCATCCTGCAAGCTGCAGTGCCCGCCCTATCCCCATCCTGCAAGCTGCAGTGCCCGCCCTCTCCCCATCCGGCACGTTCCACCGCCCCCCCTCCCCATCCCGGTGGCCAGCGCGCGCCACTTGCCCCTACGACGCCGGATCTCCCCACCTCAGGCGCGACCCGCGGCAGCAGGTGGCTTGCACCTACGGCGCGCGGCGGCCGGCAGCTTGCCCTGGCGGCCGGATCTCTCCACCTTCGCCAGGACCGCCACGAGCGCGAAGGCGTGCGCGGTGTGGGAGTACCGGCGCATTCGCTCCTTCATGTCGCAGCCGGACTCCCAGGGGACCATGGCGGCGAAGGCGCCGGGGCCCACCGCAAACCTCTCCTCCTTCCTCTTCCTTTGATCCTTTCCCCCTTGGTGTCCTCCTCCTCCTTGGCCTGGTGCTGGTCGGCGGCGTCAAGCTGCGGCAGCAGTCGCCCTCCTCCTTGGCTTCCCTCTCCTCTGTGGTGGAGAGATCCGGCCGCCGGGGCAAGCTGCCGGCCGGATCTCCCCAGTCCCCTCACCAGCACAGCCGACCGCGTACACGGCGCGGTGGGGCCTGCGGGCACGGCGCGGTGGCGGCGGCCTCCAACACGGCGGAGGCAGCGATCTGCGGGCATGTCGCGGCGGCTGCGGCCTCGAGCACGACGAAGGCGGTGGCCAACAGGCGCGGCACGGTGGCGAAGTTGACGAAACCCGCGGGTGCCCGAAACCCACCCGAAACCCGGCGGGTGCGGGTCTAGAAATCCACCCGCGGGTCTTGCCGCGGGCGGGTTTTCCCCTGCTCCGCGGGTGTGGCCGCGGATGGGTTTTTGCCAAACCCGCACCCGCACCCGCGGGTGCCATCCCTACAGTGGAGCATGGTGTTTTACAAAGATAAAGTTTCGTAAAGCTCAAAAAAGCTATAGCAGTTTGTGAGCACGAGGTGAATGGGAGAAAGAATAAAATGGCGAGGAGGAAGTATACCATGTAAATTTATATTACGAGTATTACACATGGTTTTTCATAAAGCCGTTTGCATCATCAATTCAACTGCTATTTGAATTGAAAGTTAAGGAGATATCACTGTTTTTTTTTAAAAAAATAACAGATTTCACTGTTTGAGGGGGTTTGGACAGCATATTTCTCCTTTTCAAAATCGCGCAACCAAACAGAAGGATACAAACATGGGCAAATGAAGGAACAGAAGAGTTCTGCAGGGTGTTTCACGTGAGGATAGAAGGGGGCCGAAAGTTAGCGAGAGGAAGGGGGCATTGGATTTTGAGGGTACCTGGCAAGTCAAAATTCACAGTACTGCGAAAGATGCAGTGTGCCGAACTGCGTTCCCGCTGTTTTCTGCCATGTACTTGTCCCCGTCCCACTCTGGAAATCTCAGCGGGCAACAGACAAATGTACGAGATCGAAAAGTATTGGAAAAAATCAGAGACTCCACCTGTGCCAAGACAGACAAACGAACTAATCTTTTGACGACACAGCATGTTAACATCTGGAAAAACCTGAAAGACGGGTGGGTGCCTCATTCCAAGTTTGAACAGTGCTGTAGTATAGGATAAAACCACCCTGCAAAGAAAGAGATGCGTCAAAGAAAAACAGAGCAGGACCTTAATGTGAGCAGTCTGCACCTTCCCATTCAGTTTTTTAATGTGAGCATGGTAGCATTATGTATTCATTTTTTAAAGCCCTTTTTTATCTCAGAATGAAGCATATTGGCAAGGAGAACGATTTAGTTAGAAAACATTATGGACTATTTTAATTCTACCAAGAATAAACTTAAATCTGGTTATGAAAGTTCAAGAGAGAGAAAAAGTTCAGTTATATTGAAGAAGATTCGAGGAAAGAAAATAATGATAAACTGTGTAATTCAATCTGCCTCGAGAACAATAAGCCTGTAGCCAAACGTTTAGAAAGCTAACAAAGAAACTACACCTAAGTACTTACCAGTTCATATATAAGAGCTTTGCAGCTTCACTAAAAGCTGGAGGATCAAAGAACAGGCATATCTCAATCCATGGAGGATATGGATGTACTCTTGTACATATCTCATCACAAGTTCAAGCATCACTAGCTTGGATTCAACTATGTATATTCTTATTAATTAAGAAGGATACCGATTGCCAAGTCCCACCTACCTATTCTCGTTCTTCATTTAGCCCGGTGCTTCCGTTTGAGCAGGGAGGTGCAGGGTGCATGAAAGCAGACCCAGTTTTTTCTTTGCTTTTTTAAAAGAAAAAAAAGGTATAGAGGCAGGGGTAGCAGGGCCTAGTTCTGCCATTGCACCACTCTCACTATCACATGCAAGCAAAAAGTCTAAAGAGTACGACACCACTCACAGACCAAGAAAAAACAAACTGTTTGCAAGTAACAAGACAGTAGTTAAAGTTCTTGATGAGTGGAAGCCTAGTAGGTTAACTTAGTTGGGACCCACGATGCAGCACTGGTCAGATTGGTTGACCGGGCTGAGTGATTTGTAAACCACCGGGCCACCAAAAGGGAAAAGGCATCCTTAAATCATAAACACTCTGTTCGCTGTGCTGGTGCTGGTGGCTGGTGCTGGAGTGGTGTGAGAAAAAATATTATTGGCTGGTTGGTGGCTGGAGGCTGGTGCTGGAACTGTGTGAAAGAAAAATACTATTGGATGGCTGGAGGAACCAAACAGCAAACAGAAGTATAGAACAACCTCTATAAGTACTTCAAGTCCACTTTTGCCAGCAGCGAACTGGTTCTATTAAGATTTTACATTTCAACATAACAAAGTTCTCAAATAATCATAACAAACTATAAACAGATTGAATCACCCACCGACTGATGATTCGGAACAGCGCTCAAGTCAACCATCAGTGAGCCAGTGATCTAAGCAACCTCTTGATTGCTCCCATGGCAAGGAATAGACTTTCCTGTGCTTTAAAGTATGGGCACAAGTGCACAATCCAGATGGGAGAATATATGGATTAGCAGGTTCCAGGTAGCAAATTTATGTCTTGGTGTAATTGTTTTTGTTGGAAAACATCCTGCAAGGACTAATTTTGTTTAGGAAAATATAGGTGCCAAAGGGGAACCTGCTTTGGTTTGTCCGCTTCCCACCAAAAACGTCCAACTCAACTGGGACCATCCATCCGGGAGAAAGGAATCTTGGACTTCTGTTAGTCTCCCTGTCCCTGGATTACGATAAGCATAGATTAATTTATAATAGAGCAACATGGGAATAGGGGCTAAAACCAAAAGTTCTGCAATCCTAATATAATTTCTCAAGTTCAAGGCAGGCAGATAGAATAATGGTTAGGGCCTAGCCCGGGGCTATGGCCGGACTGGAGCACGATGGACTGAACAATTACAAATGTGTAGAGATAGGGGCCCTTAAGAGAACTAGGACATCGGTAATGAAGTAAAGAAAGCCCGGTGCACCTTTTACAGCACAGACCATTGACCTTTCGTTTTGAGACTAGAGATCAAACAAATGTACCATCAAGCTAGCCTTATTGTAACGTCTCGGGGTGAAAAATTCAAAATCCGGAACCTCCGGGTTCAAAAACCGGAACTTCCGGTTTTACTCTGCTTCGTGGGCAGAGCATGAATCGCGGCGCGCCGCTCGTCGCCACCGCCGCCGGCCATCCTCGGCTGTCGTGCCGCCCCCTCACTCCTCTCCTCGCCTTAAGGTTCGACCGGCCCTTTCCCCTCAAACCCAAACCCTAGCTCTTTCCCCGTTCCCCATTGCCATCGCCGTCCAAGCTCCGCCCTCGCCGTCTCCGGTGAGCCGTGGCTCGATTCCTCACGTGGGGAACATCTTCTCCTTCTCCTCGCTCGATTCCCCTCCTTACCCGGCCTCTTTATTCGCCGTGCAGGGCCGCCGGCGAGCGTCTTCGCCCGCCACCGCCCGTCGCAGTCGCGGCGTTCTCTCTTCGCCGTCCACTTGTGGGGTGAGCTTCGCCTCGCCCTAGAACACCCCGTGCGCGCCTCCTTCGGCCCGCTCCGGCCCTGCTCTGCCGCCGGAACACGGCCGTGCCGCCGCTGCGCCATGGTCGCCGCGTCGAAAGTCGAGTCGCGGACGGTCCGGCTCTTTGGAGCGAATAGTCCGCAAGTAACCCGCTGAAACCGGAACTGCCGGTTTTAGAAACTGGAACTTCCGATTTTGGCTTGTCAAGTTTTGAAAACCGGAACATCCGGTTTTGAAATTGGAACTTCCGGTTTTGTCAAACCGGAATCTCCGGTTTTGTCAGAGTTACATATCCAAAACGTTGTTTCATGTACATCATTTCGCGCATATCATTTCATGCAGTTTATTTTATGCATAAGCATAGCATCGTACTAATTCATGCATCGCATTCATGCATTATAGTGACCGAATCGTCAGAGAACGAACCCGTGGAGCCCGCCGAGTCCGTCGAGCCTGAACCCGGAGTCCAGTTCGCGGTCGAGCCCGAAGCTAACCGAGGCAAGCAACTAAGCATGATTCCTTGCTCCTATTTAATCTAAATTAGATAGTTATCTCACCGGGTTATGTTGGGGTTATATGTATATTATGTATGTATTGCATTCTTGTACCTATTTGCGTGCATTATCCTTCCTTGATTTGTTATCCTCGTTCTTGGCACTAATTAGTCAGTTAATCACTTAACCTGACTAGATGCTTAGCCCTGCTTAGAGTACTTCTTTTGCCCGCTAGACAGGAATAATTTGGAGGATCATATTTACCGGTTATCCTTGTTGCACTAGTTCGGCTTGGTGGTAAGAGTTTGGTAGTATCGAGATTCGAGTGGAATAGTAGGGCCTAGAGAATGAAGTCACATGGGCATAGTCCGCTTGGATTGATTAAGGACCGAGTGGATGATGTTGGTTTTGAGCACCTTTCCGTACTACCACATATCCAATATAATGGTACGGATGAGCCAATTATCTTTTTTGACTTGATCATTGAGGCCCGGTCCCAGATACGTGGCTAAGGACTATGCAGGGAGGCTTAGTGGGTCCCCGAGTGGAACTATGTAAAGGAAAAATTTAGAGATGTCCTCGATGGAACTAAGTCTCCACGCACAAGCTGGGCGTACCATCAACGGTTGAGCCTTGTTGGGAACGGTTGACATGAGTACCCCCTTGCTCGACGTGAGTACCTCCTTGCCCGACGTGATCGGTTGGGTGAGTCGCATGGTCCTCGCGTCGTGTGGGTAAAGTAGTACACCCTTGCAAGGTTTGAATCAATTCGAATTGCCGCGCTCTCGGTTATGAGCACGCTCTTTATCCCATGAACTCCTCGTAGAGTTACGGTCATGTTGAAGTGGGTTTTAGTAACTCGGGAATCACTATGTTATTCTTAATATGTTCTACTAAAATTTAATGGGGTTCGGGCAACATTAATTAATTGTACTAGGTGTTAGTTTAGAGAGCTCATGCTTATGCAATAATTACTTAACCTTAAAGCTTTTACTTGAACTTTTACATGATCCTTATTTATTTAATCGCGTAAGTCTTGCGAGTACGTTTGTACTCATGGTGCCTCTAACCCTAGTCGCAGGTGAACCGGAAGTGGTGTTCGGCCACTTCTACCCCGCCGATTCAGGTGCGGGGGAGGAGTAGATCATTGAGGCTGGGATGGTGTCCTTGAGCAAGACATCATCATCGTAGTAGGTTTTATCGTAATCGAGCTTCGTGAGAGCATGCAAATATAATAATTTTTAAGTTTCTGTATAATATGGCTTCCGTGAGCCAAGGCTTGTAATGGTGAATAGTTTGAACCTTCCTATGTTGACCTGGTAATGTTAAGTTTTGAACTCAGGTAATGTAAAACTGCTCTTTGTGGTTTTTTGGCGATGTATTCGATTGTAAACGGTATGTGTATATGCTGATTCTGGACGTATGTTGGAACACATACCGGGACTACCGGATTTAATATTATTTTAGGCGAATGACATGTCGGTTATTCGTGTCTCTAGATGTGAGGTAACACGTGGCACGCTCTCTGGTAGGCACGTGTTAACTCTCATTTGGAAGACAATATCTGACGGTTCGTTTAAAATAATATTAAATTGGGCGGTTCTCACACTTATGCCCCTCTTGACGGCCAAAAGCCAGCATATCTATTGTGGTACCAGCAGCAAAGCTGCTTAGCTTCAGGAAGCAGGACCCAGCAGACCAAATCCACTATTCTGGGAATCATTGGTCCTGCGGTGCCAAGAAAAGAATAGCTTGGAGACCCTACTGAATGAAAGCTGGCCGCTGTCCTTAAGTAATACATAATCCTATGCACCTATGCAACCTAAACCGATCGCATATTGCACTTGATTTTTACCATTTCATCAGCCAACTCTTTGCAATTTGATCCACTCAAAGAGCTGAGAAATGCCTATCATGAAGCATGAAAATTGTAGTCGACAGGAAGTTGGGCGGTTAAGGTAAAGCATATGACAGATGGATAAATTAGCTGAAGTTTCAGGATATTGCTACCTGATTATAAGGAAAAATAATATTGAAATTCAAAAGAAATAAGAAGAAGAGTTGTTGTTCAATAGCTTCTTGGAAAGATAGGTCCTTATACTGTTGTGTGTGTGTGTGGTGGTGGTTGGGGGGGTATGACAGTATAAATCTCTTTCTTACGATTCTTGCACCAAAAGATGGCCAACTACGTGGCCACATCGTCGGCCGATCTCGGTCGTCGGATCGAGCGCGTGGACGGCCCAGATCAGGCGAAGCGCGGCCTTTTTGCAAAAAAACCCTCATACTTAAGCGAAATCAACCCGCAATTCTACTTCATCTCTCGGTTTATTTTTCAAAAAAACCCTCAACTTTTACCAAAATCAACCCGCAGTCCGTGCCTTCTTATGGGCTTATCTTTTGTCTTGCTGGGCCTGCCTGCCTGGAATGGGCCAAAAACGGCCCGTGAGACTCTTCTCCTTTAATACAATTTTATTTTTCCTTTTTAAATTAGAGATCTTTCAAAATTCATACAAAATCATAGAAAAAATCATAAAAATACCAAACCAATTTTGATGAGTTTCTAATGACTAGATCTATGCATTAAACTTAAAATATCATATGATTTAGTGTACTTTATTTCGCATATGAACTAAAAAATATCTCCTCCATCTTAACAAAAAAAATCTAAAATCAAATCTTATAAATCCATACCCTTTTTCTTACTCTTTGTTTCCTGACTCTTTTATTTAATGCTAACCTGTAGTACAAATACTTGAACATAAATAATCACGTATATACATATAAATAGCATAGTACTTCACTATATATAGTACATGATATTCCATACATTCGCACATACAAGTACATCATGTCACACATATAAATACTTGAAATGAAGATACACAAATAACATAACATACTTGCAATATATGCCGTAGATACAAATATATAAACACGCATGGATATATATAGCGACAGCTACATCGACGCATAGCTAACCTACATACTCATCCAATCACCCTAACCCTAAAACACACACACTGGTCATACGCGGCAACGCCGCGATTATTTCTAGTTAAAATGACTACCCAAAACTTTGGACCACTCACGTTAAACATAATATATTGATACACCATCAAGCCTATTGTCTGGCACATATCCACGATGTTTTTTATAACAGCATTAGCTATCCTTTACTCAGATATTTGTGTAAATGGAAAAAAAGTTGCAACAATTGCCAGCACAGGGAATCCAATAGGCAATTCAACACATGAAAATCCATATGTCCAGATGTGCCATGCCAGCAAAATAAGTAAAATGTGAAGCCTGAAGAACTACGAAGGACATGTAAACATAAGGAACCAACAAATGTAAAGGCTAATGCAGATTTGCAGGTTGCAGCAAGACAAGATGGCATGGTCTGGGCCCAAGTTCCAGGTTAAGTTCATTATGTTACAGTTATATAAGTATCAAGAGGTCCAAAGTAGAAGAAGAGCATTAGAACACATTGTCTAGCCTGGAAAACTCTTCCATATCAAGCTGTCAATGCAACTTCTATATTCGAATCACCAAATATCATAGTGGAGAATTTCCACACTCATCTAGGTCCTAGGCTCCTAGCAAATGAAGATGCAGTGAACTTGCTGTTTACTAGAATTAAATCCGCCATACCTTGATCTCAAAACAAAAACAGACACCTTTAGCATGTGTCACAAAGTCTAGATTATGAACAAGGAATGAAACGAATTGCAATACAGTGACATAAGACAAGATCAGACGTGGCTTCAATCTTATCAATGGGCTTGCGATATAACTTCAGAAGAATAGAAGTGTGCTTTGCAAGCAACACGTCAATGGAAATAATATACAATTCGAAAAGATGCACAGAGGTATATCTATTTGGTGCCTGAATTTAAATCAAGGGGATTTTTTCTTGAAAATATATGTTAGTACAATGGGATAGGCCTTTAGTTTAAGCAGTGGAATCATTGCAGAATCCTGGTCCACTAATATGGTGTCAAATGAAGGAAACCAAAGTAGCATGCATACCGCAACTATGCATCGGAGATATACACAGACAGCATGACAAAGGTTAAAACTTAAAAAAAAAAGATGGTGAAGCAAGCGATCACCTGAAACAGTAACTGGAAAATTATTAGCGAAGACAGAAAGTCAAGAGGCTTAAGAATTACTTCTTCGTAGGTTCATTAGAGATAACAAAAAAATGGTAATAGCAGTCATAGTTGTGTAATGTTTATGCATCGGTTTACCTGAAACTATCTAACAATCTGCAAAATAGACTGCCAGAGGATTCGGATTTTTATGTACAAATGGAAATGTAAAAGAAATTATGTGAAAATTACGCTTCTTAACAACAGATCATACGAGTGCATCAAGAGAAAGATCAACAGGGCAGTGTATAGGCAATGCAAAGTGGGAACTTATCTGGTAAGAACCACTAACAAATGGGATAATAAACTATAAAGAATCAAGCTCTGCAGTGTACAAATCAAGGTTGATTGACCATTGTCACTAGAAGTTGGAAGGACAAAAGTGTATAGGTGGAATAATTCAGAGATCTCCAGACAGATATTGATGGCATGTAGAGACTAATCTAAGCCACTAAAATAAGTTTAATGGTAAAGGTTGCTACTTCTTGCGAATCTATTTGAAGAGGGGTTGGCATTTGGTACAGCAGAATGGACTGCAGATAATGTCCTCAGAAGAGTAATCAAAATATACACATTTGCTAACGCTTAGAACCTTACAGGACAGAATCCTTAAAGCACCGAGTTTTGCTATGGTTCGATGTCAAAACATGGACACTATCAGTATCTCTGCACCACCTGCGAGCAGGGGAAGATGGCCTTATTTTAATCGGACCAAGTTTTACTTGAAGAATTAGTCGCATCAAACAAAAATCTGTGAAAATATTAAGTGTTGAACATGGAAATGTTCTAAAATTAAAGCATTAAAACCATATGCTTGCAAAAGTTCCAAAGTTTGGTTGATAATATGAAAAAATTTAAACATTCACAATGGCAATTACTCCATAATTGCCAGTATAATTTCTTTAAAAAATCGAGAATACACAGGAGCGATGTGTATATAAGAAATAAAGCAGGAGTTGCTTACAAGGCGGGCCATTAAAATTTTAAAATGTAAAGGAACATATTTTACTGGTCAGAGGATCAGTAAATCCCTCACCCACATGAGGTGAACTATACATCCTCATTCATCATTCATCAATCTCTGTCTCAGCACAAAAGTTACATATGTAAACTACTATATTCTCAAACCAGACAAAATGAGACTTAGTTATTCCTAGGAAAGCAAAGCACTATGTTGTGGTTAAATCCCACTATTTCTTGAGTTTAGATCCAAGCAGATAAAATTCACGAGTTGAGCAGCCATCAGAAACAGAACAATGCTAATTTGAACATGTGCATTGATCCTACCAGATGAAAGCTCTTGGAACCCTGAGCATGTTAAGATTGATAGTAGTTATTTCTAACTAGTACTTATAATTCAGACACTGATAGATAGACCGCAGTCTGTCAGTTTGCCATGTCTTCAAAAATAGGGAGTTGCAACGTTACATCTGTGCAAATTGCAATCGCTCTGCCTCATCAAACACTAGCGTCTAGCAATAACACTCTGCCCTAATTTCCGGTCCTCTCGGCCTGATCCTCTCAAATGCCAAGCAATTAAAACCTAGATAGATGGCTCCGGTCCCCCGGCGATCGCTAACTGTCAGATCGAGCCGAACTCAAATGAGAAAATGCGCGACAGCGAGGCGGGTAGAGACATGAGAGAGAAGACCCGTTACCGAAGCCCGGAGGTCGGGGGTGGATGAAGGCGATCCTGAGCTCCGCATGCGGGTGCCCCGCCTTCACCTCCGGAGACGGTGAGGACGAGTCGCCTGCCGCTCAAGTGCCGTGCGCGCGCGTGCTGCGGGCCTGCGGCCGGTTTGGACTTTGGACCCGGAAGGCGGGTCTCGCGTTTTACAAAAAATTGCCAAGAGACGCGCCTTCGCGGCTTTGCCCCGGTGCGGGAACAGGGCCGGCCCTGGGGCAGTGCAGCCGGTGCGACTGCAACGGGCCTCGAAAAATTAGGAGGCTCCAAA
This sequence comes from Panicum virgatum, assembly GCF_016808335.1. Classification (NCBI taxonomy): domain Eukaryota; kingdom Viridiplantae; phylum Streptophyta; class Magnoliopsida; order Poales; family Poaceae; genus Panicum; species Panicum virgatum. The sequence goes on along the minus strand of NC_053136.1, from coordinate 47,312,483 downwards.
TATGCTAAGCTAATAGGTCCGTCAAGTTACAAGTACCAATAAATTTTAGCCTAATTCACTAATGATAATGAGTTTTTCAATATTACTCCATTCAGTTATGATATTTATATTTTCACATGGCACAGTGACCAATGGTACCAAGTATGCTTAGGCCATTCCCAGTGGGGGTTTCATAGGAGTTTCATACACATTAATTAGCATGCCATGCATAATTATATGATGACATGGCATAGAATTTTAGAAGAAATAGAAGAAATCAGTTTCATCTAGATGAAACTCTCTCTACACAAATATTAACACTCTATGAGTCTTAAAATTAAATGCAATATAGACCCTAGGAAACCACAACATGAAACTATGCATTGAGAGAGGTAGTTTCAACTATTGTTTCATAATCTTCTTGCTTATGTGGCTACCTTGAAAACATAACATGAAATCCTCCATTGGGATTAGCCTTATCAATCCATTAATCACATTAACCATTGTCTTCTCGTTTCTACAATTTTTTCTTGGCGAGACTCCTCGTTTTCAGCGATTATTAACTATCACGGTCCATGTGGAAAATCAACAGATCCAGTTTTTCTCCTTCGGCACCCATGTTGGCGGACTACTTGTGGACTCTCGAGGCAAAGGCTTAATATAACAATCAATTTTAAATTTTTTAATTTCGGAAATATAGCTGTCATGACTAAATGAAAGGAGTATTTTGTATTTTTATGGTGAACGGGGCCTCCATTTTTAGTCAGCACCGGGCCACCAAAAAGTCAGGGCTTGTGCGGGAATTGGGCCTTCACTCGCTAATGAGCCATCTGCTGCGTTTACTGAAACTTTTCCTTTTTGCGGAAAACGTTTTGTGAGAATTCATGATTGGGAATGCAAAAAAAGGGAAAAGATCCTCACGGGTTGCATCATATTTAGCAATGGAACACGGGGATTAGACAAGGCACTTGAGACTTGCATGCCAATCCGACAGGATTTGACCAGATTCCTACCTCTCCAAAAATGTTCTTGAAAAGAATCCAAGCATGACTGCATGACAGAATGTTCAGCTTAACTTGTTCCTTATCATCAGTCAGGAAACTGTACAGTATATTTCCACCTGTTTCCCTTAATGTATCATAAAACGGGCACCAACTGCCAAGAAAAACGACTAGTAACATAAGTTCAGTTCAATGCAAGGCAGTGAAATGTTCAGAGCATCAGCATAAGCACTGATGCATCATGTCCGCACATCCACATCAATCAGCGACCATCACACGGTTAAGCGGTAACATCCTTGGGAGGGCACAGCGTAGGTTGGGCGTCAGAAGACAGGTCTGTGATGGACATCAGTTTTGATCTGTACTTGTCAGCCCCATCGTCCAGCTTCCCGTTCTCTGCAGTGGAGGTAGGTGTCTTCACCGTCCGGGGTGAAGGTGTCTCCGGAACAGACTGGGAGATTGCGATCAGAGACTGACGAGCAGCTTCCCGACTTAGCTCGGTCGGTGCTGAAGGTGAGGCCATCAATTGAAGGCTGCATTTTGAGTGTTGAAGGCCATCAGAACTCTGGAGACTTGTGATGCAATGAAGTGGGAAGAGCACATAATGCATATATGGCATAGTAAAAGTAGCAAGATAACCAAGGAACAGAACAAAAAAAACACACTACTATTTCTGCAGTAAGGAAGCCCCTGAAGGCTAGGGGGAAAACAATTTAGAGGGGAGAAATCATCATTGGGCTACTAAATTGGTTGCTGAAAGCAATGGACTAGATTTATGCTGCAACTGACTAACTGATTGTCATAAAGAAATAAACCAGCTGAATTGTTTCTCTACCCTCTACTAAGTACTTCCAAAGGAAAATGAAAATGTATCACTGTGCTTACTTTATGCATTACCAAGACAGGAGATCACAGACTCAAAGCATCATATTGTGTGAGCATTTCAGCGGGTGAAGCATAAACGAGCCAGTGTTTCACTCTTGATTGCATATCATATATGTGATGCTTTAGGGTTAACTGGTTATTATTCATTTTATCAATTGAGATAAATCAGAGGTATGCATTTGTCCTATTCTTTCTTCTGATCTCAAGGCAAACCAATATATCAAACTTTCAATAGCTCACATGGACAAAAGAAGAAAAAACAAGTTTCTATGTTGTACTGCACCAAGGAATTTGCAGAACGTCCTATGGCATCATATATTTTCACCTCGTATGACTGGAAAGGGGGGAGGCCAAGGACAGATTTTCCCAATTTGATCTAATCAAATAAATCCGGCTAGCCTGCTGATATACTGATATTCATGCTACAAAAAAAAATCCCTAGCCAAACTAGAAATTCGGAACCAACCGTCCATTTTATTAGATCCATGAAATGTAACAACATATAACAAGGCTAAAAATTTGCAGAACAACTTACCCAGAACAAGTTGAAATTATTGTAGCAGCTATGCTAGAAAAAATAGAAACAGCAACGGATCGTATGAACAATCTCCGTCTGGCCCGAGAACCAACCTCGAGCCTCGTTAGAGTTTAGTCCCTCGACGAACTAATTGATCTCTAACGAGACAGCGGTTGGTTCTCCTCCCCCGCAACTTTCAAGCAAGGGAGATTCCCCCTTAGCTTATTAATACCATCTACTCATTCTATAATCCACTCAATTAGTTTAAGTTAGGTACGATCTGTGTCTCCACAACCACCAAACCACTGACATGACAGAGCTCCGGCCAGCCTGCCTACCCCGCCATCCGTTGACCTTAATTTGGACCAGCCGCAGAGGCTAAGAATAGACGGATTTCTACGGCGAGTCAAAGATGAAGATAACGCGAGTTTCGCAGCCAGTTAAATCCCATCATCAATCGGCACGCCCTCCCGCCGCTGGCGCGGAATCACTCCGCGGCAGGCTGGATGGGCGGGATCGGGGCATCCATCCCAGCAAGCGAGATCCGGATCCGATCGCTCGGGCTCGGAGTCGTAGCAGGCTAGCAGCAGAGAAAATACCCTGCCCCACGTACCCCGCGCGCAACGGAACTCGCTCGCTCTCCGAACAACCCGTGCAAGGAAGCGGGACAGGGATTCCTTACCAGCGAGCGGAGAAGTCGGGCTGTGCCGGGGCGGATCCCCGCTGCGCGGCGGTCCCCTGGAGCAGAGGAGGGGGAGGACGGCAAGGACGGGCGCTAGCCTGCTCGGGCGGTGGCCGGTGGCGTGCGCTCCGCTTCGGCGGGGGCTGGGAATGGAAGCGCGCGCGTGTTCCGTTCCGTTCCGTGGCAGGGGGAAGGGATGGGAAGGGGAAGGCAACGGCGTCGGCGGAGAGGATTTGGCGTTTGGACAATCAATTGGGCATTTGGGCCGGGACGGCCGCGGGCGCAATGTGAGGAGAGGGGTCCCACCAGTAGAGAAGCGTGTCGTAACTTTTTCCACGAGTTTGACATAGCGGCGCGGATCTTCTGCGCTGATTGGCGTATTTTATGGGCGCTAGATGGACGAAACGAGTTCGAAATTAGCTGCGAGGAGCACCTGCATCTACATGAGCAAGCAAATTACTTATTCTTCTTCCCAATGTTAAAATATACTTTTGGCGGCAGGTAACCATTCCATCACCGATATCAAAATATTTTTATGATCGTCAAAACACGTCTCTCTCCGCTCAAATGTAGAGAATCTCTCCTTCCATTCTATCCTTTGAATAAGCTATTAAAATTTAAAAGATATAATCAATGATGGAGAGATAAATATACAGAATATGAATGAGAAAAGGTAAAATATGCTCTTACCAGGTCCTCCTACGACTGCGGATTAAAAGAAGTTGATCCTCTCGCTGTCGCTGTCGCTGCCTCGGCGGGCAGGGATGGGTGGCAACGTCGTCTCTTGGGATTCATGTCCACAGTCCACGGGTTTAGGATCGCACGCGAGCAAGTTTAATAAGCTTGGTGATAAGCTTGTGGGTGGTGGATCGCACGCACTAAGAGCAAGTTTAATAAGCTTGGCAATAAGCCAAGCTGACTCATCGACAGATCAATTCTAGAGACGGTTTATACAATAACTTAGACTGTTTACGTACTCCATTTAGTACACTAGGCCCATTTTAGCGGCGTCAGTTCTGTGTTGGAAGGTTGCCGTGCACGCAAGCGGAAAGATTGGTCATCACACCACACCGCACGCGGCCCGTGTGTCCGTTTGCTTAGGCATTGTTCCGAACTGGGCCTAGAATGGGCTGCTGGACCAGGCTATCCAACAATAACAGGCTATCTTCCCTAAAAAAAAAAACCAATAACAGGCTATCATCTCATTTGTCTCTGCATAAATTTTTTTAAAAAGAATTTGATCCAAGAAGGCCCGTGCCTTAAATTGGCTGTCCGGCCCGATATATATCCTTATCAAGAATTCAATCAAGACTGTCTGAGTGGGAGATGGTTGCCAACCTGAGGTCTATTTTTGTATTAGAAAGATAGAATATGTAGGTTTTGTCTCTTAGGGGAGCTTTCATGGTCAGTGTTCAGTGCGCTTTTAAAGGAGAATCATCCAAAGTCCAAACAACTCCTTTCTGTTCCTAGAAATGAAACCGCGTGTAACTCAAGACACCACTCCGCATTAGGCATTTATATTTCCCATGTTCATATGAGGAACAAAATTTGCTACAACGTTCACATTGATACATAGACAATTTGGTATGTGGTTAGGGTGTGACGACGTGGACTGATCATATAAGACTACAAAATAATTGTCAATACTGAGAGGAGGAAAGTTTTTTTTTCTTGTTTTGGTAAGGTGTAATAGAACATTGTGGATTGATATGATTAGTTTATAACATGTGGAAAATTTATATTTATGTAAGAAAAATATTTTGTATATTAATATATAGTTGTTGCATATACTTATATGTAGTTATATGTTCTTCCTTATAAGAGTTCATAACACCAACTTCATTTTCAAATATGAAAAACGAGCCCATCAAAATACTTCACAACTACTCCCTCTGTCCTAGGATATAAGGCGCGGTCAAACTTGACACGGTCTTTAATAATAATATTTTACTCTTAATATCTTATATAATATAATGCTTATTGCAACAAAATTACAGTTGTATAAAACTACTTTTAAATATGAATTCAATGATATGATTATTATAAGATAATTTTTTTATTATGCAAGATTAATTGTAGGTCAAAGTTTTTAAAGTTTGAATCTTAAATTACGTGTGTGCCTTATATCTTGAAACGGAGGGAGTATATATAAAGTATATCTATATATGTGTACCAAAATAGCATTGATCTTCTTTTGTGTAAAAAACACATGTACATTGGTTTCAATTTTCCAGTTCCACTTCCACCATTGTAAGCGTTCTTGGCTATTTCCTATTGTAGTTTGTTTATTAAAGGTTTCTGTTTGTGACTGTATGGTACAGTATTGTCCAAACGGTAGTTGTGTTCAACCGCATTTCATCAGGGCCAGAGTCTTATTCCTGAAACTGTTCTACCTTATCCCTATCAGTAACCTGGATCCACGGTGATGTGGAACGAAACGATGTTTCGGATATGGCCCCCAAATCGGATGGCCTAGAACTATTAGCAGGACTTTGTTTTTGGACTCGGAGCTATTGGCAACAGCCGACACTGTGGAAGCATGCTGGTCCGGGTCATGTTGACAGCTTGCCTTCAGGGCACGTTTTGTGCACGAGAAAAACTATATGGCTTTCAAGTCATATGTGCCTATAGAAAAGGGTTTAGTGGAGGAGTTTATGTCCCACACGAACATGTTTGGTTTGAGGGACTTTTGCATAAGTTCCTAGGACTTTTGGGGCTAAACAACCAAATAGGGGGACTTTTGGGGGCTAAAAGTATGTTGGGGGCTAAAACTTGAGAAGTCCCTCAAGACTTATTCCACCATGCCCCTTGGTCCACACACACATTCCAACGCGACCCCCACCCCACCCACCGCGAGGCGCATGCAGCTAGGCGCATGCGGGCCATGCAGTGCATGCATGCAAGGAGTATTTGGATCCTTTTATTACTGCAATTAATGATTTTTAGCCCCTTTTAGTCCCTCAACTAAACAGGGAGAGACTTTTTATTTTAGCCCAGGGACTACAATTAGCTCAGGGACTGTTGGGAACCAAAAAGTTCTGAAAATCTTAGGATGTACTGTTTGTCGAGTCCCACAACACACAAATTTGAAAGCACCTTTTTATGTTTTGGCATGCGCTTTGTCAAAAGCAATCATGACATTTAATCATTGGGAATTGATTCGAAGTGACAGATTCTAACGTTTCTTCTTTGTATTTTGTCCGAAATTTGCATGCAGATGCATGCTCCTAAAAAACTTGATTGTGGGGTATGACGGTCACAACCGTATTTTATTAAGAGGAAGCAACCGGCTTCCCAGTCGAGAAATCCCCCAGAACTCTAGTCGCGTCAGCGAGGGAATTTTTTTTACCTATAGGTGAAAATTCACCATACATAAGTTCGAACCCCAGACATGTGGTGTACCGCCAGAGCGCTTTAACCAGCTGGTATAGCGTCCTTGGGCTGCAATGCATGCTCCTCTATCAAATTTTGATAATAGAAAAAGTCTATAAGAAAGAAAAGCAGGGAGCGGACCTACCTTACCTAGTAGTATTGGCTATTGCTGTCAAATACCGGATTCGTTTTCCTAGAGATTTCAGACAAAAGAATTTGCTGCAAAAAAGAAAGTCAGCTTTTTTGACTTATCTTCGGCCAGGTTCAGCTGTTTTTACAGGGTACACAGTGACACATGAAGCAAGTGAAGGGGAAATTTGGAGCTATTGTGCTGGTATATGCTACACCTATATCCCGCACTTGGCTACCTGCACAATGCATGGACAAATTATAGCCGTCAGCATCCTTCGTATCATCGAATGTGTAACATCCCTAAATTAGTTAAAGATTAAACGTGTCATCATATGCATTATCAAGCATTAACCATAATTAGTTTGCACTTAGGAGTGATAAAACTTTAGGGCTATGCCCTTTCAAAATTATAAGGGCGGACGGTCTCCCCCTATAGGGCGGACCGTCCTCAGCTCCACAGCACAGCCAGTCTAGTCAACAACGACCAAATCAAGCCTTGTCACGTCAGCACCCGGACAGTCCGCGCCCCACCCGCGGACGGTCCGCCAGTGCACATCAGTTCGTGTCCAACGCGCAGAAACTTAGCGCCACGTACCCCTCGCGGACCCCACGCGTCAGCTACGTCTCCTCTTCCACCATAGCACCCAGTGCTCTCTCTCCCTTATCTCATTCACTCAAACTATTCTCTCTCTAACCCCAAGCCATGGAGGAGCTTCACCCTCTCCTCCACCATTGAAGCCTCTCCTCCTCGCCGGAGCCTCGCCGGAGCATCGCCGGAGATCGACGCCGACGAGCTACACCACCTCGACTTCATCTTCTTCCTTGGACTAGGAGCTTCTCCCTCCATCTCCTTCCTCTTCCTCAAGATTCAAGCAAGGAGAACGAGCTCGAGCTTCACCAAGCCCTCTACCTCATCTTGAAGCCCAACACAAGCACGCATGTCATTGTCGGCGCATAGGATGAAAGCCATCTGCAACCACAAGGGGGAAAAAGTAAAAAGTATTAAAGTATAGACCTAACCTAGCTACCCTATCACAGATACATAGATCGCCCTCACTTATCTGCCGCTGCGGCGCTGCAGGAGCTTATCTCATTCTCTGATCAACGGATGTAAGACACTGATGAAAGGCCTCCAAAAATCACGGCCATGGTGGTGCTGGTGCATGGCCGTGAGCGCGCGTTGGAGTTTTAGTTGTCTGTACCATCAGAATCCAGGAGGTGCACGCCATCTATACCACGGACACCTGCAGGCGCCGCACGACGATTCCCAACAGCTACCAACCACGAACCACGGGAGCAATCACAGGCTCACAGCCACCGCAGTGCTAGGCGAAACCTCGACGGATCATGTCGCCGGACCGGTGCTCTTCCGCTTCCGGCTTCCGCCCTCGCCTCGTCGTCGACGTCCTGACCGCACCTCTCTCCATCTCGGAAGCGACGCGAGTGACGGCTCGAGCTGTCATGCAGCAGTTGCCGTGGCTACAGCTACTATACATCCGGCGCACCCGTCCACTTCACCGCCCGTCCGCGCGCGCGAGCGGCGGACAGGGATCGGGGGTGGTGGTGGGGCGCCATCGGAGGGCGACGGCCGGGCTAAAGGGAGGAGCCGGCGCCGTTCGCTGCGCGAACGCCACGACAGCAACGTCACGCGCTTGGGTTCAGGTGAGCGGCAGGTCGGTCGAGTTTTCGTATGCAGCCAGTAACCACCACCTAAAGTGCCTGGGCGTGGCTAGTGTGGCGATCGAATTAGGTATGTCACACACGCTCCCGCTAGTGTCATGTCTCGCGGTTTACATCAAGAAACTGGTATGCCTAGCCGTAACAGATTGGGAGAGCTAGCTAGCAGCGAGCAGGCCGGCCCACCGGGCCGGCCGGCGTTTTCAGTGGCGATCGAGCTGCTGTGAGCCTGTGACGCGACAGATTGGTGAGGTCTGTAAGATTTTGTGGAAGTGTTGTTTGATCCATGACGACTGCGAGGATTATTGTTTAGGAGTAAAGAGGAAAGGTTAGGATTATTTAGTTGCTCTCCCGGACTGAAAAGTGAGCCATCAGCCCCCTGTCAGACGATCTGCTAGAATGCACTTAGCCAGCTGCTCCTTGGCGACCTGAAAACGCCCGCAGCTGCCTGCGTGTCATACATGTCTTGGTGCTAGAATAATAGTACCAGATATGTATGGCGTGCAGATCTCGGAGAGGAGCTATGAATATGAAAGCAATGATTGGAAGTCCTAATCCATGCTACTAGTTAAATAGATTTGAAATCGCTGTCGTGTTCAATTAAACCTACTCATCGCTCTTTACTCATCTGAACGCACTAAAACAGGCTGGAATATTTGTTTAGCCTGGAAGTTGTTCCTGTAAAAATGCGGACGTAGCTCAGGAAGCCAGATGCCGTGTCCGGGTAAATGTGGCAAATCAATAGCACGGGAGAAAAGGGAAAAGCGGATGGTAACGACACGGATTACCTAATTCAACCCCGGCCGCTTTATGAAATCGATCTTTATGCACTGGAAAAGCACAATGCAATTACTTTACCAGTTTATAATTTATCAAATGCTCTCTCTCTCTCTCTCTCTCTCTCTCTCTCTCTCTCTCTCTCTCTCTCTCTCTCTCTCTCTCTCTCTCTCTCTCTCTCTCTCTGTGTGTGTGTGTGTGTGTGTGTGTGTTCTTTTGAGAACCTTACTCATCAAATATATTATATCTGAATAGTTTTTCTAAAAAAACTGGATGGTTCATTTTAATCCGTGATACATCGTACATGCACGCACCACATGCTACACGCCTAGCTACTATATGCCACAGACCCACAGTAGTGCAGACAAAAGCGGTGCCGCTGGCACACAATGCAAACCAAAGATCTGACAATGCTGCTATGCGGGCTATATGCATATTCCCTGCCATCATATTCATACCTGACTTGCCGACAAGAAGATTTGGGCGCATTCAACGCTACGCCCCCACACTGAAAGGGGGCTCGTAGGAACGAATGAGTGACAAGGAGCACGCACGCACACACATTGCTGTCACGCGCTAGCCCGACCCCTGCGGCCCTGCTGAGGAGGTAAAAGGACTCGCGCCGCAGGGGAACGGTAGGTCAGGATCCCTCCGACTATGCGAGCGTCTACCGGAGCAGGGCCGTCCAGTCCAGCTCCAGCAGTGTGCGAGGAGGAAGGAAGAAAAAAAGGCTCCAGCGAAAGCTGCACATGTCGAACAAAAAGACGCCCGCGCGGGCAAGTTGCCTGCAACGCAGCTTCGCGGGCTCGTGCGCGCTCGCTGTTGCGGGTCGTCGCTGCTCGCTGGTGTGTCGTGTCGGCCTCTGCGTCCGCCCGCGATTCCGCCACAACCGGACGGGTGATCTGACGACCGGAACCTGAAATAGTTCGCCCAACGCCTCCGTGTCGGGGCACAACAGCGGCGGCTTTAGCCGGGCGGCCAGCTCGTCGCGGTTGCGCGCACGGCACACGGGTCGCCAGCTGCATATCCAGCGGCTGTGGCTGTGCGCTTGCAGGCAGCGTGCGTCTGGCAATCTCCCGGGCCCCGGCGGAGTGGTGGGGGACGTACGGGCGCACGCATGACCGGCCGAGGCGCCGATCGGGTGGTCGACGCCGATGTTGTCGTCGGAACGGGTCGCGGTCGATGGGGGCCGCCCCTGGCGATCGCGAGCGGAGAAGTGGGTCGTGACGGGGCGGCATGGCGGGCACGCGTGCGAGCGATAAGCCAACCACAGGGCGCGCGCGTACGCCCTGATATTCCTCTCCACTTATACGCGCGCGCGAAAAGAGGGAGCAGAACGGAGGACACTCCACGCCCGTTCCGGCCGGGGAGAGAGATCGGCAGATCGCGGGAGCGATACGGTTCGGGTGCCGACGTGGGCCGCCGCCGCCCGGCGCTCGCCAGTCGCCACGCTGTGCTCCTGTACGCCCATGGCGAACTCGATCGGCGTCCGAAGATGGAGCACACGACGACGACGGGATTCGGGATCAGTCTGCTGCTGCTTTTCGCCTAACAGGAAAGGCAGAAATATAGTGCTCGGCCGGCTTAGTTGGGGTTCGATCACCAGCAGTTCAGTACGTTTTTGCATTGGATGATCTGCATATTTGGTTTTAAAATTGCGTTAAAGGTGGCAGAGGATTGGACTAGTGTCATGCTTTTGCCGCTTGATGTGAGCTTTCTACTTCTTTTTTTTTGAAGAAACTGATGTGAACTTTCATGGTGGCCTTTAGGACTCCAAATGGTCGTCGGGGTTAGTAATTGCCAAATGCCAACGTGCTGCAGTCGTATCGCATGTCCGGGTGAGAAGCTCAGAACGTGCAGTTCGTCAGAGGGCGGCCCGCAGAAAGCAGGCGTCGTTCGACGCCATTGGGCTGTGGCAAAAGCGTGCTCCTAGTTGCTCTTCTCTGTTGCGGGTTCACTAGCTATAGCCCTGTCTGCTCCCCGCCGGTTACTTTTGGGAAATCAGCTACGCTACTTGCTCGATGTGTAAAATAAAAGGTAGAATGGTGGATAGAGAGGTTTTGTCAGATTGTAATCGCCAGCGGCCATTGCAGCGCAAAGTAGCAACCTGCACTGACGACACGAAGCATGGTCTTGTGCGGTTGTGCCAGTAGCACAATAAGGAGTGAGGCACTAATTAACAAGCAAATTCGGCTCCGCCCAAGGCTAAGGCTGGGCTTGGGCAGATCGTACGCCCTAGCCTGAATCAACAGGCACTCTGTTCGCTATATCTAGCCAACAGTATTTTTCTCTCACACCAAATCAGCACCAGACAGCTAGCAATATTTTTCTTTCACAATAAATCAGCACCAGCCACCAGCTACGGCACAACGAATAGAGTGAGGGTACCAGTAGTTCGCGCAGCTACTGCATGGTACAATAATCAACAAGGGAGGGGGAATCATCAGTCGCGATCAGTTCGGCTATGCTTTGGCTTCGCTGATTGCTGAAAACAGCTGACCTCCCTTGAGCGCCTCAAGTGGATATGGAACACCGCGAGAAGACAGGACGGGGATTTGACTGCGCGCGGCGACTAACACTCGTCAGATCATCATATAGGCGCCACATCAAAGCTGACGGACCCCCGCTGCCCGCGCGCGCGTGTGCACTGCAGGGGTGCCAGCCTGATCGCAGCCAACAACAGCGGCCAATGGTGAGCTGTAAAACACGCGGGCGCTGTGAGCCACAGAGCCCGCGGCCAGTCCCGCACTGCTCACTGACACTGAGATGAGATCGGCAGGGCCGGCAGGCCGGAGCGCCACCGGCGAATTCGCTGCCGCCCCGCGCTCGCGGCGAGAGCGACGGGTGCGCGGGCTCATGGGACCGGTGGTAAAACCCGGTGGCGCATCGGCAGCCGCTGCCGCCGGTCCACCGGTGTCGACGCAACCTCCGACAGCGAGCGGCCGAGCGGCGCGCCAGCGCCCTCGTCCACAGAAACTTCGGTCTTTACCTGTGGGTGGCGGTAAATGCGGAACTCCCAGTTGATCTACAGTCCCGAATAAAATAATCGATCCCCTACGAGCGATGCTTAGCCTGCGCTTGTCACGCCATGTACTTGGATAAGGATAATCTCCGATTCTGACTGATCCTGCGCCACCTGAATAGATTCAGATGTATGTATATCCAAAGCATGAGGCCACCACCATTCCGAGATCAATATCAGGCCGGTGCGTGAATCATTGTTTTCTGAAGGAAATATGTTTCAATAATTCAGTAACATTGGTCGCTGTGTCAGCGTTGCTGCCACTGAATAATTGAGGGACGATAACAAATAAATCTGAACCCTTAAGTTTAGAAGAGATAAAACAATTAATAACTAGAGGTAAAAAATAACTGGGTATCTTGGTTTTACCAGCGTCTATACAAGAAAAATACCTACATCTGTTCACCAAATACATTCCCAAGAAACACCCACGGCTTGCCAAACTTTTGTTAGCTGTATCTGCATGCTTCACATTGCATAGAGTCGTTTTCTTGTCAAACTTGGCCGTAGTGTGGCGCATGATTTGTTTGTCATACAATTTGTTGCTGTCACACTTTTGCCTAACCTTTGCCACAACCTCCTGATTTTGTACATCTTTGACGACCATAATGTCACATACATAGTTTCACGTACATCTTTTAGAACACATATCACGTGCATCTTAGCAAACATTCCGCCTACAACTTTCAAAAGAAATGTCATGTTCGTCTAAAAAATATAACGTACATAAGTCATGATTCCAATGCGTGTCATTTCAACTAATACTAAATATTGTAGGCTGACCTAATAGTGTATTGTATTTCAAAAGTTTATGTTACTATTACTAATTGGAGGCTTCTTTTAAACCTCCATGTGAAGCAACTTAGGATCATAGGTGGACACTCTAAAATAGAGAAATTCTAGAAAATTTCACAAAAATTAAAAATATCCGGCAATCAATCCGACAACTCTAATAACAATAATAATAGTCATTAGATCTGATATCTTTTCTAATAAATTATCCACCTTTGTTGTTATAAAAATAGACTAAAGTAACCCGTAAATATATATTTAAGTTACCCAACTCTGTCATTATAACAAATCTAACGTAACCCTCTAATATCCGTGTAAATTGCCCACCTATACCATTGTAAAAATATTGCAAATAAACCTCTAAATTTGTATATAAATTATCCAATTATATCATTATTAAAAGTTAAAGTAATCCCTAAATCTAAATTATATAATTATAATAAAATATTAGAGTACACCAATATAAAATTCTAAATTACTGTTTTTATTATTATTAATATATTATTTAAATAAAAAATACTACCCACAATATGTGTCACCATGTATTCATATATGATAGAATAGATAAGAACCAATTCACAAACATATGGTTCAATTAAATAATAAATATATATCAAACACACATGGAGGTGTGATGCAAAATGAAATCTATTATAACTAGATAATGATAAATATCTGTTAAAGTATGCATTAGAATATTGTCGGTGTTCGGATCTCACGGTCTAGCACCAACTAGTAATAATGTTGCGTGTCCTTGTCCCTAGATGATTGATGCAAGAAGAAACACAGAGACACTGGGTTTATCCTGGTTCCGGCCAACAAGCCATACGTCCAGCAGAGGGGGTGGTACTGTATTTTCCTACACCAGGGTGCTTGTAGTAGGGGGTACAAGCTTGCGCGGGAGAGGGAGAGAAGCTCCCAAGTCCCCGGGTGCGCTAGAGCTGGTTGAGGCGAGTGCCAATATCGGAAGTTGTAAGAGTGCGTGTGTGCGACTGGGCGTTCTTTTTTCCCCTCTTGTCCCTAGTACGTGTGCTCCTCCCTCCTTTTATAGACCCAAGAAGGGAGGTTGCATATGTGTGATATCTACGGCGCTATCCACTTCTCCCCGATCGAGAGAGTACTGTTGGTCGTTCCTGTCGCCGAGTGCTGTGGAGCATGGCGTCGGGCGTGGTTGTCGTCCTTACGAATCCTCCGACTGTGCCCAGGGCGCGTCCGTGTCCTGTGGCGTCAGTTGACGGCGTGGCGATGGCTGCTAACTGTGCAGTGCCCTGCGTCGGTTGAGGTATGGCGTCGAGGGTGTTGCAGACATCGGTCTTGCCCCGGTCAAGGGTCGTACCGCGTCCGAGGGTCGTCGCCCATGCCTGCCGAGGGTCCTGCAGGGGAGGAAAGTACAATGTGTAGGGGATATAGTGGCGAGGCGGTGTCAGGCTAGCCCACACAGGGGGACGTAGACCTGCATCGCGCCGGGAATAGCGGCACAGGGGCCGAAACAGGCGGACGGGACGCCGGTCACGTCCGCTGTGCGGCGTGGTGGCCGACGCCGGCTGACGCCGCCTGACTCCCGCCCCATGCCATGGAGTGGTTGGCAAATAAACGCGCCCCATCCCGTCGGGTGATTGGGCCGCTGCCACAGTCTGCCGAGGGTGGTCTCGAGCGAGGCGGAGTCCCCCCCCGCGCTGAGGCCCAACGGAGGGCTCGGCTAAGGGGGTCTCGAGCGAGGCGGGGCTTGCCTGTGCTTCGTGGTGCCTCAGCGGGGAACCCTCGAGCGAGGCGGAACTTGCTCCACGGCTGGCGAGGCTTCGAAAGGGCCGTACCGTGGTGTTGGGCCGTGGGCCGAATGTGACTTGGGCTTCCCGTACCTGAAGAGGACTTGGGCCAAGTGTTTGATTGTGTTTGCGTTACATGGCGGGGGGTTTTGGTTCCTAATCAGGGTGCCTCTAATTATGGTACCCGATAAATATTTAATTGATAAAAGAGGACACAATATATATAATTATACTTATGAGCTATAAATCTTATTTTATATTAATACAATTAGTGCTTCTGCGCGGGTTGATAGGCTAATTATTTAAAGAGCCAATTCCTTCAGTGTCACCAAAATTGTTGCCTCTCCCTTCAGTGCCACAAAAATTTTACAAATTCCTTCAGTGCCATAGACAATTTGATTTATCCCTTCAATGTCATTTCCGTCACAATTCTGTCAAAAGGATGTTAACTGAGCTAGAAAAAGACAATTTTGCTCCTAGCCACACTTGTCAGTGACCACCTCCTCCTCATCTTCTCCTCATCTTCTCGCCATCAGCAGGAGGCCGAGCTCCGCCTCACGGCGCGCCCGCGGCGGAGGTCGCTTGGCCCACAGCGGCGGGCGAGCTGCAGCACGGCCGCGGAGGCTGTTGAGCTCCGGCCCACGCAGTGCCTGCGGAGGCGGCCGAGCTCCGGCACGCCCGCAGCTGCGGCAGCCGAGCTCCATCACGCCTGCGGTGGCCCAGCTCCGGCACGCCTGCGACGGCGGCGGCCCAGCTCCGGCACGCCCGCGGCGGCGGCTGCGGACGAGCTCAAGCACGCGCGGCGGCGGCGGCCGAGCTCCGCCCCATCCCGAGGGAGCCGGAGTGGGGTACGTGGTGGCGGCGCCGGGCGAACACGGCGCGGGTGCGGGCAGCACGAGGACAGCACCAAGTCCAGGCAGCACGTGGCGCCGGCGACCATGGGGACGCTGCAGCGGTGGCCGAGCTCAGCCCGCGCAGCGCAGGAGCTTGTGCTGACGGCGAGGAGAGGGGAGAAGACGAGCAGAGGAAGAGGTGGCCACTGACAAGTGGGGCCAAGGGCAAAATGGTTTTTTCCTAGCTCAGTTAACACCCTTTTGACAGAATTGTGACAGAAATGGCATTGAAGGGATAAATCAAATTGTCTATGGCACTGAAAGAATTTGTAAAATTTTTGTGGCATTGAGGGGAGAGTTAACATTTTTTGTGGCACTGAAGGAATTGACTCTTATTTAAATTACCAGTAAATAAATGTAGTAAGGTGTCCATTCATGGGCTCACACCATTTTGTACAGTACTTTAAAAATCTATTATTTCAATTAGTACTAAATATTATCAGCGTACATCGGTGTACACTATATTTCTAAAGTCTATTATTTCAACTAGTGTGGGCACCGAAATGCAGGCTGCCTATCTCATATTATATTCTGCTCTTAAAGTTTAGTAGTTCAATATCAGTGTTAATGAAATTGTAATAGGCTCTTCCAAAGTTTTTTATGTCACAAAACTGCAGCCTGCCTCACATTGCATACTATCCTAGCGCAATTCCAAATGACTAGCAAGATAATTGTGGAATGAGTTGAGTCAATGTCAATAGGCCCAAAACTTAACTTAATTATATGTGGTTTATAATGTTTTTAAGAACTTAATGTCGCATCCAAGCTACTCCTTATCCACGACACTACTTTATTTTATCTCTTACAACTTTATTTCATCTCTTACAACCATATGTGCATTATCACGATTTGTCTTGATAAGTTGTGTATATCGCTTATTTGTATTTGTCACTTCCCCAAAAACAAACTGACCTATCACGTGTCATGAAATATATTCTACATATGTATAACCAACTCATTTCCAACTATTAGTTACATCTTTTCCATTATATGTCATTTTAGGGCACTATTAATAAAATGTATAACCCTTCGACATTTCAGGTATTATTATATATCACTAAATTGTGTTATGAAACATCACGTACACTTGTCATGTTTTGAAAGTTATATATGACGAGCATATCCAGGCAATAGAGTTACATATATCTTTTTTTTGTTTTTGCAAGTTTGTCACACATATAATGTTTTTCATATGACTAGTCGCACACCTGACAAATCAGATGATCAGGTCATGTTAGTTCAGTTCGATTTAATAGGTGATAGATAATTAGGCCAAATTAGGTTAGTTAGATCTAATAAGTAGTTTTTTCCTATATAGTTATCCAATTTCTTAAAATAAAAAATATCCTTTTGTTACCTTTTTTTAATACTTTTTCAATCGCACCAATTTTAAATTTTCTCAAAAGATTATCCACATCGTATTATGACACAAAAGGGATAACGTAACATGGATAAGTGAAGGTGATTTTATTCTCGTTGCAGAATCTCGCGCATTGGAGCCGATTCTTTGTGCAGGAGCTTGGCCCATCTGTCATCACTATATCGCGGACCAAAATACATCCGGTTCACACGGTGACACGCGGGCAACGTAAATTCCTGCAGTCCTGCTTAAGGCTGCCAGCAGAGCGAGCAGCAAGCACGTCTTTGACGCGCGCTTCTTGCCACGTTTCGCGGCAGAAGCGATTCTAAGAAGGAATCACGGCTGTCGCTCGGCTAAACGCAGACCGATAGCTAGCGCTACTAAAAAAAAAAGGTTTATTCGGTCAATACTACCGGAAACCGGCAAGTGACAAGCCACGGCCACTACTACGAGTTACTGAAACAGAACATGTTTGTCCGCGGCACCAACCCAAATTCAACCCGAGGTTGAGTAAAGCGTGCCGGGATTTACCAAGAACGGGCCGAGTTCCTTGCGTGACAGAAGGGGGCTCTGCGCGGACAGGCAAAAAAACCCCCCCACCAATTCCCCAAAAAGATGGAAGGGAAGAAATAGAAAAGGGTAGCAGGGGGGCGGCGACAGTCACCGCTGATCGCGACGCCACCTTGTGGTGCATCTACCTAAGATACCTGCACGAGTGACATCACGTGAGTAAGACTTACACTCGACGCAGCCAGCCCTTTTTATTTCTTTTTTGTTTTCTGCACATTAAGCTGTAAGCCACGCTGCCCGGCGGCCCCCCTTTCCGAGCTCTATAAATCGCACCAACCCCCTCTCCCTCGCTCTACCTCCATCAGCCATCAGGTCCATCTATCTATCGCCATCCCCTTCCCTCTCGCCCGGCCGGCCTCCTCACACAAGCTAAGCTGCCTCGGCTTCTCGCGCAGCGCACATCGGTAGAGGCGATCGACTAGCTTGCTCGTGAGTGAGAGGAGGGGAGAAATAATGGTTAGTGCGAATACACTCCCTTGATCGTTCGTGATGCGGCCATCATGCATGCTGCTTAATTTTCAGCTTTCTTTTTCCCCCCCTGAAGTTCTCTGAATAGGTGATGGACATGTGTGTGTAAGAGCTTTAGAGTGAGACGCTAGCAACTAACAGTATCTAGCTCGATTCTTTCAGTCTGCCATTAACGACGGGGACATGAAGATGAGGGTGATCCTCGTGGAAGACGAGGAGACGACGACGGCCTCGCCGACGCCGACGCCGTCCAAGTGCTGCGAGTACACCCTCGACGGCTCCGTCGACATCAAGGGCCGCCCCGCCGTGAAGGGGAAATCGGGAGGATGGCTCGCCGGCGGCCTCATCCTCGGTACGTATGATAATTCTGCCGCCCAACCATTCCTGCCCTTCCTGCTTTATTTCTTACTAAAAATTTGGAGAGAGAGAGAAAAAAAATCTGCAGTTAATCTCCTACCAGTTAGCAGCATGCGACAAATTCATTTCTAGCAAAAGGGAAACAAAAGGAGAAAACTTTTTGCGCTGTGGCCTTTCGGCCGGTTAACTCTTGCAACACACATGAATGCACGATCGATCGGTCGAGTTGCTCTGGAGTGCCGCTCCTCGAAGTGGCGGTGGGGCGCCAGGTCTTTTCTATCTGAGATCCTGCCTGCATGCTGAGGTAGTGAGGTGACATCGGCCACGCAGGAGCAAGCGCTCCGGGTCGGAACCGGGGGGTTCCCGGTCACGGGGAGGCTGCTTGCACGCATTACTCATGCCACATCAGGATCCCATTAGGGGACGGAGGGTCCATGATCCACCAGCTGCCAGCCGATCTGCGTGCCCTGTCGTGATGTGTGGCTGCCGCAGCCCGCAGGCCCATGGCCGGCCGCCGGAACGGCCAAAGGCGATGCGCTCTCCGGCTGGCTCGCTGTTCGGCCGGTTCCGCATTGCTTTCGATCGGTCGGAGCCCCACGAAAGCCGAGTCTCCCCATACTGTTTGCGTGCTTGTCGAGCACCTTTTTGCCTGTACTGTGTTTGTGTGTGTGCGCGTACGTCGACGTCTGTCGATTGGCCAGCGGACCTAATTGGCACGTCGTACGCCGGGGGGGCGGTCGAGAGAGGCTAAGCTTTGGTTAGTGGGGATCGGTCGAATCTTCGATCGGCGGTTGCTGACGTGGTGCGTGTGCGTGTTTGTGGCTGCAGTGAACCAGGGCCTGGCGACGCTGGCCTTCTTCGGCGTGAACGTGAACCTGGTGCTGTTCCTGACGCGGGTGCTGGGGCAGAGCAACGGCGACGCCGCCAACAACGTCAGCAAGTGGACGGGCACCGTGTACATGTTCTCCCTCATCGGCGCCTTCCTCAGCGACTCCTTCTGGGGGCGGTACAAGACCTGCGCCATCTTCCAGGCCATCTTCGTGCTCGTAAGTCGATCGCGCACCGTGTCGGATCGAGTCTGAAATTTTTGTAGAGGAGTGAACAGTTAGTTGCTGATGTGTACGTGCAAGCAAACACATGCTCTTTGTCCGTGATGACGCTCGTAGCACAGTATCGATTTCACCCCCATGGAAAGCTACTCGATCCGATCGAAGTGGATCGATCGCCGTCATGTTGTACTGAGTACGTACGTGGATCGATCCAAGATTACAGGGCTGACCCGTGGCTGTCCACGCTGTTGCTGCAGGGCCTGGCGCTGCTGTCGGTGTCGTCGCGCCTCTACCTGATCAGGCCGGAGGGGTGCGGGATGGAGCAGGCGCCGTGCGGCGCGCACTCCGGCAAGGAGCTAGGGATCTTCTACATCGCGTTATACATGATCGCCTTCGGCAACGGCGGGTACCAGCCCAACATCGCCACCTTCGGCGCCGACCAGTTCGACGAGGAGGACCCCGCCGAGGCGCACTCCAAGGTCTCCTTCTTCAGCTACTTCTACCTCGCCCTCAACCTCGGCTCGCTCTTCTCCAACACCTTCCTTAGCTACCTCGAGGACGAGGGCCGGTGGGCGCTGGGGTTCTGGGCGTCCACCGCGGCCGCCGCCACCGCGCTGCTGCTCTTCCTCAGCGGGACGCTCCGCTACCGCTACATCCAGCCCGGCGGGAACCCCATCGGCAGGGTCTGCCAGGTCGCCTTCGCCGCCTGCAGGAACTGGAAGGCCGCCGGCGCGTCGTCGGCCGGGGTGGTCACCCTGTACGAGGACGACGACAAGGCGGACGCCGGTGGCAGGAAGCTCCTGCACACGCAGGGCTTCAGTTTTTTGGACCGCGCGGCGCACGTGGACGCGGACACCAAGCTCGGCGCGCGGGACCCCTGGAAGCTGTGCACGGTGACGCAGGTGGAGGAGGTCAAGAGCATCCTGCGGCTCCTCCCCATCTGGCTCTGCACCATCCTCTACTCCGTCGTCTTCACCCAGATGGCCTCGCTCTTTGTCGTGCAGGGCGCCGCGATGCGCCGCACCACCCCGTTCGCCGGTTTCTCCGTCCCGCCCTCCAGCATGTCGGCCTTCGACATCCTCGCCGTCGCCACCACCATCTTCCTGTACCGCCGCGCCATCTGCCCGTTCCTGGCGAGGCTCACCGGGCGCCCGGCCGGCCCCACCGAGCTGCAGAGGATGGGCCTCGGCCTGGTCGTCGGCGCCCTGGCCATGGCCACGGCCGGGACGGTCGAGCACTTCAGGAAGGCCGGCGCCACCGCGGCGATGAGCAGCGACCTGCACATCATGTGGCAGGTGCCGCAGTACGCGCTGATCGGCGTGTCGGAGGTGATGATGTACGTCGGCCAGCTCGAGTTCTTCAACGGCCAGATGCCCGACGGGCTCAAGAGCTTCGGCAGCGCGCTCTGCATGATGTCCATGTCGCTCGGCAACTACTTCAGCGACGTCATCGTGAGCGCGGTGACCAGGGTCACCACGACCCGCGGGCGGCCAGGGTGGATCCCCGACGACCTCAACCAGGGGCACCTCGACAGGTTCTACTTCCTGCTCGCCGTGCTGGCCGTCGCGGACTTTGCGGTGTACCTCCTGTGCGCGAGCCGCTACGGGAGCGGCAAGGTGGACGCCGGGAGGAGCAGCAGCGACGACGACGAGGAGGAGGGAACGGCTGGTCAGGTGGCATCCCCCGGCGGCGAACGCATGACATGATGACTGCCTTGTTGGGCGCGTGTCGCGCGTCGTTCTTGAGATGGAGACCGCAACTCTTGAGGGGGGACTGGTTTAAGCAAGACGAGTCTTTCATTGATGATAGGACAAGCATGGGGAAGGGGTGCTGATATGACTAAAGAATAAGAACCAGCAGCAGTTTAGATACATGCATGCATTGTTGTGTCGTCGTGTATAACGTATGCCTTCATTGTTGTTCGCATTTTTTTTTTGTTAATGTAACAAGAAACCACGACTGTTACTGACCAGTTCTGTTATTTCCACCATTGCTTCATCTACCGCGCAATATGCAAGTTGACTTAGTCGACTGGCACGCCGCCTCTTACCTACTTACTGAAAAGAATGACTGACTGAAAATATAATAAATTAATAATGAATCTATCCAATTGATTCTGCACATATTTGACAGTACAACCCGACCACTACGACACTGCCAAACACTTCAGCGGCTCAGCCTCATTTTGATGACCTGCCTCTACTGATTGGGCGTCCTTCACCACTCTTTGCCGGGCAGGAGCACCCGGGACGCCTTACCCATCATCAATCACCTCTAGTGCTGAGCTGGAACCTTAACCCCCTTGACTCTAACCCTAACCCGAACACCTTGTCATTTCCAGAGTCCACTCGAGGAGACAATCGGGGCCATGTTGTAGTGCGTGGAGAGGAGAAAAGGAAAACCTTCAAGGGCGTGGCCAAATATCTTGACATTGTGTCGTCTATTTGTTCGTGATGGTAGTTGTACTTGAAATTCTAGATCATAATAGAATGGGAAATTTGTCCGTGGGACATTGCGAAAGTTGGATTTTGTACGCAGCACATGGTCAAAGTTGAATTTGTGTGCAGCACATTGCAAAAGAGTTCTTTGGTCTGCAACACACCACTACAGATAAACTAATCATTTTTGGCTGGGAGAAGAGGCAAAAAGTCTTATTTGCCCTCGGCCCCACCTATCATCTTCCTCTCCTTCGCCTCTGCCGTCCTCTGTCTCATTTTCTTCCCCACTGAGCTGCTGCTGCCTGAGCTCCCTTCCGCCACCGCCGACCGCCGCGAGCCAATCGACATGGAGGACAGAGAGGACGCCGTCTCAAGCCCACATGTCCTTCCCTCACCGGCGCGGGCCCACCTCGACTGTTGCTGCTGCCGCCGTCGGGAAGCCGAGGCCTCCACCGCCATGGCCGCCGGCCAGAACCACGACGTCAAGGCCGCGTGCACGCACCCCATGGCGCCGGCGGCTATGCCCGCGCAGCACGGCCGGCGGACGGCGCAGGGACGAGGGAGGGGCGCCGCCGGGAGCAGGAAGGGCGCGCCTCGCCTCACCGCCGCGCGCGCTTCCGCCTCACCGCCGCGCGCGCGCCTTGCCTCCGTGGCCCGCCGCTGCTGCAGGGGAGGAAGGAGGGGCCTCGCTCCGCCACGGCCCGCCTCGCCACACGCCGCCTCGCGGCCTCGCCTCCGCCGCGCCGAGCCTCCGTCGCGCCGAGCCCAGCCGTTGCACGCCACGCGGCTGGTGCGAGCGCGGCCATGGCCACTCCGCGGCCGGCTGCTGCTACTCGTCTCGGGGCCGACCGGACAAGGGGCGCAGTGGCGTGGAGAGAGAGGGGGAGGGAGGGAAGGCCGCGGCCACGCGCCGCCCGCGCGCGCCCCCGCCGCCGCCAAGGGAGGCCGCGCAGCTCCAGCGCCGAGGAAGCGCGCTCCTGCTCTCCCTCGGCTTCACGCTCGTCGTCGTGGCAACCGTCTCCCTCCTCTTGAGCTCTGCCTCCCGCTACACGGCCTCGCTCCACGCCCACGGGGGGAGCGCTCGCCGGGACCGGCAGCAGGATGGGCGGCGAGGAGATGGCGAGGCGCGGACCGGCGTCGAGGGGCCGAGGCGGCGCGGACCGGCAGCGAGTCGCGGCCCAGCAGCGGTGCGGACCGGCGACAAGGTGTGGATTGGCGTCGAGAGTCCACGGCGGCGCGGGCCAGAGGTGGCGCGGACCGGCATCGAGTGGCCACGGCGAGGCGTGGGCCGCCGCCGTAGGACGCGAGGTGGGGCGGCCGCGGAGGCCGCGATGGGCGCGGCAGGGGTGAGACGGAGGGGAAAGAGAGAATAAGAGAAGGGGAAGAAGATGACAAGTGGGCCCAGGGGCAAAATGGTCTTTTTACACCATCTCTAAGTTAAAATTGATTATTATACTCAGCATGGTGTGTTGGAGACAAAATTGCAATTTTACGATGTGTTGGAGATAAATTCAGCTTTTACGGTGTGCTTCACACAAAAC
Source organism: Panicum virgatum (assembly GCF_016808335.1). Taxonomy (NCBI): domain Eukaryota; kingdom Viridiplantae; phylum Streptophyta; class Magnoliopsida; order Poales; family Poaceae; genus Panicum; species Panicum virgatum. The sequence goes on along the minus strand of NC_053136.1, from coordinate 47,289,205 downwards.
CAGTCTTTCAGAGTGTCCTGTACACAAATTTCCCTAATAGAATTGGGTGTAGTATGATGAAAGGACCTTGCAAATTAATCTAAGTGAAAACGTACATGATGTGGTTGAGCTGTTTAAGTCGTACCATTTAATCATGAGCAGAAAAGTATCAGAATGGTCCCATGCAAGTGCACATAGTCTTGGAAGTATGGTTTACCTACACAACTCATACCTTCTCTCATCTTTATTGTGAAAAGTACTAGCAGGATGGCCCGCGCAAATAGCGCGGGGAGCTAGATTTTCTATATTAATATTTTTTTACTTCAGAATAAAATTATGCAAAAAGTTTGTTGAGTAGTGTAGTTGTAATTTTTATCCTAATATGTCCGACCAACGTTCATATTTTATCCATCATATTATATTTTATAACGTATGCATGTAAAATATAAATTCATGAGAAAAAAATATTATTTTATATATAAACATATTTTTATTATTTATTAAAAATAATATAAAAATTCAAACTTTTCACATGATGAGTAAATATATTCAACTTTAAAATTTTTTAATGGTTTTTGTTTTGACAAATATATATCCTTGGATTTTTTTTGAAGAAAATCCAAGTGAGTGACTTAATGTGTTCAACCATAGATTATTGGAATTAAGCTTTGAAGTTTGGATCCAAATCTTAGTGGGTAGTGGTTGCGTGCCCTTTAGTTTTGAACCCAAATCTCCTTTCCTTTTTTTCCTCTACAATCTCCAATTGCTTCATTTTTCATGCATGCGCCTATTATCTGATGGCTGCTATATCTTTTCTTAAGGGTTAATAAATTCGATATTATGCAAGCAAGTTATAGCTTCTATTTTGTGCCCATCTGTACTGCTCCGAACTTCTAGTTCCAAGAAGCTATGCCCGCTACACGACGGTCATCGAGAATGCATCTTCGACGGTATGTGTTATCTTATCTCACCAAGAACTACATGTAGCTTGCTATAGACAGACGTTTATATCAGATATCATCTCAATTTGAGTTTTGGCTGCCTTAGCATGTTGCCTCAGCATCAACCCAGCCTATAGCGCCCACGCTGCACGGGAACTGGCCACGCCAATTGCCAACCATCATTTGAGTGCCCAGATCAAGATGTCATCTCAACGCCAAGTCATGCCTTCTAAGATTTATTGCTCACCATGCCAGTGAACACCACTACCGTCCATCTTGTCGCCGTGGACATAGATTTATCTATAATAAAAGAAGTCAGAAGATATGTTGAATTTGTTTGGAACTCTATTAGTTTATGCATTGATCGCTCACTAATGTGGCTGACACACGCCTTCAATAACTCTATATAAAACGACGGAGTTTACACATAAAGATGATAGGAAGCAGACAGAAAACCAATTTGTTGCTGCTTAGTGTTCAATAAAACACATTGTGTGGGTTAGATATATGTTTGATCAAATTAATAGTCAATTGATAGGCTAGCAGCTCTATAACCATTGTGCTAGCCATGTCATGCCCCCTCCTCTCTACCTATGAAATTTGACAATCTTGAATTGTAGGTGTTTTGAATTGTCATAATACATAACTCCAAAATTGTGCGGAGCTATCTATTGCACACTCAAGATTGTGTTGATGAGCATTGGTCACTATTGTCAACACCTAAGCATCTACCGAAACAATTGACCTGACCTCATTGCTGCAAGATGCAATATACACACATCTTCAAGCTGTCACTGCACTCTAGGTATGATGTGAGCTAATGATCTATACATTGATGACGACCACTCTTCTTGGTATGTGGTCGGACAACTGGGCAAATATGGTTAACTTTGAAAAGCTTGGTGTCATCAATAAGAAGAGAATATATAGAATGTTCTGCAAAAATTTATTCTTAGACTTCATGGCCCTTCATGTTGCTTGGCGACTCATGTTGGTCGGCCTCGCATCAATGATGAACTGGATACAGATTGCATCATGCCCGACTTACACTAACCTCACATCAATAACGACCAACATGATACATAACTCCACATACTCAGCAGTTGCATGTCTCGGCACCAACGTAGATGTGGCCATGTGGGCAGAGTACCGTGGCATCTTGTGCTCGTTGCAATTTTAGGCGTGTGGCAACTCGCTTTTGATGCATACACTACAGAGCTGGTCATAAAAAAATCAGTGCTTTGATCTGCACTTGATTGTCGATTTTTGTGGGTATGGTTGGATTGGGTCAATTGACAGAGCTCCACATAGATTATGTCAGCAAGCAACCAGCCCAGTGCATCGGAGTTTCAATTTTTTCTCCTGCCATGCTTGAATCTCCATCTATCGATGTAAAGTCCAATGCCACATTTTGGTTTGTACTTTTCTGAGACTCTGAGTCTTTGATTTCTTTTGCAATGTGTGTGCCAATTCCATGGTAACTCAATTTGAGCGAGTAAGAATCAGTCAGTAGGGGGCTTTTATTTCGGTCACTAATACTCTGTATTTTTATCGATACGGTGGGTGTCTCCAAGGGCAGAGTTAGAGAAGAATAGAGGGGTAACACTTCATAGTATATGAATGATATTGAAGAAAATATGATGAAAATTTTGAGGTGATAAGCGATTATGCATTTCTTTTCTAGATGCGGCCATACCCAGAACTCACAACGTAGCTCTGCCCCTAAGTGTCTCGATGAATTCTTTTGTCAAGCTTTGTTTGGCGCCATCGAAACTTTCAATTCCTATCATGTCTTAGTGAAGAAAAAGAAATAGTCTTGTTGTCATTAACAGAAAATAGATCCTAGAGTTATACCTCTTGTTACATGTCGATTTTTTGTCTACACGTTCATATGGAAAGAAATTAAATTATAAAGTGGTATATATCTTGTTACAGGAAATTCTCCATGTTGATAATTTTATCTTTTTAATTATACATATTTATTTATTAGTCATATGATTTGGACTCTTTAGGCTAGTTTAGATTGTTAGATCTTTATAAAATCTAATAATTGTATATTCTTATTTTTTATGTGTTAATTGATTGAGATCTCCAAATTTAGTCCCGGGCCAAGTTGTTTGAGTAAGAGAACTCTCCAAATACTTCTGATTCAGTTAACAATTCCCTAGCCAAAGTTTTTTGAGCAATCTAGCCGGAAGAAGATGGAGAAATCCTTTCAGCTAGAAAAATCTGAGCAAGAGAAAATTAATTATACCAAATGTATTTATGTTATATATATATATGTGTGTGTGTGTTTACCGCTCCGCACTCCTGCAAAGTCTCACACAGCCGCAAAGTCCGGCATTTATGTTCCCATTCGCATCACGCATCCTTTCTCAGCTTCTGGATCGCACGTCTTTGTGCCCCACAGCCGCGTTGCCGTAGCTATCCAAGCTCTGCCTCCTTGCGATGCTGTGTCCGTCCTCTGCATCGCTGCCTTTTTTAAATTGTGAGGAATGCTTCATGGGAAAAAAATTCAATGCAGGCGGGCTGCAATTGAGGAGAAACTTACTCAGCATCAGCTGAGATGGTTTGGACATGTCCAACGAAGGCCTCCTGAGGCGCCGGTGCGTAATGGGGTTCTTGAGCGGATCGATAATGTAAAGAGGGGTAGAAGTAGACCTAAAACTGACGTGGGATGAGTTGGTTAAGAGAGACCTTAAGGATTGGAATATCTCTAAAGAGATAGCTTTGGATAGGAGCGCTTGGAGACTAGCTATCAGTGTGCCTGAATCTTGAACTTATTTTTTTCGGGTTTCATCTCTAATCTACCCCAACTTGCTTGAAAAAAAAGACTATGTTGTTGTTATTGTTGTTGTAGGCGGGCTGCAAACCACGTCCTCTGCAGCCCCAATCCGATTGCCAACACGTGGACGTCGCAGGAGATCGAACGTGCGAGGCGCTCCACAGCTTGCCAACATGATCTCGCGCCGATCGGCTTCAGACGCGATGCAGAGCTCGGCTCGCTCGGCTCCAGTGGCGTCTTCCTCGTCCGATCTGCGTGGTGCAGCGCCTCTTTCCTCTTTCCTCCCCAACACGGTTGGCCCGCCACCATGGGGTCTCACGTCCAGAATCGCCGCCGCTACCTGTTGCCTCTCCCCCCAGACCTTGGGCCAGCATCGCCTCAACATCTCCAACGCCCACTGGTTGTTCGTTGCCATGAGTAATCGATCATTCTAATAGCCGGTCGTTGATTGATCAGCGCAGATTGCTGAAGAGTCAGTGTCCCGTCCAAAGGAGCAGTTTGTTCCATCAGATAGGATGGACAGCAAATGGAAATAGGAGGGGCAGTTCCGAATTCAGAGCTTAGTTGCTATTCAAAGTTCAGAGCAAGAGCCAGTTAAAAAAAAACAGAGCAAGAGCCAACATATTCAGGTTTTCATGATCCTACATGTATTGCTAGTAGTATTTGAGGTTCAGCACCCACTGCCCTGCGGTCAAGTATTTGAGACTCAGAGATGAACTTGTTTCTAATTTTCGACCAAATACTGCTTGTACCTTTAATTTAGACATGATTGATGTTTGTTACACAGGACACAATACTTTGAGAAACTCTTCCTGCCATGGCCGCTACATCGTGCCCAGCTACGGTGTTGTCCTCCCAGAATCCTCCCCCTGCGATGGCAGCCTAGCTAGGAACCGATGGAATCGATCGCGCGATGAAAACAGCACGCGCGAGCCGAGAGCCTAGGAGCCTAGGAGCCGGGAGCCGAGCAGCGCGTCCATCGCGGGGTGCGCTGGGAGCCGTTAAGCGGGGGCGTCTATTTATCGCTTTCTGCTATTGGAACTCGTCCAATCGCAGAAGCGAGCTGCGCCCCCGCCGCCGCCGCCGCCGCCCCCGGCTCTGGCGGCCTCCGCCGCCTCCGCTGCCGCCCTCCATCGCCGCCACGCTAACCGAGCCCGCCGCCGCGCCGTCTAGCCACCGCCTCGTCATCTTCTCTTCGCCCCCCGCCGCCGGCACCGCCCACCGGAGGTCCGGCCCCGCCCGGCCGGCGGCGCTCCCGCGCCGCTGCGCCCTCCGCCGGCCGAGCCGCCTCCACCGCCGGGCTGCCGCCGCCGCCGGGCCCTCCTCTAGATCCGGAGGCCATGGAGCCCTCCGGCAACCCGGAATAATAAGCTCCGCCGCCTCCCGCCGCCACCCCGGCCGCCGACGACCTCGCCGGCGGCCGCCCCGCCCACCTCCCACCCCTCGCCGGCCACCCCCCTCCCCCACCCCTCCCTCTCATCTGGCTCGCCGGCCACTTCACCCTCCCCTGGTTCGGGGAGGAAGATGAAAAGGGCGGGGCTATTCTTCTGCGACGCATCGGCTGGCAGCCGCGCGCGCGATGAATAGCCCCCCGCGTTAAGCCCTCCGTCGTTCGATATCCGGAGCTTCCACGTGTACGGCATCGAGGGCAGGGCTGCAGCGAATGCAGTTTGCAGCCCGCCTGCACCGAATTTTTTTTCCGCTTCGTGGAGGATACCAAACATGTTTAGTGGCCCTAGCTAGCTTATGCAGGCATGCATTCACATGCACACGCGTGTGGAAACCGAGTTTGCCCCTATTAATTTCTTCCTTTTTTGAGCCCAAGTCCAATAGGAAATACATTTTTATGTGATATGAACTTGGACTCTTTAGATTAAATCTAGACCTTTAGATCTTCATAAAATCCAACGGTACATATTCTTTTTATTTAGGATTAACGTGAGAATTTCTAGACCCTCTCAGCGAATGTGGTTGCTTCTTTTAACACTGTTGTATTAAAATAATAGACTAGGCAGCAATATCCATGGCAAACATGGGAAACCAAAACTATAAACAAGATTCGTACAAAGTCCTAGAGAACAAATCATAAGCTACATTTTAACGTGTTCCAAACTTTAATACGATTTCTTGAGTTTCATTTTGCAAGCATTCAAGATTTAAGATTGGACTTTTGAACCTCAAGAAAGTCTATTGGCATGTCAAATGTCAAAGCCATACTTACGAGATTCAAGCAATTTTAAAAGTGACACCAAGTTTTAAAATGTGGCTTCTAGTTTAAAAAAAAATGCTCCACTAAAGGAATATCCGCAACCGACTCAGAATTCATGGTGAATAAGGTTAGTAGGTGAAAGTAGTATTTTTTCCATAGAGAAGAAATTTTTCTTTCCTTTTTCCGAGAAAAAAATAAAAAGACACTCAAGTTATATTTGCTACCTCACCAACAAGTGTTTTTGCACAGAATAATAATTTTAAGAGACATAAGTTTTATATTCTCTTTTTGATAGTCCTATTTCAAAAATCAAATTATTCTCCTTTTGATAGTCCTATTTGAGTTGATATCTTGGGAATAGTATGGATGCCCCTTCGATTCATGTGCAAAGTAACTTTTCTAGAAAAAAAGTTTGGTGAATGGACTTAGTTAGTAATTAATCTATATTTTTCCATCCACATCCATAGTTTTTCTTTCCTCACATTGCGTCACACCTACATATATTTTTGATATTTCCTTCTTTAAACGAACCTTTAATGTGAGCTACGCGTTTAACATGAAAAATCTATGTTCGCATCGCTTCCTCTATACATGTATACACAAGTTACGTGTTAGCGCATATCATTTAAAACTATTATTTTTATATAACATTGAAAGAAATGTCCACAAAAATTAATGAAATAAACAGCTAGGTAATTTAGGTTCTAAATGCGCACCTTGAGATATTTTTATAATAACATATGTAAGTAATTTGTATTCGACTTTAGATGCCATTTAGGTTATTTTCAATGATAACATACATGTTTAATTTAGATACAAATTAAGGGGTTACTTTTTTTAGTGGAATAGGCGGAAAATTGAGATGAAAACTAAGAGTTATTTAGATTTTGTTTGTAATGATAGAAATGGGTTGTTCAAATATAGATGAACTAGCCTATCAATCCGTGCTACTGCACGGGCTAATTATAATTATTATAAAAATAAAACTTATTGTTAATAATTATAATTATCTATCTCACACTCTTTTTGATCTATTAAATATTCTAACACATACTCTAAACTACATATCTATCATTATCTAGTTGCAATAGATTTTATTTTCATCACACATCCCTATATGCTTGATATATATTTAATTGGATCACTTATTGCTAATAGATTTTATTTTGCATCACACATTTCTATTTCCGTAGAGTGTTCACCTAGGATTCTAGATAGCTTCACGCAAAGACTTAAAATGATTCTTCAATCAATAATAATATGATGTAGTTAGTTATTTTAAATTATTTTTATAATAGCAAAAGGTGTGTGCTTTTTTTAGAAAAGATGATTGATATAATGACTATGATGATTATTGCCTAAAGGATTGGTGCCTTATATTTATGATGTTTTCTAGTGTGTGCCACGAGGAATTGTTCAGTAACGTTATGATATAAGAATCTTTCATATGTTTTTAGCCTAAAAGATTGGTGGCCTTATATTTATGATTTTTATGAATTTTTTCTAGTGTGTCTCACGAGGTAACGTTAGGATATAAGATTCTTCCATATGTTTTTGAGGATATTTATAATAAGATTTCTTCATATGATACGAGGCGGGCATGGTCTGGGTCCAGTATCGGCGCTGATGCTCACTAGTCCGGCCCGTTTAGTCTACCCGCGTAAACCCGGCCCATACGCCCAGGTCTACAGCCCAATCTCCCACCCTTGCGTCCTCAGACTCTGCTCCCCCGACGGCCGTCCGCCCGTCGCGTCGCTTCGAGTGCGCATCAGCGCATGCGCCCCTCGCAGTCCGCGACTCGCTTCCTCCTCCTCCTTCCCGTTCCCCATTCATCCTAAAGGCCTAAACCCTAGCCTCGCCTCTCCCCGCGCTCCGGCCGCTGGTGCGTCCCCTCCTTCGCCGGACGCCGCGCCGGTGCAAGTACCCGCCGCCGCCAGCGCATCTCGTCCAGGGCTGCACGCCCACCTGCGCCCTGTGGGCTGTGCGCCCCCAACGCGAGTTCGACGCCGACCACCGCCAGGTCGACGCCGTCTGCTCGGTCCACCGCGGGTGGCAGCGCCGCCGGACGGCGCCCTCCAGTGCGGCAGCGCGTGCTGGTCCGGTCTCGCGGCTCCCAGATCCCGCCGCGGCACCCGCAGGTTGGTACTTTGACTGTGGCATAGTTTAATTTCAACCTAGCTGGACTCTTAGACTTGCATGCTCGCGCCATTTTTGAGGGCCGCCGCCGCCTGGACGCCACTGCCGTAGCGTGGGATCCGATCCGTCTTGTGTTGGATGCTTCTTGTTTGTTTGCTAGGACCCCTAGCTTCCTTGGAGCGATTGCTCGTTTTGTTATGCAGAATTTCTTTACCCTTATTGCGGCGATCCTTGAATCCAATTTTTATATTTGTCTCTCCAATCCATCCACACTGCGTGTGTAGGTGATTTGGTTTATTTTCTGAGCTTGAGGCTTCAAGAGAATCTCCTCGCCTAGTCAGCCGCTAGCTTTAGACCGGGGCTTCTGCCAGCAGTTATTTGTTGGCACTGCTCTGTCTGGGGGCTTTAGCCATTTCCAGTGGAGTTTGTGTTGTTAGGGACTTGTGATGTTTGGCTTTCGAGGTTCCATTGCGTGTAGTTGTATGTTAGGAGGCAATGCTGTATGGATTTGTTGTTTTAACAATGCCAATGTGGCTATCCTGCATGATCATAGGGCTGACATGATATCAGTACCTTATACTTTTGTCACTAGAGTGAGAAATTTATCATATCTGAGTGTCCCTGAAGTCTGAATGGTGTTGTCCTCTTTTATACGCACCAGTGGGATATTAATTGATTTCATCAAAGTCGTCACCCCGGCCTGTATTAGCTCAATGCACGATTCAGTAGCTCAGTTTAGTGGCAGGAGATGGGGATATTGTGTCATGGCTCTGTCAGTTGGCATGGAGTGTTTAGTTCTGTAACCTAAGCTTTGAAATAGTATTTATCTGCAACTTTACGAATTACTTGATTATATAGCTATTGAATGGATTTAGTGCTACTCGGAACTAGAGGAAAATGTTACTCTGCTATGTAGCTGTGGGTTTTCTTTAGCTGTTTCCATGATTGAAATACGAAAAACAGGCATCACAATCGTGTGTCGGACCACGAGTTCTTCACCTTTCATTGTATTGATCCACCTCCTCCATTTTCTTATTATTATAGCCTTTGACTGTGCTCTTGGTCTTATTTAGTGAATCAGAATGCCAAATAGCTACAGAACGTAGTTAATCCAGGAACTAGTCCTAAAAGTGTGGTATGAGGGGCTTTGATGTTCATGTGAATTCCTGTATGTTAGCTGTTAATTCTTGAAAAAATCGTCACAAAGGATCGAATGGGGAGTGTGAAAAGTCGTCTGGTTTTTATCATGCTTTAATATCAAGACATATTGGTGTTTCAGAAATATGCACCACTATTGCTTGGAGACCTTCTTTCCCTGTAGCAATAAAAAATCATCATACTGTATCATCTGCATTTCTCCACATTTGCAGCATTTTCTTGTTACTATTACTACAAATCACTAGAGTTTCAACAGGTGCTAACTAATTCAGTGACAGTTACTGTGCTGTTGATGTGTGCCAGTCCCAGTTCGCCGCACATGCCCTAAGATATGAGATAGTCTTGTGAAAGAGATTGGAAAGATGCATCAAAAGGTCCCAGGTCAAAGCTGGACCATGAGACAAGAGCTAGGCGTCAGAAGGTTAGTTCACAGAATTGATAGTTCATTATCGTGTCATCTCTCTCCATCTCCTGCACTGCGCAGGTTTACTTGGCATATTATACTTAAACCTTTGTATTGTCATTTTTTATGGTGTCATGCCCCTAAAGGGGAGAGCATTGTTCTTTGTACATTTTCTGCTATTGTTTAATGTTAGTAAATTCTTTACTCTACTAACTTTTGATTTTGATTACATTACCTGAAACTGTGATCTCATTGTTACAGGCTCTTGAACCCCCAAGGGAGCCTCGACGGCCAAAAGTTCACTGGGACCATGTCCTTGCTGAGATGGTGTGGTTGGCAAAGGTTGCTTGCTATCATTTTATGTTTCCAAATTGCAATCCTTCTATCTCATTGAGGAAAAGCGCTTCGTTTATCATGAAATGGTAATTATAATTTTTTGGGGGCATACTTAAATTTGCATATGTTGCAGGAGTTTGATTCTGAAAGAAAATGGAAGTTTCTATGGCAAAAAAGATTGCTCAAAGAGCCAACAAGAGCATTGTTGACCAAGCAACAAAGGGGGAGCGAAAACAGAAGGTTTGGCTCATCTGGGTTATATATCTCATCTATGAAATATTAGCTATATATTTCTCAGTTTGGTGATTTTTTTTCTTACAGGAGGAGGAGCATAGAATGAGAAAAGTTGCCGCAAATATTTCTAAGGATGTGAAGAAGTTCTGGATCAAAATAGAAAAACTGGCAAGTTCATTTATTCTTTTTAACGTCATCGATTACTGTAAAACATGCATTAGGATATTCCTTGTTCGAAGAAATTTAGCTATATTGGTTTGGTTTGAGGAAAGCAGGTTGTCTATAAGCATCAACTGGAGCTTGAGGAGAGGAAGAAAAGGCCCTTGATAAACAGCTTGATTTCCTTTTAGGTCAAACTGAAAGGTATGTCAGTGTTACTTTTGTTCATTTGACATGTAGAAGTTTAATTTTATTCCTATATGTATATCAATGTCCTGCCCTGTTTCCTTGGTACGATTTTCACCAGGTATTCAACAATGTTGGCGGAGAACCTTGTGGACATGCCCTATCCCCAAAAACTGGAAAATGGAACTTTGCAGACAAATCAATCATCTCAACCTGAGGAAGTAGCAGAAGAGAATGTAAATGCAGCAATAACTGATGATCCTGGTTTGTAGCTTAATGATGTACTTTGCATCTCAAAGATCCCCCCTTTTTTTTGTGGGGGGGGGGGCATTTGTGTTCTTGCCCCTAATTTATATTGCAATTGTGATTGTACCCTCGTTTTCCTTAACTTTGTGATTTCACCCTTGCTGTTCACACGTCAATGCGATTTTGCCCCTGTTGACAGGGGCAAGATGGGGGTAAAATCATAAAGTTAAGGAAAACGTGGGTATAATCACAATAGCCCTGCAAAGTAGGGGCCAAAACACCAATTTCTCTTTTTTTGGGGGTTTAAACGGTTTCTGTTTGCAGATAATATGGAAGAGGATGATGATTATGAAAGCTCCTTGGATGAAGCCTGTAAGCCATTTCAGTTCCCTGGTTCAGTTTTTCCTTTTATTGAAAGTATAATTGTAGGGAATACTATGTATCAATGCATGTTATTATATTCTGCTGTGTGAGAATTCACTATATTGAATAGATTTTAACATTCTGTTAGGTGCATGTACAAGAATGACAATTTTTCTGCATAGGAATCACACTTTGTATGTGTGAATGCTGCAGGAAGATGATGAGCGTACAATTGATGAGGATGAAGCTCAGATCACTGAAGCTGAGCGCAATGAAGAATTAGCTGCTTTGGCAGAAGGAGACCTACCACTGGATGATATTCTCAAGATGTATACAGAAACTAAAGGTGATCTCCAACAACAGTTCTCTTTTACCCACTTCCATATATAGAAGGGAACAATTCTACGCTACTTGACATCCAATTGATAATTTGATCAGTCAAATATTTCTCAGTTAGCAGGGAAAGCAGTCCAGACAGCAAAGACACGTTAAGTAACTTAGTCTCGAAGAATTTGATTGTAGGTGAGATAGTGTACAGACCCTCATGGCATTAGTAAGATGATTTACTTAGACTCCTGGATCACATTTCTTTTGATTGATGCAGATTTTTTTATTTGCCTTTTCAGATTCTTTGAACCAGGCCAATGGCTACGATCATAAAGAATCATGTGACGATGGCAACTCGTCAAGTGATGATTGCAACTCTTCAAGTCATGATGGCAATTCTTCTGAGGAAGAAGACGACGACCAATCTTATGCTGATTTTGTTAAGAAGAATCATGTACACTTCTGCATCTTATTTGTGCCTGTGTTGGGTTTATTCTATATTCATTTTTTTTGGATCCTGGACATAGAACTTTCTCAAGCTATACCACCGTACTTTCTTAACTTTTCAGGGAAGAAGTAATGGTAATATCTCTTCTATCGATGAGCAGGCATGTTCTAATCATCTATGCTGTTTATAGTTTCTTTCTCGTTCATCTTAATGCTATATATTTTCTTCCCAATCACTGCCGGACGATGAGCTCCCCGTTAATAATTCTTATGTGTGGTAAATGGTAGTAACTAGTAAGTGGTCTTTTGGAATCAGCTGCCTAAGTGGTATGAAACTGAGTTTTAACCGTAGCTATGCATGGACTACCCAAGTATCTGCCCAACTTAGCTTCTTATTGAAGAGTGGAAAAAAAAGTACCACTATTTCATTTAGATATTGAATCAAGAATACAGTGCCCCTATTTCATGAAATCTCCACCTACCCAACCTCTACTGACAGCTTTAAAAACTATGTGGAAGAGTGGAAAAAGATTGCAATAACTAGTACATTCTTGATTACTGAATGTGCATATTTAAGCTACAATTCCTAGTAAAATATAGATATAACCATGCGCGTACCACTTAATACATTGTGGCATGGAGGAGTAATTGGTAACATTAAGAAGGTCGCAAGATTTACAACAACAACAACATAGCCTTTTTTCCCAAGCAAGTTGGGGTAGGCTAGAGATGAAACCCGAAAGAAATAAATTATCCATAGTGACTAATTATTTCAAACAAATTATTTCGGCAATGTCGATGTTGACTAATTTGCTCAATTATTTTCCACTAACTGTACCTGGGTGTCTGGCTTCAGCTTTGGCTTCGTCATGGGTAGTAAAGCTAGATCAAATGGTCTGTTTTTTAGGTGAACTAGATGAACGTTGGCCAAAAGCAATGTTTTTGTTTTTCCTATTTGTGGACTATACGGTTGTGTACTTGTGTGGTTAATATAACTGAGATTCTTTTTTCAGGAGGATGAAGACTATGTTGCTTCTGATGAAGATGAAGGAAAGGTAGCTTATCCATAGTGATCTTGTTTTCTCATTGTTCTTGTTTCCTCTAATAGTTTTGCCATTACATCAACTTTGGTGTGACTTCATATTTGAAAGTCAGGAAAATGTAGTTCATCCATTAGTAAAGTTGACGTATGTCTCATGATTCATAATATTTGGTCATCTCTTTGACAGGATGATGAAACAACTTTGTCTGAGGAGGAGGAGCTGGCAAAGAAAGAAGTTTCTGATCATCTGGACGAGGTGATTTTTGCCATCAATATGAAATATCATTGAATTGTTTGCATTGTCATGCATAGTTCCTTTTTTTGCAACAAGCAAAAACTTGGCAGCACACTAGTTCCGGGAGATTCATTTGTTAGCATTGTTATCATATGCAATTATGCAAGGCTATCGATTTCCATATTCCAGAAGTTTGCATGTTTAATTTTGGATCTGAACTCTAGTGCTGTGTATATCAACTATCAAGATATGAAATTAGCGAAAATTTTCATTTGCTCGTCTTGGTCATACATGTTTTGTTTCACGTTGGATTAATATGTACAAAGATTCCTTTCGTTAGATGAATGCCACTTAAAAGTGCACAGTTTTGAGAAGGAATCTGACTACTTTAGATGCAACCGTATTTATATTAGAGATGTATCCATTTGTGGACTTTTTAGGAAAATGCCCTTAGATTCTTGCAGCATTAGGGAGAGTAATGCTACTGGCCTTCTATACCTTTTGTCAGAATCCCCCCCCCTGCGCACACGCAGGCATGTAGGGAGGGAGGGAGACACACACAGCGAACTGGCATTTAACATTAAACCTTAAATCCTTAATTGTAGGCTTTGTGATTTAACTGGTGAACATAATCTAGCCAATTGAATGGGAGAACGTACAACTAACTGTGAAGGATATAGTACCTCAATTAGGAAGATCACAGTATATTATATTTTCAATAGAACAGTGCTAAAGGTCAAAATGCACAGTATACTGTTTATGCAGAAGGGCCTGATGTCCAACATTGCCCCATCCAAGATTTTGTGTAGCCAAGTCCTTTTTGTGATTAAGGGTTCAGAGGTTGTAGTTGGACTAGGGCCATTTTATGGTCATTAGTTACTTATAAGCTCCTAATTTACTAGCTTCGCAATGACAGAGGTCCCACTAGGGTTCTGCTAACTATGGTTTGGTGGTCATATTTCCTTTACGCAGATTAAGTTATTGCAAAAGGAGAGTGAGATACCACTAGAAGAACTTGTGATGTACCAGAAGGTATACTTGGATTTTCCCACTTGCTTTCTTGACAATTCACTAGGATCCATTTGTAACCTTTTTTTATATTTAGGATGGCTATGCAGATCATGAAACAATGGAGTTGGAGAATTCACCCTGTCTTGTTGAAGAGACTAATACTGATATGCCTTTGGATGACCAATCTGCAAACATTTTAGAAGTGAACAGTGATACATTTGTGGATCACCTATCCATTGATGTGCTGAAAACTGAACATAATGTGAGTGCTAATTCTCTGCAATCAGAAATAGCACCAGAGCCTTGTGCACAACAAAATTTTGTGGAAGAGAATATCTCACTGATGTTAACACGGTTAATGGAGATAAAGTGATGATGTAATTGCTGACGCTGCAGCTGCTGCCAGATCAGCACAACCAACTGGTAACACCTTCATGACAACAAAGTGCGCACGAAATTCCCATTCCTTCTTAAGCATTCGCTTCGAGATACCAGCATATAGGGTTGGATTGGTTGGTTGCTATGTATGAGAAGAGGCTTAATGGAATTCTAGCAGATGAAATGGGTTTAGGCAAGACAATCATGACTATCTCCTTGCTTGCACACCTTGCGTGTGAAAGGGGATATGGGGTCCTCATCTTATTGTTGTACCGACAAGTGTTATGCTAAATTGGGAGACAGAATTTCTCAAGTGGTGTCCTGCTTTTAAAATATTAACTTACTTTGGAAGTGCAAAGGAGAGAAAGCAGAAGCGTCAGGGCTGGATGAAACCAAATTACTTCCATGTTTGCATCACAACATACAGGCTTGTCATCCAGGACTCTAAAGTGTTTAAGCGAAAAAAGTGGAAATATCTTATTCTTGATGAGGCTCATCTGATAAAGAACTGGAAATCACAGCGATGGCAGACTTTGCTTAACTTTAATTCGAAGCGACGCATTCTTTTGACTGGAACGCCACTGCAAAATGACCTTATGGAACTTTGGTCCCTGATGCATTTTCTGATGCCTCATGTATTTCAGTCTCATCAGGAGTTCAAGGATTGGTTCTGCAATCCAATTTCAGGAATGGTGGAGGGCCAAGATAAAGTAAATAAAGAAGTTATAGACCGATTGCACAATGTCCTTCGTCCATTTATACTGCGGCGACTGAAAAGAGATGTTGAGAAACAGTTACCTAAGAAGCACGAGCATGTCATATATTGCCGACTTCAAGAAGGCAAAGGAACTTATATGAAGATTTTATTGCTAGCTCAGAGACACAAGCAACACTAGCAAGTGGGAATTATTTTGGCATGATAAGTATCATTATGCAACTTAGAAAGGTCTGTAACCATCCAGATCTTTTGAAGGTCGCTCAATAATAAGCTCATTTGACATGGCTGGGATTAACATGCATCTGAGCTATTCAGTATGCATGCTCCTTGATAAGACTCCATTTTCTCAGGTTGATCTATCTGAAATGAATTTTCTGTTTACTCAAAATGAATTTAGCATGAGTTCCTGGGAAACTGACGAGGTGGTTGCTGCTTTTCCTCCGGGTAGTACCTCCCAGGACACTGATTGAATGTTTCTTGCTCTAATAAGGATCATCAGGGAGGTAATGTAACAAATATTTTTGAAGATATTCAGAAAGCCCTACGGGAGGAGAGAATAAAGGAATCTAGAGAAAGGGCAGCTTCCATTGCATGGTGGAATAGGGTACGGTGTCAAAAGAGGCCTGTCTATGGCACAGACATGAGAGAAGTTTTGACTGTAAAGCATCCTGTATCTGATATTCTCGAGAAGAGGAACAACCCTTTGTGCCACATGGATTATTCATCGAGCCTTGCAGATCTTGTTCTTCCATCTGTGGGACGCTTTCAGAAAATGCTTGATGTTGTTGAATCATTTACATTTGCAATTCCTGCTGCTCGAGCTCCTCCCCCTGTTTGCTGGTGCAGCAAAGGAAAGTCTCCTGTTTTTATTGATCCGGCGTACAGAGAAAAATGCATGAATGAGTTCTCCCCATGCTGTCTCCTATAAGGTCTGCTATTGTTCGCCGTCAGGTTTACTTTCCTGATAGGCGTTTGATCCAGTTTGATTGTGGAAAGTTGCAGGAACTTGCTATTCTGCTGAGGCGTTTGAAGTCAGAAGGGCACAGGGCCTTGATATTTACTCAGATGACTAAGATGCTTGATGTCCTGGAAGAGTTCATAAATTTATATGGATATACATATTTACGTTTAGATGGTTCTACACCTCCAGAAGAGAGGCAGACCCTGATGCAGAGGTTCAACACAAATCCGAAGTTTTTCCTTTTTATTCTATCTACTCGTAGTGGTGGTGTGGGAATCAACCTAGTAGGTGCAGACACTGTCATATTCTATGACAGTGACTGGAACCCTGCAATGGACCAACAGGCACAGGACAGATGTCACAGGATTGGTCAGACTCGCGAAGTCCACATATATAGACTCATTAGTGAAAGCACTAGAGGAGAACATTCTGAAGAAAGCGAATCAGAAACGAGCTCTTGATGATCTAGTGATACAGCGAGGCAGCTACAATACAGAGTTCTTCAAGAAGCTTGATCCTATGGAGTTTTTTCCGGGCACACATCTCTTCGTGTGGAAGACCAGCAGAAAGACTGCTCTGTAAGTCCTGGATCTTCAAATGATTTGGATGTGGCTTTGTCAAATGCAGATGTTGAAGCGGCTATTAGACAAGCAGAAGATGAAGCTGACTATATGGCTCTTAAGAAGCTGGAGCAGGAAGAAGCCGTGGACAATCAAGAGTTCAGTGAGGAGGTTGCTGTAGACCCGAGGATGATGAATTGGTAAATGAGGACGATGTAAACCCGATGAACAAATTAATGAAGAACACAGATATAACTCTTCAGATGTGGAGAGGGAGAAGAATGTTGCTTGCCCATCAATCAATTAAACAAAGAAAAGGCTATTGCATTGGCTGTTGGTGATGAAGATACAGACATGCTTGCTGATGTGAAACAGATGGCTGCCGCCGCAGCTGCTGCAGGACAAGCAAGTTCGTCCTTTGAAAACCAGCTCCGGCCAATTGATAGATATGCAATGCGCTTTATGGAACTCTGGGATCCAGTAATTGACAAAGCTGCTATAAATCATCAAGTAAATGTTGAGGAGGAAGAATGGGAGCTCGATCGTATTGAAAAACTCAAGAGGATTTAGAAGCGGAAATTGATGAAGACCAGGAACCACTTTCTTATGAGTGTAAGTAATTTTATGTCAATGTTGATGTCCATTTTGCTACTTTGGAAGATTTTGTTCAGTGTCACACTTGCATTTCTGCATTTTAGCTGAGCGAGTGTCCACATAAACATATTTTTCCTTTTTTATGCTTCAGTATTTTAACATAATCTCAATTGCAGCATGGGATCTTGATTTTGCTACAACAGCATATCGCCAACATGTTGAGGCTTTAACTCAAAAGCAGGTCATTTAGACTTACTAACTTGTGTTCTTATGTGCCTCTCTTGAAATGTAATGCATGTTAATCTGACTGGTTTAAATTGCAGTTGTTGGAAGAACAGGAAAGACAGGCTCGGGAAGCAGCAAAAGAATTGGAGGAGATGAATGATAATATGAGGTAGTGAATGGATTTTTTTTCTTCTTCTGGACAATTCTAGTTATATGCAATAGTATACTTTTTTTGTTCTCAGTTGCACTTCACTTCTGTGTCAATTTGCAGTATTAGCACGCTATGTACCCACCTGTTATTTGAAATGCATCTTTCTCTGGCTTGACATTTTTTCTTAGGCTATAACTTCCCTTTGATACACTATTGACTTCATTTTCACATCCTTCTGCAGCAGTCACCGTATAAAGTCAAAAAAGAACAAAAGAAGACAGGCAAGTTCAAATCCTTGAAAAGAGGGCGTTTATCATCCGAGTCGGAGGTCATACTGGAGGAAACCTCTATAGATACAATGAGCATTGATGACATGCACCCTCACCTGAGCATATGAGTGATGACTCACCACGCCATTATTCTAACAAGCGTAAGAAGATTATGTCTGCTACTGAGGAAAACAGTAACAGCAAAGTTTGAAGAAGTTCAAGAAAGCCACTAAATCAAATTGTCTCCGAGGCCTTGTCACCTAGGCACTTGAGGGAAGAGCTTAATGATTCAGATCCAAAATCAGCATCTAGAACTAAGAGTGATGGAAGAATTTCCATCCCTTGCATGCCAGTAAAACGTGTTATTTTAATAAAGCCTGAGAGACTAAAAAAGAAGGGACTATGGTCTCGTGATTGTACTTCAGACTCATGGACATCTGAGGAAGATGCAGTTCTTTGTGCAACTGTACATGAGTATGGTCCTCTTTGGGAACTGGCAAGTGATTTTCTTCATTCCTTACCAGGTGGGCATTTTATAGGGGAAGATATCGTCATCCTGTGCATTGCTGTGAGAGATACCGAGAACTATTCTGCAAATATGCAATGTCAGCAACAGATAATTCTAACAGTGAAAAGGTTCCTTCTGGACTGGAAAGGCTATACTGAGAGTATCTGAGGTGAGTTGATATCATGTGCATATTTTGACAAGGATTAACATTATTATATTTCTTAAGATAGTGAGATCATGCAAGTGAATGCCCCAGACATAATTTGTATTATCCATAGAAACCCTCTGTTGTAGTAACTTGAAGTAGAATTTCTTAATCTTTGTTTTCTAAATTGGCCAGTTTGTCAAAAAAACTGACACATGACATGCTATAAGCGTAACTGGTATGTGATAAGCACCAAACACTGTGTTATTCCTGGTGTTTGAATTGTCTATATGGCAAATTATCGTCAAGCATAGCTTGAATCCATGCAGGCAGAGCATGTGTACTTCTGTGTTCCTTGCTTAATCCAGGTCTTAGCCTGTTAAAGTGCATTTTTAGCAAGTTTTAGGCGCAATCAACTGCTCACATAAAACTAGTGGCTGTGTTGCAAATGTTGATTTATTTATCATGTCTTTTTTCAGGATCAAGCTCAGATGTTGTGAATGTGACCAGTGAACTTCCTAACAATGAATTGCTTCTCCCAGAAACCTTCATGACTGTACTTTCATCTGTCTGGAGATCAAAATGTTGGCGGTCCCCACCGTGTTACAAGTACTTACTCTAGCACTACGTATGTTTTCTCCTGCGAAAAAGCATGGTGAATCAAGTGAGAACTGGCCCATGGTAAACTTTAGACCAAGCACCAATCTAGTGAGGACAGCCCTCGCAGATGCTCAGGCTCAATGCACACGAATGGCGATTCCGCCCACCAATGAGAAATCAGGAATACCACCAGAATTATTTAGAATTAGAGTTGGATTTCTTGACAGATCAACATCGTTATGATGAG